>NW_026646632.1:0-356775 GCF_949987535.1 Balaenoptera acutorostrata
AGATATGGTCAATCCAGGTTGCATCACAGCCCCTGAACGAATTTTGGAAGAATTTCTCTCTCTTTCACTGTCTTTGTTTCACGGGTTTTGAAAAGTAATTTATTTGTATAATGGGGTTTAGCTGCTTTTCACGGCTGTGTTTATGCCGCTTTACACCCCTTGACTCACTTACGGAGAGATATCAATACATAGGTTTGAAGATTCTTACTAGTCAGATATATTCTTGTGCGGTGAATAGGGGTGTTGAGTCCAGTTCACTGAAAAAGGAATAGGTCTTGTCTCTTACATATTGGGTTTATGGAACGGTATCTGAGCTAATTTGAAACCCTTGTTTTATGCATCACCCCACCTCACCTTTCCCGTTTCAGCAGCCATAGTGTGTTTCCTAAACGTGTGACTCTGTTCTGTTTTGTAATTCAGTTCAAGTGTAGCGGTTTTTACATTCCCTCTCGAAGTGATATCTTATGATAAGTGTCTTTTTCTGTGTGACTTATTTCACTTAGAATCGTCGTACCTAAATCCACTCATCGTGCTGCTACTAGCCTTATGACGTTGATTTCATGGCTGAGTGATATTCCATTGTACATGAGGACCACAACTTCTTTATCCATTTTTCTCTTTCCTAGGATATTTAAGGTGTAATGAAGTGGGGGTTCTTGTCAACAGAGCAGCCCTAAACTTTGGGGTGCCTGTGTCTTGCTGATTTTTAGTTTTCCCAATTTATACGCCCATGAGTGGAAGTGCCCTATGCTCTCCAAGCTGTGTTTTTTAGATGTTTCAGAACACACCGTACACTTCTCCAGAGTGGCTGTTGGCAATTTACATCCCACCCATCAGCGTAGCAAGGCTCCCATTTCTCCATGTCCGGTCCTGCATTTCTGGTTTGGACACTTTTTTCCGCATGGCCCTTTTGCCCGCTGGGAAGCGAGACTTCTTTGGAGCGCTGATTGGCCTTTCCAGGTTGCTTGGTTGGCCAAAAAGGGCGTATGCGTTTTTTCCTGAATATATTCAGGAAAAAACGCATACGCCCTTTTTGGCCAAGGGCATCATTGTCCACGTTTTGCCGCTTTTCATGTGCTTTCAAGGCGATTCGAATCTACCTCCTGAAATCTGTTTCCTGCAATTCTGCCTTGCTTTCAAAGCCTCTTCGTTGCCTTCCCTTAATATATTTGTGGACGAGAGGTATCATTTAAAACTCTGCAGGTTTGTGAATTGCAGGGCCCCTGAGCTCCATTTTTCAACTCGCTTTTTTGGGAGCTGGCCGCAAAAGCGCAGGATTGCTTCAGGCCCTCTTCTGGTTCTGGGGGGCAGGCTGAGCTTGTGCTTAATTCTTCTTCCTGATGGGAACATAGAGTGACCTGTGCCTGTCCCAACACCTAGAGCTAGTCTCTCATTGGTTCCCCCTCTTCCCGTTCATCCTCAGGACAAATTGCAACCTGTACGGAACAGGAGGTTAAAGGTGCTGATTCTCCAAGGAGGGAGATGGCTAGTAAATCGGCTGGAATGGCGAACCCGAGCCAAGGAGATGAGAAATGAGGTGCGTTTTAGAAACCTTTCCCGATCACACGGTGTACCGTCTTCTGGGTTTCTCATGCCTGTTTTCGATGTAGGAAGATGCCCTTGAACCTGGAGATTTGGGACCCATGGGATGGGTACCATGCAGTATTACTTGAAAGGGTCTGCGTTGGCTCACCCAACCTCACCGAACCTCTCAGCCCCAAGAGTGTCCACCCTTATGTCTCAATCAGCTGTGGGTATAGATATGGTCAATCCAGGTTTCATCACAGCCCCTGAACGAATTTTGGAAGAATTTCTCTCTCTTTCACTGTCTTTGTTTCACGGGTTTTGAAAAGTAATTTATTTGTATAATGGGGTTTAGCTGCTTTTCACGGCTGTGTTTATGCCGCTTTACACCCCCTTGACTCACTTACGGAGAGATATCAATACATAGGTTTGAAGATTCTTACTAGTCAGATATATTCTTGTGCGGTGAATAGGGGGTGTTGAGTCCAGTTCACTGAAAAAGGAATAGGTCTTGTCTCTTACATATTGGGTTTATGGAACGGTATCTGAGCTAATTTGAAACCCTTGTTTTATGCATCACCCCACCTCACCTTTCCCGTTCAGCAGCCATAGTGTGTTTCCTAAACGTGTGACTCTGTTCTGTTTTGTAATTCAGTTCAAGTGTAGCGGTTTTTACATTCCCTCTCGAAGTGATATGTTATGATAAGTGTCTTTTTCTGTGTGACTTATTTCACTTAGAATCGTCGTACCTAAATCCACTCATCGTGCTGCTACTAGCCTTATGACGTTGATTTCATGGCTGAGTGATATTCCATTGTACATGAGGACCACAACTTCTTTATCCATTTTTCTCTTTCCTAGGATATTTAAGGTGTAATGAAGTGGGGGTTCTTGTCAACAGAGCAGCCCTAAACTTTGGGGTGCCTGTGTCTTGCTGATTTTTAGTTTTCCCAATTTATACGCCCATGAGTAGAAGTGCCCTATGCTCTCCAAGCTGTGTTTTTTAGATGTTTCAGAACACACCGTACACTTCTCCAGAGTGGCTGTTGGCAATTTACATCCCACCCATCAGCGTAGCAAGGCTCCCATTTCTCCATGGCCGGTCCTGCATTTCTGGTTTGGACACTTGTTTCCGCATGGCCCTTTTGCCCGCTGGGAAGCGAGACTTCTTTGGAGCGCTGATTGGCCTTTCCAGGTTGCTTGGTTGGCCAAAAAGGGCGTATGCGTTTTTTCCTGAATATATTCAGGAAAAAACGCATACGCCCTTTTTGGCCAAGGGCATCATTGTCCACGTTTTGCCGCTTTTCATGTGCTTTCAAGGCGATTCGAATCTACCTCCTGAAATCTGTTTCCTGCAATTCTGCCTTGCTTTCAAAGCCTCTTCGTTGCCTTCCCTTAATAT
The DNA here is from genome assembly GCF_949987535.1 of Balaenoptera acutorostrata. Taxonomy (NCBI): domain Eukaryota; kingdom Metazoa; phylum Chordata; class Mammalia; order Artiodactyla; family Balaenopteridae; genus Balaenoptera; species Balaenoptera acutorostrata. The sequence continues at coordinate 2,927 of NW_026646632.1, forward strand.
ATTTGTGGACGAGAGGTATCATTTAAAACTCTGCAGGTTTGTGAATTGCAGGGCCCCTGAGCTCCATTTTTCAACTCGCTTTTTTGGGAGCTGGCCGCAAAAGCGCAGGATTGCTTCAGGCCCTCTTCTGGTTCTGGGGGGCAGGCTGAGCTTGTGCTTAATTCTTCTTCCTGATGGGAACATAGAGTGACCTGTGCCTGTCCCAACACCTAGAGCTAGTCTCTCATTGGTTCCCCCTCTTCCCGTTCATCCTCAGGACAAATTGCAACCTGTACGGAACAGGAGGTTAAAGGTGCTGATTCTCCAAGGAGGGAGATGGCTAGTAAATCGGCTGGAATGGCGAACCCGAGCAAAGGAGATGAGAAATGAGGTGCGTTTTAGAAACCTTTCCCGATCACACGGTGTACCATCTTCTGGGTTTCTCATGCCTGTTTTCGACGTAGGAAGATGCCCTTGAACCTGGAGATTTGGGACCCATGGGATGGGTACCATGCAGTATTACTTGAAAGGGTCTGCGTTGGCTCACCCAACCTCACCGAACCTCTCAGCCCCAAGAGTGTCCACCCTTATGTCTCAATCAGCTGTGGGTCTAGATATGGTCAATCCAGGTTGCATCACAGCCCCTGAACGAATTTTGGAAGAATTTCTCTCTCTTTCACTGTCTTTGTTTCACGGGTTTTGAAAAGTAATTTATTTGTATAATGGGGTTTAGCTGCTTTTCACGGCTGTGTTTATGCCGCTTTACACCCCCTTGACTCACTTACGGAGAGATATCAATACATAGGTTTGAAGATTCTTACTAGTCAGATATATTCTTGTGCGGTGAATAGGGGGTGTTGAGTCCAGTTCACTGAAAAAGGAATAGGTCTTGTCTCTTACATATTGGGTTTATGGAACGGTATCTGAGCTAATTTGAAACCCTTGTTTTATGCATCACCCCACCTCACCTTTCCCGTTCAGCAGCCATAGTGTGTTTCCTAAACGTGTGACTCTGTTCTGTTTTGTAATTCAGTTCAAGTGTAGCGGTTTTTACATTCCCTCTCGAAGTGATATCTTATGATAAGTGTCTTTTTCTGTGTGACTTATTTCACTTAGAATCGTCGTACCTAAATCCACTCATCGTGCTGCTACTAGCCTTATGACGTTGATTTCATGGCTGAGTGATATTCCATTGTACATGAGGACCACAACTTCTTTATCCATTTTTCTCTTTCCTAGGATATTTAAGGTGTAATGAAGTGGGGGTTCTTGTCAACAGAGCAGCCCTAAACTTTGGGGTGCCTGTGTCTTGCTGATTTTTAGTTTTCCCAATTTATACGCCCATGAGTGGAAGTGCCCTATGCTCTCCAAGCTGTGTTTTTTAGATGTTTCAGAACACACCGTACACTTCTCCAGAGTGGCTGTTGGCAATTTACATCCCACCCATCAGCGTAGCAAGGCTCCCATTTCTCCATGGCCGGTCCTGCATTTCTGGTTTGGACACTTTTTTCCGCATGGCCCTTTTGCCCGCTGGGAAGCGAGACTTCTTTGGAGCGCTGATTGGCCTTTCCAGGTTGCTTGGTTGGCCAAAAAGGGCGTATGCGTTTTTTCCTGAATATATTCAGGAAAAAACGCATACGCCCTTTTTGGCCAAGGGCATCATTGTCCACGTTTTGCCGCTTTTCATGTGCTTTCAAGGCGATTCGAATCTACCTCCTGAAATCTGTTTCCTGCAATTCTGCCTTGCTTTCAAAGCCTCTTCGTTGCCTTCCCTTAATATATTTGTGGACGAGAGGTATCATTTAAAACTCTGCAGGTTTGTGAATTGCAGGGCCCCTGAGCTCCATTTTTCAACTCGCTTTTTTGGGAGCTGGCCGCAAAAGCGCAGGATTGCTTCAGGCCCTCTTCTGGTTCTGGGGGGCAGGCTGAGCTTGTGCTTAATTCTTCTTCCTGATGGGAACATAGAGTGACCTGTGCCTGTCCCAACACCTAGAGCTAGTCTCTCATTGGTTCCCCCTCTTCCCGTTCATCCTCAGGACAAATTGCAACCTGTACGGAACAGGAGGTTAAAGGTGCTGATTCTCCAAGGAGGGAGATGGCTAGTAAATCGGCTGGAATGGCGAACCCGAGCCAAGGAGATGAGAAATGAGGTGCGTTTTAGAAACCTTTCCCGATCACACGGTGTACCGTCTTCTGGGTTTCTCATGCCTGTTTTCGATGTAGGAAGATGCCCTTGAACCTGGAGATTTGGGACCCATGGGATGGGTACCATGCAGTATTACTTGAAAGGGTCTGCGTTGGCTCACCCAACCTCACCGAACCTCTCAGCCCCAAGAGTGTCCACCCTTATGTCTCAATCAGCTGTGGGTCTAGATATGGTCAATCCAGGTTGCATCACAGCCCCTGAACGAATTTTGGAAGAATTTCTCTCTCTTTCACTGTCTTTGTTTCACGGGTTTTGAAAAGTAATTTATTTGTATAATGGGGTTTAGCTGCTTTTCACGGCTGTGTTTATGCCGCTTTACACCCCCTTGACTCACTTACGGAGAGATATCAATACATAGGTTTGAAGATTCTTACTAGTCAGATATATTCTTGTGCGGTGAATAGGGGGTGTTGAGTCCAGTTCACTGAAAAAGGAATAGGTCTTGTCTCTTACATATTGGGTTTATGGAACGGTATCTGAGCTAATTTGAAACCCTTGTTTTATGCATCACCCCACCTCACCTTTCCCGTTCATCAGCCATAGTGTGTTTCCTAAACGTGTGACTCTGTTCTGTTTTGTAATTCAGTTCAAGTGTAGCGGTTTTTACATTCCCTCTCTAAGTGATATCTTATGATAAGTGTCTTTTTCTGTGTGACTTATTTCACTTAGAATCGTCGTACCTAAATCCACTCATCGTGCTGCTACTAGCCTTATGACGTTGATTTCATGGCTGAGTGATATTCCATTGTACATGAGGACCACAACTTCTTTATCCATTTTTCTCTTTCCTAGGATATTTAAGGTGTAATGAAGTGGGGGTTCTTGTCAACAGAGCAGCCCTAAACTTTGGGGTGCCTGTGTCTTGCTGATTTTTAGTTTTCCCAATTTATACGCCCATGAGTGGAAGTGCCCTATGCTCTCCAAGCTGTGTTTTTTAGATGTTTCAGAACACACCGTACACTTCTCCAGAGTGGCTGTTGGCAATTTACATCCCACCCATCAGCGTAGGAAGGCTCCCATTTCTCCATGGCCGGTCCTGCATTTCTGGTTTGGACACTTTTTTCCGCATGGCCCTTTTGCCCGCTGGGAAGCGAGACTTCTTTGGAGCGCTGATTGGCCTTTCCAGGTTGCTTGGTTGGCCAAAAAGGGCGTATGCGTTTTTTCCTGAATATATTCAGGAAAAAACGCATACGCCCTTTTTGGCCAAGGGCATCATTGTCCACGTTTTGCCGCTTTTCATGTGCTTTCAAGGCGATTCGAATCTACCTCCTGAAATCTGTTTCCTGCAATTCTGCCTTGCTTTCAAAGCCTCTTCGTTGCCTTCCCTTAATATATTTGTGGACGAGAGGTATCATTTAAAACTCTGCAGGTTTGTGAATTGCAGGGCCCCTGAGCTCCATTTTTCAACTCGCTTTTTTGGGAGCTGGCCGCAAAAGCGCAGGATTGCTTCAGGCCCTCTTCTGGTTCTGGGGGGCAGGCTGAGCTTGTGCTTAATTCTTCTTCCTGATGGGAACATAGAGTGACCTGTGCCTGTCCCAACACCTAGAGCTAGTCTCTCATTGGTTCCCCCTCTTCCCGTTCATCCTCAGGACAAATTGCAACCTGTACGGAACAGGAGGTTAAAGGTGCTGATTCTCCAAGGAGGGAGATGGCTAGTAAATCGGCTGGAATGGCGAACCCGAGCCAAGGAGATGAGAAATGAGGTGCGTTTTAGAAACCTTTCCTGATCACACGGTGTACCATCTTCTGGGTTTCTCATGCCTGTTTTCGACGTAGGAAGATGCCCTTGAACCTGGAGATTTGGGACCCATGGGATGGGTACCATGCAGTATTACTTGAAAGGGTCTGCGTTGGCTCACCCAACCTCACCGAACCTCTCAGCCCCAAGAGTGTCCACCCTTATGTCTCAATCAGCTGTGGGTCTAGATATGGTCAATCCAGGTTTCATCACAGACCCTGAACGAATTTTGTAAGAATTTCTCTCTCTTTCACTGTCTTTGTTTCACGGGTTTTGAAAAGTAATTTATTTGTATAATGGGGTTTAGCTGCTTTTCACGGCTGTGTTTATGCCGCTTTACACCCCCTTGACTCACTTACGGAGAGATATCAATACATAGGTTTGAAGATTCTTACTAGTCAGATATATTCTTGTGCGGTGAATAGGGGGTGTTGAGTCCAGTTCACTGAAAAAGGAATAGGTCTTGTCTCTTACATATTGGGTTTATGGAACGGTATCTGAGCTAATTTGAAACCCTTGTTTTATGCATCACCCCACCTCACCTTTCCCGTTCAGCAGCCATAGTGTGTTTCCTAAACGTGGGACTCTGTTCTGTTTTGCAATTCAGTTCAAGTGTAGTGGTTTTTACATTCCCTCTCGAAGTGATATCTTATGATAAGTGTCTTTTTCTGTGTGACTTATTTCACTTAGAATCGTCGTACCTAAATCCACTCATCGTGCTGCTACTAGCCTTATGACGTGGATTTCATGGCTGAGTGATATTCCATTGTACATGAGGACCACAACTTCTTTATCCATTTTTCTCTTTCCTAGGATATTTAAGGTGTAATGAAGTGGGGGTTCTTGTCAACAGAGCAGCCCTAAACTTTGGGGTGCCTGTGTCTTGCTGATTTTTAGTTTTCCCAATTTATACGCCCATGAGTGGAAGTGCCCTATGCTCTCCAAGCTGTGTTTTTTAGATGTTTCAGAACACACCGTACACTTCTCCAGAGTGGCTGTTGGCAATTTACATCCCACCCATCAGCGTAGCAAGGCTCCCATTTCTCCATGGCCGGTCCTGCATTTCTGGTTTGGACACTTTTTTCCGCATGGCCCTTTTGCCCGCTGGGAAGCGAGACTTCTTTGGAGCGCTGATTGGCCTTTCCAGGTTGCTTGGTTGGCCAAAAAGGGCGTATGCGTTTTTTCCTGAATATATTCAGGAAAAAACGCATACGCCCTTTTTGGCCAAGGGCATCATTGTCCACGTTTTGCCGCTTTTCATGTGCTTTCAAGGCGATTCGAATCTACCTCCTGAAATCTGTTTCCTGCAATTCTGCCTTGCTTTCAAAGCCTCTTCGTTGCCTTCCCTTAATATATTTGTGGACGAGAGGTATCATTTAAAACTCTGCAGGTTTGTGAATTGCAGGGCCCCTGAGCTCCATTTTTCAACTCGCTTTTTTGGGAGCTGGCCGCAAAAGCGCAGGATTGCTTCAGGCCCTCTTCTGGTTCTGGGGGGCAGGCTGAGCTTGTGCTTAATTCTTCTTCCTGATGGGAACATAGAGTGACCTGTGCCTGTCCCAACACCTAGAGCTAGTCTCTCATTGGTTCCCCCTCTTCCCGTTCATCCTCAGGACAAATTGCAACCTGTACGGAACAGGAGGTTAAAGGTGCTGATTCTCCAAGGAGGGAGATGGCTAGTAAATCGGCTGGAATGGCGAACCCGAGCCAAGGAGATGAGAAATGAGGTGCGTTTTAGAAACCTTTCCCGATCACACGGTGTACCATCTTCTGGGTTTCTCATGCCTGTTTTCGACGTCGGAAGATGCCCTTGAACCTGGAGATTTGGGACCCATGGGATGGGTACCATGCAGTATTACTTGAAAGGGTCTGCGTTGGCTCACCCAACCTCACCGAACCTCTCAGCCCCAAGAGTGTCCACCCTTATGTCTCAATCAGCTGTGGGTCTAGATATGGTCAATCCAGGTTGCATCACAGCCCCTGAACGAATTTTGGAAGAATTTCTCTCTCTTTCACTGTCTTTGTTTCACGGGTTTTGAAAAGTAATTTATTTGTATAATGGGGTTTAGCTGCTTTTCACGGCTGTGTTTATGCCGCTTTACACCCCCTTGACTCACTTACGGAGAGATATCAATACATAGCTTTGAAGATTCTTACTAGTCAGATATATTCTTGTGCGGTGAATAGGGGGTGTTGAGTCCAGTTCACTGAAAAAGGAATAGGTCTTGTCTCTTACATATTGGGTTTATGGAACGGTATCTGAGCTAATTTGAAACCCTTGTTTTATGCATCACCCCACCTCACCTTTCCCGTTCAGCAGCCATAGTGTGTTTCCTAAACGTGTGACTCTGTTCTGTTTTGTAATTCAGTTCAAGTGTAGCGGTTTTTACATTCCCTCTCGAAGTGATATCTTATGATAAGTGTCTTTTTCTGTGTGACTTATTTCACTTAGAATCGTCGTACCTAAATCCACTCATCGTGCTGCTACTAGCCTTATGACGTTGATTTCATGGCTGAGTGATATTCCATTGTACATGAGGACCACAACTTCTTTATCCATTTTTCTCTTTCCTAGGATATTTAAGGTGTAATGAAGTGGGGGTTCTTGTCAACAGAGCAGCCCTAAACTTTGGGGTGCCTCTGTCTTGCTGAATTTTAGTTTTCCCAATTTATACGCCCATGAGTGGAAGTGCCCTATGCTCTCCAAGCTGTGTTTTTTAGATGTTTCAGAACACACCGTACACTTCTCCAGAGTGGCTGTTGGCAATTTACATCCCACCCATCAGCGTAGCAAGGCTCCCATTTCTCCATGGCCGGTCCTGCGTTTCTGGTTTGGACACTTTTTTCCGCATGGCCCTTTTGCCCGCTGGGAAGCCAGACTTCTTTGGAGCGCTGATTGGCCTTTCCAGGTTGCTTGGTTGGCCAAAAAGGGCGTATGCGTTTTTTCCTGAATATATTCAGGAAAAAACGCATACGCCCTTTTTGGCCAAGGGCATCATTGTCCACGTTTTGCCGCTTTTCATGTGCTTTCAAGGCGATTCGAATCTACCTCCTGAAATCTGTTTCCTGCAATTCTGCCTTGCTTTCAAAGCCTCTTCGTTGCCTTCCTTAATATATTTGTGGACGAGAGGTATCATTTAAAACTCTGCAGGTTTGTGAATTGCAGGGCCCCTGAGCTCCATTTTTCAACTCGCTTTTTTGGGAGCTGGCCGCAAATGTGCAGGATTGCTTCAGGCCCTCTTCTGGTTCTGGGGGGCAGGCTGAGCTTGTGCTTAATTCTTCTTCCTGATGGGAAAATAGAGTGACCTGTGCCTGTCCCAACACCTAGAGCTAGTCTCTCATTGGTTCCCCCTCTTCCCGTTCATCCTCAGGACAAATTGCAACCTGTACGGAACAGGAGGTTAAAGGTGCTGATTCTCCAAGGAGGGAGATGGCTAGTAAATCGGCTGGAATGGCGAACCCGAGCCAAGGAGATGAGAAATGAGGTGCGTTTTAGAAACCTTTCCCGATCACACGGTGTACCATCTTCTGGGTTTCTCATGCCTGTTTTCGACGTAGGAAGATGCCCTTGAACCTGGAGATTTGGGACCCATGGGATGGGTACCATGCAGTATTACTTGAAAGGGTCTGCGTTGGCTCACCCAACCTCACCGAACCTCTCAGCCCCAAGAGTGTCCACCCTTATGTCTCAATCAGCTGTGGGTCTAGATATGGTCAATCCAGGTTGCATCACAGCCCCTGAACGAATTTTGGAAGAATTTCTCTCTCTTTCACTGTCTTTGTTTCACGGGTTTTGAAAAGTAATTTATTTGTATAATGGGGTTTAGCTGCTTTTCACGGCTGTGTTTATGCCGCTTTACACCCCCTTGACTCACTTACGGAGAGATATCAATACATAGGTTTGAAGATTCTTACTAGTCAGATATATTCTTGTGCGGTGAATAGGGGGTGTTGAGTCCAGTTCACTGAAAAAGGAATAGGTCTTGTCTCTTACATATTGGGTTTATGGAACGGTATCGGAGCTAATTTGAAACCCTTGTTTTATGCATCACCCCACCTCACCTTTCCCGTTCAGCAGCCATAGTGTGTTTCCTAAACGTGTGACTCTGTTCTGTTTTGTAATTCAGTTCAAGTGTAGCGGTTTTTACATTCCCTCTCGAAGTGATATCTTATGATAAGTGTCTTTTTCTGTGTGACTTATTTCACTTAGAATCGTCGTACCTAAATCCACTCATCGTGCTGCTACTAGCCTTATGACGTTGATTTCATGGCTGAGTGATATTCCATTGCACATGAGGACCACAACTTCTTTATCCATTTTTCTCTTTCCTAGGATATTTAAGGTGTAATGAAGTGGGGGTTCTTGTCAACAGAGCAGCCCTAAACTTTGGGGTGCCTGTGTCTTGCTGATTTTTAGTTTTCCCAATTTATACGCCCATGAGTGGAAGTGCCCTATGCTCTCCAAGCTGTGTTTTTTAGATGTTTCAGAACACACCGTACACTTCTCCAGAGTGGCTGTTGGCAATTTACATCCCACCCATCAGCGTAGCAAGGCTCCCATTTCTCCATGGCCGGTCCTGCCTTTCTGGTTTGGACACTTGTTTCCGCATGGCCCTTTTGCCCGCTGGGAAGCGAGACTTCTTTGGAGCGCTGATTGGCCTTTCCAGGTTGCTTGGTTGGCCAAAAAGGGCGTATGCGTTTTTTCCTGAATATATTCAGGAAAAAACGCATACGCCCTTTTTGGCCAAGGGCATCATTGTCCACGTTTTGCCGCTTTTCATGTGCTTTCAAGGCGATTCGAATCTACCTCCTGAAATCTGTTTCCTGCAATTCTGCCTTGCTTTCAAAGCCTCTTCGTTGCCTTCCCTTAATATATTTGTGGACGAGAGGTATCATTTAAAACTCTGCAGGTTTGTGAATTGCAGGGCCCCTGAGCTCCATTTTTCAACTCGCTTTTTTGGGAGCTGGCCGCAAAAGCGCAGGATTGCTTCAGGCCCTCTTCTGGTTCTGGGGGGCAGGCTGAGCTTGTGCTTAATTCTTCTTCCTGATGGGAACATAGAGTGACCTGTGCCTGTCCCAACACCTAGAGCTAGTCTCTCATTGGTTCCCCCTCTTCCCGTTCATCCTCAGGACAAATTGCAACCTGTACGGAACAGGAGGTTAAAGGTGCTGATTCTCCAAGGAGGGAGATGGCTAGTAAATCGGCTGGAATGGCGAACCCGAGCCAAGGAGATGAGAAATGAGGTGCGTTTTAGAAACCTTTCCCGATCACACGGTGTACCGTCTTCTGGGTTTCTCATGCCTGTTTTCGACGTAGGAAGATGCCCTTGAACCTGGAGATTTGGGACCCATGGGATGGGTACCATGCAGTATTACTTGAAAGGGTCTGCGTTGGCTCACCCAACCTCACCGAACCTCTCAGCCCCAAGAGTGTCCACCCTTATGTCTCAATCAGCTGTGGGTCTAGATATGGTCAATCCAGGTTGCATCACAGCCCCTGAACGAATTTTGGAAGAATTTCTCACTCTTTCACTGTCTTTGTTTCACGGGTTTTGAAAAGTAATTTATTTGTATAATGGGGTTTAGCTGCTTTTCACGGCTGTGTTTATGCCGCTTTACACCCCCTTGACTCATTACGGAGAGATATCAATACATAGGTTTGAAGATTCTTACTAGTCAGATATATTCTTGTGCGGTGAATAGGGGGTGTTGAGTCCAGTTCACTGAAAAAGGAATAGGTCTTGTCTCTTACATATTGGGTTTATGGAACGGTATCTGAGCTAATTTGAAACCCTTGTTTTATGCATCACCCCACCTCACCTTTCCCGTTCAGCAGCCATAGTGTGTTTCCTAAACGTGTGACTCTGTTCTGTTTTGTAATTCAGTTCAAGTGTAGCGGTTTTTACATTCCCTCTCGAAGTGATATCTTATGATAAGTGTCTTTTTCTGTGTGACTTATTTCACTTAGAATCGTCGTACCTAAATCCACTCATCGTGCTGCTACTAGCCTTATGACGTTGATTTCATGGCTGAGTGATATTCCATTGTACATGAGGACCACAACTTCTTTATCCATTTTTCTCTTTCCTAGGATATTTAAGGTGTAATGAAGTGGGGGTTCTTGTCAACAGAGCAGCCCTAAACTTTGGGGTGCCTGTGTCTTGCTGATTTTTAGTTTTCCCAATTTATACGCCCATGAGTGGAAGTGCCCTATGCTCTCCAAGCTGTGTTTTTTAGATGTTTCAGAACACACCGTACACTTCTCCAGAGTGGCTGTTGGCAATTTACATCCCACCCATCAGCGTAGCAAGGCTCCCATTTCTCCATGGCCGGTCCTGCCTTTCTGGTTTGGACACTTGTTTCCGCATGGCCCTTTTGCCCGCTGGGAAGCGAGACTTCTTTGGAGCGCTGATTGGCCTTTCCAGGTTGCTTGGTTGGCCAAAAAGGGCGTATGCGTTTTTTCCTGAATATATTCAGGAAAAAACGCATACGCCCTTTTTGGCCAAGGGCATCATTGTCCACGTTTTGCCGCTTTTCATGTGCTTTCAAGGCGATTCGAATCTACCTCCTGAAATCTGTTTCCTGCAATTCTGCCTTGCTTTCAAAGCCTCTTCGTTGCCTTCCCTTAATATATTTGTGGACGAGAGGTATCATTTAAAACTCTGCAGGTTTGTGAATTGCAGGGCCCTGAGCTCCATTTTTCAACTCGCTTTTATGGGAGCTGGCCGCAAAAGCGCAGGATTGCTTCAGGCCCTCTTCTGGTTCTGGGGGGCAGGCTGAGCTTGTGCTTAATTCTTCTTCCTGATGGGAACATAGAGTGACCTGTGCCTGTCCCAACACCTAGAGCTAGTCTCTCATTGGTTCCCCCTCTTCCCGTTCATCCTCAGGACAAATTGCAACCTGTACGGAACAGGAGGTTAAAGGTGCTGATTCTCCAAGGAGGGAGATGGCTAGTAAATCGGCTGGAATGGCGAACCCGAGCCAAGGAGATGAGAAATGAGGTGCGTTTTAGAAACCTTTCCCGATCACACGGTGTACCGTCTTCTGGGTTTCTCATGCCTGTTTTCGACGTAGGAAGATGCCCTTGAACCTGGAGATTTGGGACCCATGGGATGGGTACCATGCAGTATTACTTGAAAGGGTCTGCGTTGGCTCACCCAACCTCACCGAACCTCTCAGCCCCAAGAGTGTCCACCCTTATGTCTCAATCAGCTGTGGGTCTAGATATGGTCAATCCAGGTTGCATCACAGCCCCTGAACGAATTTTGTAAGAATTTCTCTCTCTTTCACTGTCTTTGTTTCACTGGTTTTGAAAAGTAATTTATTTGTATAATGGGGTTTAGCTGCTTTTCACGGCTGTGTTTATGCCGCTTTACACCCCCTTGACTCATTACGGAGAGATATCAATACATAGGTTTGAAGATTCTTACTAGTCAGATATATTCTTGTGCGGTGAATAGGGGGTGTTGAGTCCAGTTCACTGAAAAAGGAATAGGTCTTGTCTCTTACATATTGGGTTTATGGAACGGTATCTGAGCTAATTTGAAACCCTTGTTTTATGCATCACCCCACCTCACCTTTCCCGTTCAGCAGCCATAGTGTGTTTCCTAAACGTGTGACTCTGTTCTGTTTTGTAATTCAGTTCAAGTGTAGCGGTTTTTACATTCCCTCTCGAAGTGATATCTTATGATAAGTGTCTTTTTCTGTGTGACTTATTTCACTTAGAATCGTCGTACCTAAATCCACTCATCGTGCTGCTACTAGCCTTATGACGTTGATTTCATGGCTGAGTGATATTCCATTGTACATGAGGACCACAACTTCTTTATCCATTTTTCTCTTTCCTAGGATATTTAAGGTGTAATGAAGTGGGGGTTCTTGTCAACAGAGCAGCCCTAAACTTTGGGGTGCCTGTGTCTTGCTGATTTTTAGTTTTCCCAATTTATACGCCCATGAGTGGAAGTGCCCTATGCTCTCCAAGCTGTGTTTTTTAGATGTTTCAGAACACACCGTACACTTCTCCAGAGTGGCTGTTGGCAATTTACATCCCACCCATCAGCGTAGCAAGGCTCCCATTTCTCCATGGCCGGTCCTGCCTTTCTGGTTTGGACACTTGTTTCCGCATGGCCCTTTTGCCCGCTGGGAAGCGAGACTTCTTTGGAGCGCTGATTGGCCTTTCCAGGTTGCTTGGTTGGCCAAAAAGGGCGTATGCGTTTTTTCCTGAATATATTCAGGAAAAAACGCATACGCCCTTTTTGGCCAAGGGCATCATTGTCCACGTTTTGCCGCTTTTCATGTGCTTTCAAGGCGATTCGAATCTACCTCCTGAAATCTGTTTCCTGCAATTCTGCCTTGCTTTCAAAGCCTCTTCGTTGCCTTCCCTTAATATATTTGTGGACGAGAGGTATCATTTAAAACTCTGCAGGTTTGTGAATTGCAGGGCCCCTGAGCTCCATTTTTCAACTCGCTTTTTTGGGAGCTGGCCGCAAAAGCGCAGGATTGCTTCAGGCCCTCTTCTGGTTCTGGGGGGCAGGCTGAGCTTGTGCTTAATTCTTCTTCCTGATGGGAAAATAGAGTGACCTGTGCCTGTCCCAACACCTAGAGCTAGTCTCTCATTGGTTCCCCCTCTTCCCGTTCATCCTCAGGACAAATTGCAACCTGTACGGAACAGGAGGTTAAAGGTGCTGATTCTCCAAGGAGGGAGATGGCTAGTAAATCGGCTGGAATGGCGAACCCGAGCCAAGGAGATGAGAAATGAGGTGCGTTTTAGAAACCTTTCCCGATCACACGGTGTACCGTCTTCTGGGTTTCTCATGCCTGTTTTCGACGTAGGAAGATGCCCTTGAACCTGGAGATTTGGGACCCATGGGATGGGTACCATGCAGTATTACTTGAAAGGGTCTGCGTTGGCTCACCCAACCTCACCGAACCTCTCAGCCCCAAGAGTGTCCACCCTTATGTCTCAATCAGCTGTGGGTCTAGATATGGTCAATCCAGGTTGCATCACAGCCCCTGAACGAATTTTGTAAGAATTTCTCTCTCTTTCACTGTCTTTGTTTCACGGGTTTTGAAAAGTAATTTATTTGTATAATGGGGTTTAGCTGCTTTTCACGGCTGTGTTTATGCCGCTTTACACCCCCTTGACTCACTTACGGAGAGATATCAATACATAGGTTTGAAGATTCTTACTAGTCAGATATATTCTTGTGCGGTGAATAGGGGGTGTTGAGTCCAGTTCACTGAAAAAGGAATAGGTCTTGTCTCTTACATATTGGGTTTATGGAACGGTATCTGAGCTAATTTGAAACCCTTGTTTTATGCATCACCCCACCTCACCTTTCCCGTTCAGCAGCCATAGTGTGTTTCCTAAACGTGTGACTCTGTTCTGTTTTGTAATTCAGTTCAAGTGTAGCGGTTTTTACATTCCCTCTCGAAGTGATATCTTATGATAAGTGTCTTTTTCTGTGTGACTTATTTCACTTAGAATCGTCGTACCTAAATCCACTCATCGTGCTGCTACTAGCCTTATGACGTTGATTTCATGGCTGAGTGATATTCCATTGTACATGAGGACCACAACTTCTTTATCCATTTTTCTCTTTCCTAGGATATTTAAGGTGTAATGAAGTGGGGGTTCTTGTCAACAGAGCAGCCCTAAACTTTGGGGTGCCTGTGTCTTGCTGATTTTTAGTTTTCCCAATTTATACACCCATGAGTGGAAGTGCCCTATGCTCTCCAAGCTGTGTTTTTTAGATGTTTCAGAACACACTGTACACTTCTCCAGAGTGGCTGTTGGCAATTTACATCCCACCCATCAGCGTAGCAAGGCTCCCATTTCTCCATGGCCGGTCCTGCCTTTCTGGTTTGGACACTTGTTTCCGCATGGCCCTTTTGCCCGCTGGGAAGCGAGACTTCTTTGGAGCGCTGATTGGCCTTTCCAGGTTGCTTGGTTGGCCAAAAAGGGCGTATGCGTTTTTTCCTGAATATATTCAGGAAAAAACGCATACGCCCTTTTTGGCCAAGGGCATCATTGTCCACGTTTTGCCGCTTTTCATGTGCTTTCAAGGCGATTCGAATCTACCTCCTGAAATCTGTTTCCTGCAATTCTGCCTTGCTTTCAAAGCCTCTTCGTTGCCTTCCTTAATATATTTGTGGACGAGAGGTACCATTTAAAACTCTGCAGGTTTGTGAATTGCAGGGCCCCTGAGCTCCATTTTTCAACTCGCTTTTTTGGGAGCTGGCCGCAAATGCGCAGGATTGCTTCAGGCCCTCTTCTGGTTCTGGGGGGCAGGCTGAGCTTGTGCTTAATTCTTCTTCCTGATGGGAAAATAGAGTGACCTGTGCCTGTCCCAACACCTAGAGCTAGTCTCTCATTGGTTCCCCCTCTTCCCGTTCATCCTCAGGACAAATTGCAACCTGTACGGAACAGGAGGTTAAAGGTGCTGATTCTCCAAGGAGGGAGATGGCTAGTAAATCGGCTGGAATGGCGAACCCGAGCCAAGGAGATGAGAAATGAGGTGCGTTTTAGAAACCTTTCCCGATCACACGGTGTACCATCTTCTGGGTTTCTCATGCCTGTTTTCGACGTAGGAAGATGCCCTTGAACCTGGAGATTTGGGACCCATGGGATGGGTACCATGCAGTATTACTTGAAAGGGTCTGCGTTGGCTCACCCAACCTCACCGAACCTCTCAGCCCCAAGAGTGTCCACCCTTATGTCTCAATCAGCTGTGGGTCTAGATATGGTCAATCCAGGTTGCATCACAGCCCCTGAACGAATTTTGGAAGAATTTCTCTCTCTTTCACTGTCTTTGTTTCACGGGTTTTGAAAAGTAATTTATTTGTATAATGGGGTTTAGCTGCTTTTCACGGCTGTGTTTATGCCGCTTTACACCCCCTTGACTCACTTACGGAGAGATATCAATACATAGGTTTGAAGATTCTTACTAGTCAGATATATTCTTGTGCGGTGAATAGGGGGTGTTGAGTCCAGTTCACTGAAAAAGGAATAGGTCTTGTCTCTTACATATTGGGTTTATGGAACGGTATCTGAGCTAATTTGAAACCCTTGTTTTATGCATCACCCCACCTCACCTTTCCCGTTCAGCAGCCATAGTGTGTTTCCTAAACGTGTGACTCTGTTCTGTTTTGTAATTCAGTTCAAGTGTAGCGGTTTTTACATTCCCTCTCGAAGTGATATCTTATGATAAGTGTCTTTTTCTGTGTGACTTATTTCACTTAGAATCGTCGTACCTAAATCCACTCATCGTGCTGCTACTAGCCTTATGACGTGGATTTCATGGCTGAGTGATATTCCATTGCACATGAGGACCACAACTTCTTTATCCATTTTTCTCTTTCCTAGGATATTTAAGGTGTAATGAAGTGGGGGTTCTTGTCAACAGAGCAGCCCTAAACTTTGGGGTGCCTGTGTCTTGCTGATTTTTAGTTTTCCCAATTTATACGCCCATGAGTGGAAGTGCCCTATGCTCTCCAAGCTGTGTTTTTTAGATGTTTCAGAACACACCGTACACTTCTCCAGAGTGGCTGTTGGCAATTTACATCCCACCCATCAGCGTAGCAAGGCTCCCATTTCTCCATGGCCGGTCCTGCCTTTCTGGTTTGGACACTTGTTTCCGCATGGCCCTTTTGCCCGCTGGGAAGCGAGACTTCTTTGGAGCGCTGATTGGCCTTTCCAGGTTGCTTGGTTGGCCAAAAAGGGCGTATGCGTTTTTTCCTGAATATATTCAGGAAAAAACGCATACGCCCTTTTTGGCCAAGGGCATCATTGTCCACGTTTTGCCGCTTTTCATGTGCTTTCAAGGCGATTCGAATCTACCTCCTGAAATCTGTTTCCTGCAATTCTGCCTTGCTTTCAAAGCCTCTTCGTTGCCTTCCCTTAATATATTTGTGGACGAGAGGTATCATTTAAAACTCTGCAGGTTTGTGAATTGCAGGGCCCCTGAGCTCCATTTTTCAACTCGCTTTTTTGGGAGCTGGCCGCAAAAGCGCAGGATTGCTTCAGGCCCTCTTCTGGTTCTGGGGGGCAGGCTGAGCTTGTGCTTAATTCTTCTTCCTGATGGGAACATAGAGTGACCTGTGCCTGTCCCAACACCTAGAGCTAGTCTCTCATTGGTTCCCCCTCTTCCCGTTCATCCTCAGGACAAATTGCAACCTGTACGGAACAGGAGGTTAAAGGTGCTGATTCTCCAAGGAGGGAGATGGCTAGTAAATCGGCTGGAATGGCGAACCCGAGCCAAGGAGATGAGAAATGAGGTGCGTTTTAGAAACCTTTCCCGATCACACGGTGTACCGTCTTCTGGGTTTCTCATGCCTGTTTTCGACGTAGGAAGATGCCCTTGAACCTGGAGATTTGGGACCCATGGGATGGGTACCATGCAGTATTACTTGAAAGGGTCTGCGTTGGCTCACCCAACCTCACCGAACCTCTCAGCCCCAAGAGTGTCCACCCTTATGTCTCAATCAGCTGTGGGTCTAGATATGGTCAATCCAGGTTGCATCACAGCCCCTGAACGAATTTTGGAAGAATTTCTCTCTCTTTCACTGTCTTTGTTTCACGGGTTTTGAAAAGTAATTTATTTGTATAATGGGGTTTAGCTGCTTTTCACGGCTGTGTTTATGCCGCTTTACACCCCCTTGACTCATTACGGAGAGATATCAATACATAGGTTTGAAGATTCTTACTAGTCAGATATATTCTTGTGCGGTGAATAGGGGGTGTTGAGTCCAGTTCACTGAAAAAGGAATAGGTCTTGTCTCTTACATATTGGGTTTATGGAACGGTATCTGAGCTAATTTGAAACCCTTGTTTTATGCATCACCCCACCTCACCTTTCCCGTTCAGCAGCCATAGTGTGTTTCCTAAACGTGTGACTCTGTTCTGTTTTGTAATTCAGTTCAAGTGTAGCGGTTTTTACATTCCCTCTCGAAGTGATATCTTATGATAAGTGTCTTTTTCTGTGTGACTTATTTCACTTAGAATCGTCGTACCTAAATCCACTCATCGTGCTGCTACTAGCCTTATGACGTTGATTTCATGGCTGAGTGATATTCCATTGTACATGAGGACCACAACTTCTTTATCCATTTTTCTCTTTCCTAGGATATTTAAGGTGTAATGAAGTGGGGGTTCTTGTCAACAGAGCAGCCCTAAACTTTGGGGTGCCTGTGTCTTGCTGATTTTTAGTTTTCCCAATTTATACGCCCATGAGTGGAAGTGCCCTATGCTCTCCAAGCTGTGTTTTTTAGATGTTTCAGAACACACCGTACACTTCTCCAGAGTGGCTGTTGGCAATTTACATCCCACCCATCAGCGTAGCAAGGCTCCCATTTCTCCATGGCCGGTCCTGCCTTTCTGGTTTGGACACTTGTTTCCGCATGGCCCTTTTGCCCGCTGGGAAGCGAGACTTCTTTGGAGCGCTGATTGGCCTTTCCAGGTTGCTTGGTTGGCCAAAAAGGGCGTATGCGTTTTTTCCTGAATATATTCAGGAAAAAACGCATACGCCCTTTTTGGCCAAGGGCATCATTGTCCACGTTTTGCCGCTTTTCATGTGCTTTCAAGGCGATTCGAATCTACCTCCTGAAATCTGTTTCCTGCAATTCTGCCTTGCTTTCAAAGCCTCTTCGTTGCCTTCCCTTAATATATTTGTGGACGAGAGGTATCATTTAAAACTCTGCAGGTTTGTGAATTGCAGGGCCCCTGAGCTCCATTTTTCAACTCGCTTTTTTGGGAGCTGGCCGCAAAAGCGCAGGATTGCTTCAGGCCCTCTTCTGGTTCTGGGGGGCAGGCTGAGCTTGTGCTTAATTCTTCTTCCTGATGGGAACATAGAGTGACCTGTGCCTGTCCCAACACCTAGAGCTAGTCTCTCATTGGTTCCCCCTCTTCCCGTTCATCCTCAGGACAAATTGCAACCTGTACGGAACAGGAGGTTAAAGGTGCTGATTCTCCAAGGAGGGAGATGGCTAGTAAATCGGCTGGAATGGCGAACCCGAGCCAAGGAGATGAGAAATGAGGTGCGTTTTAGAAACCTTTCCCGATCACACGGTGTACCGTCTTCTGGGTTTCTCATGCCTGTTTTCGACGTAGGAAGATGCCCTTGAACCTGGAGATTTGGGACCCATGGGATGGGTACCATGCAGTATTACTTGAAAGGGTCTGCGTTGGCTCACCCAACCTCACCGAACCTCTCAGCCCCAAGAGTGTCCACCCTTATGTCTCAATCAGCTGTGGGTCTAGATATGGTCAATCCAGGTTGCATCACAGCCCCTGAACGAATTTTGTAAGAATTTCTCTCTCTTTCACTGTCTTTGTTTCACGGGTTTTGAAAAGTAATTTATTTGTATAATGGGGTTTAGCTGCTTTTCACGGCTGTGTTTATGCCGCTTTACACCCCCTTGACTCATTACGGAGAGATATCAATACATAGGTTTGAAGATTCTTACTAGTCAGATATATTCTTGTGCGGTGAATAGGGGGTGTTGAGTCCAGTTCACTGAAAAAGGAATAGGTCTTGTCTCTTACATATTGGGTTTATGGAACGGTATCTGAGCTAATTTGAAACCCTTGTTTTATGCATCACCCCACCTCACCTTTCCCGTTCAGCAGCCATAGTGTGTTTCCTAAACGTGTGACTCTGTTCTGTTTTGTAATTCAGTTCAAGTGTAGCGGTTTTTACATTCCCTCTCGAAGTGATATCTTATGATAAGTGTCTTTTTCTGTGTGACTTATTTCACTTAGAATCGTCGTACCTAAATCCACTCATCGTGCTGCTACTAGCCTTATGACGTGGATTTCATGGCTGAGTGATATTCCATTGCACATGAGGACCACAACTTCTTTATCCATTTTTCTCTTTCCTAGGATATTTAAGGTGTAATGAAGTGGGGGTTCTTGTCAACAGAGCAGCCCTAAACTTTGGGGTGCCTGTGTCTTGCTGATTTTTAGTTTTCCCAATTTATACGCCCATGAGTGGAAGTGCCCTATGCTCTCCAAGCTGTGTTTTTTAGATGTTTCAGAACACACCGTACACTTCTCCAGAGTGGCTGTTGGCAATTTACATCCCACCCATCAGCGTAGCAAGGCTCCCATTTCTCCATGGCCGGTCCTGCCTTTCTGGTTTGGACACTTGTTTCCGCATGGCCCTTTTGCCCGCTGGGAAGCGAGACTTCTTTGGAGCGCTGATTGGCCTTTCCAGGTTGCTTGGTTGGCCAAAAAGGGCGTATGCGTTTTTTCCTGAATATATTCAGGAAAAAACGCATACGCCCTTTTTGGCCAAGGGCATCATTGTCCACGTTTTGCCGCTTTTCATGTGCTTTCAAGGCGATTCGAATCTACCTCCTGAAATCTGTTTCCTGCAATTCTGCCTTGCTTTCAAAGCCTCTTCGTTGCCTTCCCTTAATATATTTGTGGACGAGAGGTATCATTTAAAACTCTGCAGGTTTGTGAATTGCAGGGCCCCTGAGCTCCATTTTTCAACTCGCTTTTTTGGGAGCTGGCCGCAAAAGCGCAGGATTGCTTCAGGCCCTCTTCTGGTTCTGGGGGGCAGGCTGAGCTTGTGCTTAATTCTTCTTCCTGATGGGAACATAGAGTGACCTGTGCCTGTCCCAACACCTAGAGCTAGTCTCTCATTGGTTCCCCCTCTTCCCGTTCATCCTCAGGACAAATTGCAACCTGTACGGAACAGGAGGTTAAAGGTGCTGATTCTCCAAGGAGGGAGATGGCTAGTAAATCGGCTGGAATGGCGAACCCGAGCCAAGGAGATGAGAAATGAGGTGCGTTTTAGAAACCTTTCCCGATCACACGGTGTACCGTCTTCTGGGTTTCTCATGCCTGTTTTCGACGTAGGAAGATGCCCTTGAACCTGGAGATTTGGGACCCATGGGATGGGTACCATGCAGTATTACTTG
This sequence comes from Balaenoptera acutorostrata, assembly GCF_949987535.1. Classification (NCBI taxonomy): domain Eukaryota; kingdom Metazoa; phylum Chordata; class Mammalia; order Artiodactyla; family Balaenopteridae; genus Balaenoptera; species Balaenoptera acutorostrata. Next base: position 22,774 of record NW_026646632.1, read on the forward strand.
AAAGGGTCTGCGTTGGCTCACCCAACCTCACCGAACCTCTCAGCCCCAAGAGTGTCCACCCTTATGTCTCAATCAGCTGTGGGTCTAGATATGGTCAATCCAGGTTGCATCACAGCCCCTGAACGAATTTTGGAAGAATTTCTCTCTCTTTCACTGTCTTTGTTTCACGGGTTTTGAAAAGTAATTTATTTGTATAATGGGGTTTAGCTGCTTTTCACGGCTGTGTTTATGCCGCTTTACACCCCCTTGACTCACTTACGGAGAGATATCAATACATAGGTTTGAAGATTCTTACTAGTCAGATATATTCTTGTGCGGTGAATAGGGGGTGTTGAGTCCAGTTCACTGAAAAAGGAATAGGTCTTGTCTCTTACATATTGGGTTTATGGAACGGTATCTGAGCTAATTTGAAACCCTTGTTTTATGCATCACCCCACCTCACCTTTCCCGTTCAGCAGCCATAGTGTGTTTCCTAAACGTGTGACTCTGTTCTGTTTTGTAATTCAGTTCAAGTGTAGCGGTTTTTACATTCCCTCTCGAAGTGATATCTTATGATAAGTGTCTTTTTCTGTGTGACTTATTTCACTTAGAATCGTCGTACCTAAATCCACTCATCGTGCTGCTACTAGCCTTATGACGTGGATTTCATGGCTGAGTGATATTCCATTGTACATGAGGACCACAACTTCTTTATCCATTTTTCTCTTTCCTAGGATATTTAAGTTGTAATGAAGTGGGGGTTCTTGTCAACAGAGCAGCCCTAAACTTTGGGGTGCCTGTGTCTTGCTGATTTTTAGTTTTCCCAATTTATACGCCCATGAGTGGAAGTGCCCTATGCTCTCCAAGCTGTGTGTTTTAGATGTTTCAGAACACACCGTACACTTCTCCAGAGTGGCTGTTGGCAATTTACATCCCACCCATCAGCGTAGCAAGGCTCCCATTTCTCCATGGCCGGTCCTGCCTTTCTGGTTTGGACACTTGTTTCCGCATGGCCCTTTTGCCCGCTGGGAAGCGAGACTTCTTTGGAGCGCTGATTGGCCTTTCCAGGTTGCTTGGTTGGCCAAAAAGGGCGTATGCGTTTTTTCCTGAATATATTCAGGAAAAAACGCATACGCCCTTTTTGGCCAAGGGCATCATTGTCCACGTTTTGCCGCTTTTCATGTGCTTTCAAGGCGCGATTCGAATCTACCTCCTGAAATCTGTTTCCTGCAATTCTGCCTTGCTTTCAAAGCCTCTTCGTTGCCTTCCCTTAATATATTTGTGGACGAGAGGTATCATTTAAAACTCTGCAGGTTTGTGAATTGCAGGGCCCCTGAGCTCCATTTTTCAACTCGCTTTTTTGGGAGCTGGCCGCAAAAGCGCAGGATTGCTTCAGGCCCTCTTCTGGTTCTGGGGGGCAGGCTGAGCTTGTGCTTAATTCTTCTTCCTGATGGGAACATAGAGTGACCTGTGCCTGTCCCAACACCTAGAGCTAGTCTCTCATTGGTTCCCCCTCTTCCCGTTCATCCTCAGGACAAATTGCAACCTGTACGGAACAGGAGGTTAAAGGTGCTGATTCTCCAAGGAGGGAGATGGCTAGTAAATCGGCTGGAATGGCGAACCCGAGCCAAGGAGATGAGAAATGAGGTGCGTTTTAGAAACCTTTCCCGATCACACGGTGTACCGTCTTCTGGGTTTCTCATGCCTGTTTTCGACGTAGGAAGATGCCCTTGAACCTGGAGATTTGGGACCCATGGGATGGGTACCATGCAGTATTACTTGAAAGGGTCTGCGTTGGCTCACCCAACCTCACCGAACCTCTCAGCCCCAAGAGTGTCCACCCTTATGTCTCAATCAGCTGTGGGTCTAGATATGGTCAATCCAGGTTGCATCACAGCCCCTGAACGAATTTTGTAAGAATTTCTCTCTCTTTCACTGTCTTTGTTTCACGGGTTTTGAAAAGTAATTTATTTGTATAATGGGGTTTAGCTGCTTTTCACGGCTGTGTTTATGCCGCTTTACACCCCCTTGACTCACTTACGGAGAGATATCAATACATAGGTTTGAAGATTCTTACTAGTCAGATATATTCTTGTGCGGTGAATAGGGGGTGTTGAGTCCAGTTCACTGAAAAAGGAATAGGTCTTGTCTCTTACATATTGGGTTTATGGAACGGTATCTGAGCTAATTTGAAACCCTTGTTTTATGCATCACCCCACCTCACCTTTCCCGTTCAGCAGCCATAGTGTGTTTCCTAAACGTGTGACTCTGTTCTGTTTTGTAATTCAGTTCAAGTGTAGCGGTTTTTACATTCCCTCTCGAAGTGATATCTTATGATAAGTGTCTTTTTCTGTGTGACTTATTTCACTTAGAATCGTCGTACCTAAATCCACTCATCGTGCTGCTACTAGCCTTATGACGTTGATTTCATGGCTGAGTGATATTCCATTGTACATGAGGACCACAACTTCTTTATCCATTTTTTTCTTTCCTAGGATATTTAAGGTGTAATGAAGTGGGGGTTCTTGTCAACAGAGCAGCCCTAAACTTTGGGGTGCCTCTGTCTTGCTGATTTTTAGTTTTCCCAATTTATACGCCCATGAGTGGAAGTGCCCTATGCTCTCCAAGCTGTGTTTTTTAGATGTTTCAGAACACACCGTACACTTCTCCAGAGTGGCTGTTGGCAATTTACATCCCACCCATCAGTGTAGCAAGGCTCCCATTTCTCCATGGCCGGTCCTGCCTTTCTGGTTTGGACACTTGTTTCCGCATGGCCCTTTTGCCCGCTGGGAAGCGAGACTTCTTTGGAGCGCTGATTGGCCTTTCCAGGTTGCTTGGTTGGCCAAAAAGGGCGTATGCGTTTTTTCCTGAATATATTCAGGAAAAAACGCATACGCCCTTTTTGGCCAAGGGCATCATTGTCCACGTTTTGCCGCTTTTCATGTGCTTTCAAGGCGATTCGAATCTACCTCCTGAAATCTGTTTCCTGCAATTCTGCCTTGCTTTCAAAGCCTCTTCGTTGCCTTCCCTTAATATATTTGTGGACGAGAGGTATCATTTAAAACTCTGCAGGTTTGTGAATTGCAGGGCCCCTGAGCTCCATTTTTCAACTCGCTTTTTTGGGAGCTGGCCGCAAAAGCGCAGGATTGCTTCAGGCCCTCTTCTGGTTCTGGGGGGCAGGCTGAGCTTGTGCTTAATTCTTCTTCCTGATGGGAACATAGAGTGACCTGTGCCTGTCCCAACACCTAGAGCTAGTCTCTCATTGGTTCCCCCTCTTCCCGTTCATCCTCAGGACAAATTGCAACCTGTACGGAACAGGAGGTTAAAGGTGCTGATTCTCCAAGGAGGGAGATGGCTAGTAAATCGGCTGGAATGGCGAACCCGAGCCAAGGAGATGAGAAATGAGGTGCGTTTTAGAAACCTTTCCCGATCACACGGTGTACCGTCTTCTGGGTTTCTCATGCCTGTTTTCGACGTAGGAAGATGCCCTTGAACCTGGAGATTTGGGACCCATGGGATGGGTACCATGCAGTATTACTTGAAAGGGTCTGCGTTGGCTCACCCAACCTCACCGAACCTCTCAGCCCCAAGAGTGTCCACCCTTATGTCTCAATCAGCTGTGGGTCTAGATATGGTCAATCCAGGTTGCATCACAGCCCCTGAACGAATTTTGTAAGAATTTCTCTCTCTTTCACTGTCTTTGTTTCACGGGTTTTGAAAAGTAATTTATTTGTATAATGGGGTTTAGCTGCTTTTCACGGCTGTGTTTATGCCGCTTTACACCCCCTTGACTCACTTACGGAGAGATATCAATACATAGGTTTGAAGATTCTTACTAGTCAGATATATTCTTGTGCGGTGAATAGGGGGTGTTGAGTCCAGTTCACTGAAAAAGGAATAGGTCTTGTCTCTTACATATTGGGTTTATGGAACGGTATCTGAGCTAATTTGAAACCCTTGTTTTATGCATCACCCCACCTCACCTTTCCCGTTCAGCAGCCATAGTGTGTTTCCTAAACGTGTGACTCTGTTCTGTTTTGTAATTCAGTTCAAGTGTAGCGGTTTTTACATTCCCTCTCAAAGTGATATCTTATGATAAGTGTCTTTTTCTGTGTGACTTATTTCACTTAGAATCATCGTACCTAAATCCACTCATCGTGCTGCTACTAGCCTTATGACGTTGATTTCATGGCTGAGTGATATTCCATTGTACATGAGGACCACAACTTCTTTATCCATTTTTCTCTTTCCTAGGATATTTAAGGTGTAATGAAGTGGGGGTTCTTGTCAACAGAGCAGCCCTAAACTTTGGGGTGCCTGTGTCTTGCTGATTTTTAGTTTTCCCAATTTATACGCCCATGAGTGGAAGTGCCCTATGCTCTCCAAGCTGTGTTTTTTAGATGTTTCAGAACACACCGTACACTTCTCCAGAGTGGCTGTTGGCAATTTACATCCCACCCATCAGCGTAGCAAGGCTCCCATTTCTCCATGGCCGGTCCTGCCTTTCTGGTTTGGACACTTGTTTCCGCATGGCCCTTTTGCCCGCTGGGAAGCGAGACTTCTTTGGAGCGCTGATTGGCCTTTCCAGGTTGCTTGGTTGGCCAAAAAGGGCGTATGCGTTTTTTCCTGAATATATTCAGGAAAAAACGCATACGCCCTTTTTGGCCAAGGGCAGCATTGTCCACGTTTTGCCGCTTTTCATGTGCTTTCAAGGCGATTCGAATCTACCTCCTGAAATCTGTTTCCTGCAATTCTGCCTTGCTTTCAAAGCCTCTTCGTTGCCTTCCCTTAATATATTTGTGGACGAGAGGTATCATTTAAAACTCTGCAGGTTTGTGAATTGCAGGGCCCCTGAGCTCCATTTTTCAACTCGCTTTTTTGGGAGCTGGCCGCAAATGCGCAGGATTGCTTCAGGCCCTCTTCTGGTTCTTGGGGGCAGGCTGAGCTTGTGCTTAATTCTTCTTCCTGATGGGAAAATAGAGTGACCTGTGCCTGTCCCAACACCTAGAGCTAGTCTCTCATTGGTTCCCCCTCTTCCCGTTCATCCTCAGGACAAATTGCAACCTGTACGGAACAGGAGGTTATAGGTGCTGATTCTCCAAGGAGGGAGATGGCTAGTAAATCGGCTGGAATGGCGAACCCGAGCAAAGGAGATGAGAAATGAGGTGCGTTTTAGAAACCTTTCCCGATCACACGGTGTACCATCTTCTGGGTTTCTCATGCCTGTTTTCAACGTAGGAAGATGCCCTTGAACCTGGAGATTTGGGACCCATGGGATGGGTACCATGCAGTATTACTTGAAAGGGTCTGCGTTGGCTCACCCAACCTCACCGAAACTCTCAGCCCCAAGAGTGTCCAGCCTTATGTCTCAATCAGCTGTGGGTCTAGATATGGTCAATCCAGATTGCATCACAGCCCCTGAACGAATTTTGGAAGAATTTCTCTCTCTTTCACTGTCTTTGTTTCACGGGTTTTGAAAAGTAATTTATTTGTATAATGGGGTTTAGCTGCTTTTCACGGCTGTGTTTATGCCGCTTTACACCCCCTTGACTCACTTACGGAGAGATATCAATACATAGGTTTGAAGATTCTTACTAGTCAGATATATTCTTGTGTGGTGAATAGGGGGTGTTGAGTCCAGTTCACTGAAAAAGGAATAGGTCTTGTCTCTTACATATTGGGTTTATGGAACGGTATCTGAGCTAATTTGAAACCCTTGTTTTATGCATCACCCCACCTCACCTTTCCCGTTCAGCAGCCATAGTGTGTTTCCTAAACGTGTGACTCTGTTCTGTTTTGTAATTCAGTTCAAGTGTAGCGGTTTTTACATTCCCTCTCGAAGTGATATCTTATGATAAGTGTCTTTTTCTGTGTGACTTATTTCACTTAGAATCGTCGTACCTAAATCCACTCATCGTGCTGCTAATAGCCTTATGACGTTGATTTCATGGCTGAGTGATATTCCATTGTACATGAGGACCACAACTTCTTTATCCATTTTTTTCTTTCCTAGGATATTTAAGGTGTAATGAAGTGGGGGTTCTTGTCAACAGAGCAGCCCTAAACTTTGGGGTGCCTCTGTCTTGCTGATTTTTAGTTTTCCCAATTTATACGCCCATGAGTGGAAGTGCCCTATGCTCTCCAAGCTGTGTTTTTTAGATGTTTCAGAACACACCGTACACTTCTCCAGAGTGGCTGTTGGCAATTTACATCCCACCCATCAGCGTAGCAAGGCTCCCATTTCTCCATGGCCGGTCCTGCCTTTCTGGTTTGGACACTTGTTTCCGCATGGCCCTTTTGCCCGCTGGGAAGCGAGACTTCTTTGGAGCGCTGATTGGCCTTTCCAGGTTGCTTGGTTGGCCAAAAAGGGCGTATGCGTTTTTTCCTGAATATATTCAGGAAAAAACGCATACGCCCTTTTTGGCCAAGGGCATCATTGTCCACGTTTTGCCGCTTTTCATGTGCTTTCAAGGCGATTCGAATCTACCTCCTGAAATCTGTTTCCTGCAATTCTGCCTTGCTTTCAAAGCCTCTTCGTTGCCTTCCTTAATATATTTGTGGACGAGAGGTATCATTTAAAACTCTGCAGGTTTGTGAATTGCAGGGCCCCTGAGCTCCATTTTTCAACTCGCTTTTTTGGGAGCTGGCCGCAAATGTGCAGGATTGCTTCAGGCCCTCTTCTGGTTCTGGGGGGCAGGCTGAGCTTGTGCTTAATTCTTCTTCCTGATGGGAAAATAGAGTGACCTGTGCCTGTCCCAACACCTAGAGCTAGTCTCTCATTGGTTCCCCCTCTTCCCGTTCATCCTCAGGACAAATTGCAACCTGTACGGAACAGGAGGTTAAAGGTGCTGATTCTCCAAGGAGGGAGATGGCTAGTAAATCGGCTGGAATGGCGAACCCGAGCAAAGGAGATGAGAAATGAGGTGCGTTTTAGAAACCTTTCCCGATCACACGGTGTACCGTCTTCTGTGTTTCTCATGCCTGTTTTCGACGTAGGAAGATGCCCTTGAACCTGGAGATTTGGGACCCATGGGATGGGTACCATGCAGTATTACTTGAAAGGGTCTGCGTTGGCTCACCCAACCTCACCGAACCTCTCAGCCCCAAGAGTGTCCACCCTTATGTCTCAATCAGCTGTGAGTCTAGATATGGTCAATCCAGGTTGCATCACAGCCCCTGAACGAATTTTGTAAGAATTTCTCTCTCTTTCACTGTCTTTGTTTCACGGGTTTTGAAAAGTAATTTATTTGTATAATGGGGTTTAGCTGCTTTTCACGGCTGTGTTTATGCCGCTTTACACCCCCTTGACTCATTACGGAGAGATATCAATACATAGGTTTGAAGATTCTTACTAGTCAGATATATTCTTGTGCGGTGAATAGGGGGTGTTGAGTCCAGTTCACTGAAAAAGGAATAGGTCTTGTCTCTTACATATTGGGTTTATGGAACGGTATCTGAGCTAATTTGAAACCCTTGTTTTATGCATCACCCCACCTCACCTTTCCCGTTCAGCAGCCATAGTGTGTTTCCTAAACGTGTGACTCTGTTCTGTTTTGTAATTCAGTTCAAGTGTAGCGGTTTTTACATTCCCTCTCGAAGTGATATCTTATGATAAGTGTCTTTTTCTGTGTGACTTATTTCACTTAGAATCGTCGTACCTAAATCCACTCATCGTGCTGCTACTAGCCTTATGACGTTGATTTCATGGCTGAGTGATATTCCATTGTACATGAGGACCACAACTTCTTTATCCATTTTTCTCTTTCCTAGGATATTTAAGGTGTAATGAAGTGGGGGTTCTTGTCAACAGAGCAGCCCTAAACTTTGGGGTGCCTGTGTCTTGCTGATTTTTAGTTTTCCCAATTTATACGCCCATGAGTGGAAGTGCCCTATGCTCTCCAAGCTGTGTTTTTTAGATGTTTCAGAACACACCGTACACTTCTCCAGAGTGGCTGTTGGCAATTTACATCCCACCCATCAGCGTAGCAAGGCTCCCATTTCTCCATGGCCGGTCCTGCCTTTCCGGTTTGGACACTTGTTTCCGCATGGCCCTTTTGCCCGCTGGGAAGCGAGACTTCTTTGGAGCGCTGATTGGCCTTTCCAGGTTGCTTGGTTGGCCAAAAAGGGCGTATGCGTTTTTTCCTGAATATATTCAGGAAAAAACGCATACGCCCTTTTTGGCCAAGGGCATCATTGTCCACGTTTTGCCGCTTTTCATGTGCTTTCAAGGCGATTCGAATCTACCTCCTGAAATCTGTTTCCTGCAATTCTGCCTTGCTTTCAAAGCCTCTTCGTTGCCTTCCTTAATATATTTGTGGACGAGAGGTATCATTTAAAACTCTGCAGGTTTGTGAATTGCAGGGCCCCTGAGCTCCATTTTTCAACTCGCTTTTTTGGGAGCTGGCCGCAAAAGCGCAGGATTGCTTCAGGCCCTCTTCTGGTTCTGGGGGGCAGGCTGAGCTTGTGCTTAATTCTTCTTCCTGATGGGAAAATAGAGTGACCTGTGCCTGTCCCAACACCTAGAGCTAGTCTCTCATTGGTTCCCCCTCTTCCCGTTCATCCTCAGGACAAATTGCAACCTGTACGGAACAGGAGGTTATAGGTGCTGATTCTCCAAGGAGGGAGATGGCTAGTAAATCGGCTGGAATGGCGAACCCGAGCAAAGGAGATGAGAAATGAGGTGCGTTTTAGAAACCTTTCCCGATCACACGGTGTACCATCTTCTGGGTTTCTCATGCCTGTTTTCAACGTAGGAAGATGCCCTTGAACCTGGAGATTTGGGACCCATGGGATGGGTACCATGCAGTATTACTTGAAAGGGTCTGCGTTGCCTCACCCAACCTCACCGAAACTCTCAGCCCCAAGAGTGTCCAGCCTTATGTCTCAATCAGCTGTGGGTCTAGATATGGTCAATCCAGATTGCATCACAGCCCCTGAACGAATTTTGGAAGAATTTCTCTCTCTTTCACTGTCTTTGTTTCACGGGTTTTGAAAAGTAATTTATTTGTATAATGGGGTTTAGCTGCTTTTCACGGCTGTGTTTATGCCGCTTTACACCCCCTTGACTCACTTACGGAGAGATATCAATACATAGGTTTGAAGATTCTTACTAGTCAGATATATTCTTGTGTGGTGAATAGGGGGTGTTGAGTCCAGTTCACTGAAAAAGGAATAGGTCTTGTCTCTTACATATTGGGTTTATGGAACGGTATCTGAGCTAATTTGAAACCCTTGTTTTATGCATCACCCCACCTCACCTTTCCCGTTCAGCAGCCATAGTGTGTTTCCTAAACGTGTGACTCTGTTCTGTTTTGTAATTCAGTTCAAGTGTAGCGGTTTTTACATTCCCTCTCGAAGTGATATCTTATGATAAGTGTCTTTTTCTGTGTGACTTATTTCACTTAGAATCGTCGTACCTAAATCCACTCATCGTGCTGCTACTAGCCTTATGACGTTGATTTCATGGCTGAGTGATATTCCATTGTACATGAGGACCACAACTTCTTTATCCATTTTTCTCTTTCCTAGGATATTTAAGGTGTAATGAAGTGGGGGTTCTTGTCAACAGAGCAGCCCTAAACTTTGGGGTGCCTGTGTCTTGCTGATTTTTAGTTTTCCCAATTTATACGCCCATGAGTGGAAGTGCCCTATGCTCTCCAAGCTGTGTTTTTTAGATGTTTCAGAACACACCGTACACTTCTCCAGAGTGGCTGTTGGCAATTTACATCCCACCCATCAGCGTAGCAAGGCTCCCATTTCTCCATGGCCGGTCCTGCATTTCTGGTTTGGACACTTTTTTCCGCATGGCCCTTTTGCCCGCTGGGAAGCGAGACTTCTTTGGAGCGCTGATTGGCCTTTCCAGGTTGCTTGGTTGGCCAAAAAGGGCGTATGCGTTTTTTCCTGAATATATTCAGGAAAAAACGCATACGCCCTTTTTGGCCAAGGGCATCATTGTCCACGTTTTGCCGCTTTTCATGTGCTTTCAAGGCGATTCGAATCTACCTCCTGAAATCTGTTTCCTGCAATTCTGCCTTGCTTTCAAAGCCTCTTCGTTGCCTTCCCTTAATATATTTGTGGACGAGAGGTATCATTTAAAACTCTGCAGGTTTGTGAATTGCAGGGCCTCTGAGCTCCATTTTTCAACTCGCTTTTTTGGGAGCTGGCCGCAAATGCGCAGGATTGCTTCAGGCCCTCTTCTGGTTCTGGGGGGCAGGCTGAGCTTGTGCTTAATTCTTCTTCCTGATGGGAAAATAGAGTGACCTGTGCCTGTCCCAACACCTAGAGCTAGTCTCTCATTGGTTCCGCCTCTTCCCGTTCATCCTCAGGACAAATTGCAACCTGTACGGAACAGGAGGTTAAAGGTGCTGATTCTCCAAGGAGGGAGATGGCTAGTAAATCGGCTGGAATGGCGAACCCGAGCCAAGGAGATGAGAAATGAGGTGCGTTTTAGAAACCTTTCCCGATCACACGGTGTACCATCTTCTGGGTTTCTCATGCCTGTTTTCGACGTAGGAAGATGCCCTTGAACCTGGAGATTTGGGACCCATGGGATGGGTACCATGCAGTATTACTTGAAAGGGTCTGCGTTGGCTCACCCAACCTCACCGAACCTCTCAGCCCCAAGAGTGTCCACCCTTATGTCTCAATCAGCTGTGGGTCTAGATATGGTCAATCCAGGTTGCATCACAGCCCCTGAACGAATTTTGTAAGAATTTCTCTCTCTTTCACTGTCTTTGTTTCACGGGTTTTGAAAAGTAATTTATTTGTATAATGGGGTTTAGCTGCTTTTCACGGCTGTGTTTATGCCGCTTTACACCCCCTTGACTCACTTACGGAGAGATATCAATACATAGGTTTGAAGATTCTTACTAGTCAGATATATTCTTGTGCGGTGAATAGGGGGTGTTGAGTCCAGTTCACTGAAAAAGGAATAGGTCTTGTCTCTTACATATTGGGTTTATGGAACGGTATCTGAGCTAATTTGAAACCCTTGTTTTATGCATCACCCCACCTCACCTTTCCCGTTCAGCAGCCATAGTGTGTTTCCTAAACGTGTGACTCTGTTCTGTTTTGTAATTCAGTTCAAGTGTAGCGGTTTTTACATTCCCTCTCGAAGTGATATCTTATGATAAGTGTCTTTTTCTGTGTGACTTATTTCACTTAGAATCGTCGTACCTAAATCCACTCATCGTGCTGCTACTAGCCTTATGACGTGGATTTCATGGCTGAGTGATATTCCATTGTACATGAGGACCACAACTTCTTTATCCATTTTTCTCTTTCCTAGGATATTTAAGGTGTAATGAAGTGGGGGTTCTTGTCAACAGAGCAGCCCTAAACTTTGGGGTGCCTGTGTCTTGCTGATTTTTAGTTTTCCCAATTTATACGCCCATGAGTGGAAGTGCCCTATGCTCTCCAAGCTGTGTTTTTTAGATGTTTCAGAACACACCGTACACTTCTCCAGAGTGGCTGTTGGCAATTTACATCCCACCCATCAGCGTAGCAAGGCTCCCATTTCTCCATGGCCGGTCCTGCCTTTCTGGTTTGGACACTTGTTTCCGCATGGCCCTTTTGCCTGCTGGGAAGCGAGACTTCTTTGGAGCGCTGATTGGCCTTTCCAGGTTGCTTGGTTGGCCAAAAAGGGCGTATGCGTTTTTTCCTGAATATATTCAGGAAAAAACGCATACGCCCTTTTTGGCCAAGGGCATCATTGTCCACGTTTTGCCGCTTTTCATGTGCTTTCAAGGCGATTCGAATCTACCTCCTGAAATCTGTTTCCTGCAATTCTGCCTTGCTTTCAAAGCCTCTTCGTTGCCTTCCCTTAATATATTTGTGGACGAGAGGTATCATTTAAAACTCTGCAGGTTTGTGAATTGCAGGGCCCCTGAGCTCCATTTTTCAACTCGCTTTTTTGGGAGCTGGCCGCAAAAGCGCAGGATTGCTTCAGGCCCTCTTCTGGTTCTGGGGGGCAGGCTGAGCTTGTGCTTAATTCTTCTTCCTGATGGGAACATAGAGTGACCTGTGCCTGTCCCAACACCTAGAGCTAGTCTCTCATTGGTTCCCCCTCTTCCCGTTCATCCTCAGGACAAATTGCAACCTGTACGGAACAGGAGGTTAAAGGTGCTGATTCTCCAAGGAGGGAGATGGCTAGTAAATCGGCTGGAATGGCGAACCCGAGCCAAGGAGATGAGAAATGAGGTGCGTTTTAGAAACCTTTCCCGATCACACGGTGTACCGTCTTCTGGGTTTCTCATGCCTGTTTTCGACGTAGGAAGATGCCCTTGAACCTGGAGATTTGGGACCCATGGGATGGGTACCATGCAGTATTACTTGAAAGGGTCTGCGTTGGCTCACCCAACCTCACCGAACCTCTCAGCCCCAAGAGTGTCCACCCTTATGTCTCAATCAGCTGTGGGTCTAGATATGGTCAATCCAGGTTGCATCACAGCCCCTGAACGAATTTTGGAAGAATTTCTCTCTCTTTCACTGTCTTTGTTTCACGGGTTTTGAAAAGTAATTTATTTGTATAATGGGGTTTAGCTGCTTTTCACGGCTGTGTTTATGCTGCTTTACACCCCCTTGACTCACATACGGAGAGATATCAATACATAGGTTTGAAGATTCTTACTAGTCAGATATATTCTTGTGCGGTGAATAGGGGGTGTTGAGTCCAGTTCACTGAAAAAGGAATAGGTCTTGTCTCTTACATATTGGGTTTATGGAACGGTATCTGAGCTAATTTGAAACCCTTGTTTTATGCATCACCCCACCTCACCTTTCCCGTTCAGCAGCCATAGTGTGTTTCCTAAACGTGTGACTCTGTTCTGTTTTGTAATTCAGTTCAAGTGTAGCGGTTTTTACATTCCCTCTCGAAGTGATATCTTATGATAAGTGTCTTTTTCTGTGTGACTTATTTCACTTAGAATCGTCGTACCTAAATCCACTCATCGTGCTGCTACTAGCCTTATGACGTGGATTTCATGGCTGAGTGATATTCCATTGTACATGAGGACCACAACTTCTTTATCCATTTTTCTCTTTCCTAGGATATTTAAGGTGTAATGAAGTGGGGATTCTTGTCAACAGAGCAGCCCTAAACTTTGGGGTGCCTGTGTCTTGCTGATTTTTAGTTTTCCCAATTTATACGCCCATGAGTGGAAGTGCCCTATGCTCTCCAAGCTGTGTGTTTTAGATGTTTCAGAACACACCGTACACTTCTCCAGAGTGGCTGTTGGCAATTTACATCCCACCCATCAGCGTAGCAAGGCTCCCATTTCTCCATGGCCGGTCCTGCCTTTCTGGTTTGGACACTTGTTTCCGCATGGCCCTTTTGCCCGCTGGGAAGCGAGACTTCTTTGGAGCGCTGATTGGCCTTTCCAGGTTGCTTGGTTGGCCAAAAAGGGCGTATGCGTTTTTTCCTGAATATATTCAGGAAAAAACGCATACGCCCTTTTTGGCCAAGGGCATCATTGTCCACGTTTTGCCGCTTTTCATGTGCTTTCAAGGCGATTCGAATCTACCTCCTGAAATCTGTTTCCTGCAATTCTGCCTTGCTTTCAAAGCCTCTTCGTTGCCTTCCCTTAATATATTTGTGGACGAGAGGTATCATTTAAAACTCTGCAGGTTTGTGAATTGCAGGGCCCCTGAGCTCCATTTTTCAACTCGCTTTTTTGGGAGCTGGCCGCAAAAGCGCAGGATTGCTTCAGGCCCTCTTCTGGTTCTGGGGGGCAGGCTGAGCTTGTGCTTAATTCTTCTTCCTGATGGGAACATAGAGTGACCTGTGCCTGTCCCAACACCTAGAGCTAGTCTCTCATTGGTTCCCCCTCTTCCCGTTCATCCTCAGGACAAATTGCAACCTGTACGGAACAGGAGGTTAAAGGTGCTGATTCTCCAAGGAGGGAGATGGCTAGTAAATCGGCTGGAATGGCGAACCCGAGCCAAGGAGATGAGAAATGAGGTGCGTTTTAGAAACCTTTCCCGATCACACGGTGTACCGTCTTCTGGGTTTCTCATGCCTGTTTTCGACGTAGGAAGATGCCCTTGAACCTGGAGATTTGGGACCCATGGGATGGGTACCATGCAGTATTACTTGAAAGGGTCTGCGTTGGCTCACCCAACCTCACCGAACCTCTCAGCCCCAAGAGTGTCCACCCTTATGTCTCAATCAGCTGTGGGTCTAGATATGGTCAATCCAGGTTGCATCACAGCCCCTGAACGAATTTTGGAAGAATTTCTCTCTCTTTCACTGTCTTTGTTTCACGGGTTTTGAAAAGTAATTTATTTTTATAATGGGGTTTAGCTGCTTTTCACGGCTGTGTTTATGCCGCTTTACACCCCCTTGACTCACTTACGGAGAGATATCAATACATAGGTTTGAAGATTCTTACTAGTCAGATATATTCTTGTGCGGTGAATAGGGGGTGTTGAGTCCAGTTCACTGAAAAAGGAATAGGTCTTGTCTCTTACATATTGGGTTTATGGAACGGTATCTGAGCTAATTTGAAACCCTTGTTTTATGCATCACCCCACCTCACCTTTCCCGTTCAGCAGCCATAGTGTGTTTCCTAAACGTGTGACTCTGTTCTGTTTTGTAATTCAGTTCAAGTGTAGCGGTTTTTACATTCCCTCTCGAAGTGATATCTTATGATAAGTGTCTTTTTCTGTGTGACTTATTTCACTTAGAATCGTCGTACCTAAATCCACTCATCGTGCTGCTACTAGCCTTATGACGTGGATTTCATGGCTGAGTGATATTCCATTGTACATGAGGACCACAACTTCTTTATCCATTTTTCTCTTTCCTAGGATATTTAAGGTGTAATGAAGTGGGGGTTCTTGTCAACAGAGCAGCCCTAAACTTTGGGGTGCCTGTGTCTTGCTGATTTTTAGTTTTCCCAATTTATACGCCCATGAGTGGAAGTGCCCTATGCTCTCCAAGCTGTGTTTTTTAGATGTTTCAGAACACACCGTACACTTCTCCAGAGTGGCTGTTGGCAATTTACATCCCACCCATCAGCGTAGCAAGGCTCCCATTTCTCCATGGCCGGTCCTGCCTTTCTGGTTTGGACACTTGTTTCCGCATGGCCCTTTTGCCTGCTGGGAAGCGAGACTTCTTTGGAGCGCTGATTGGCCTTTCCAGGTTGCTTGGTTGGCCAAAAAGGGCGTATGCGTTTTTTCCTGAATATATTCAGGAAAAAACGCATACGCCCTTTTTGGCCAAGGGCATCATTGTCCACGTTTTGCCGCTTTTCATGTGCTTTCAAGGCGATTCGAATCTACCTCCTGAAATCTGTTTCCTGCAATTCTGCCTTGCTTTCAAAGCCTCTTCGTTGCCTTCCCTTAATATATTTGTGGACGAGAGGTATCATTTAAAACTCTGCAGGTTTGTGAATTGCAGGGCCCCTGAGCTCCATTTTTCAACTCGCTTTTTTGGGAGCTGGCCGCAAAAGCGCAGGATTGCTTCAGGCCCTCTTCTGGTTCTGGGGGGCAGGCTGAGCTTGTGCTTAATTCTTCTTCCTGATGGGAACATAGAGTGACCTGTGCCTGTCCCAACACCTAGAGCTAGTCTCTCATTGGTTCCCCCTCTTCCCGTTCATCCTCAGGACAAATTGCAACCTGTACGGAACAGGAGGTTAAAGGTGCTGATTCTCCAAGGAGGGAGATGGCTAGTAAATCGGCTGGAATGGCGAACCCGAGCCAAGGAGATGAGAAATGAGGTGCGTTTTAGAAACCTTTCCCGATCACACGGTGTACCGTCTTCTGGGTTTCTCATGCCTGTTTTCGACGTAGGAAGATGCCCTTGAACCTGGAGATTTGGGACCCATGGGATGGGTACCATGCAGTATTACTTGAAAGGGTCTGCGTTGGCTCACCCAACCTCACCGAACCTCTCAGCCCCAAGAGTGTCCACCCTTATGTCTCAATCAGCTGTGGGTCTAGATATGGTCAATCCAGGTTGCATCACAGCCCCTGAACGAATTTTGGAAGAATTTCTCTCTCTTTCACTGTCTTTGTTTCACGGGTTTTGAAAAGTAATTTATTTTTATAATGGGGTTTAGCTGCTTTTCACGGCTGTGTTTATGCCGCTTTACACCCCCTTGACTCACTTACGGAGAGATATCAATACATAGGTTTGAAGATTCTTACTAGTCAGATATATTCTTGTGCGGTGAATAGGGGGTGTTGAGTCCAGTTCACTGAAAAAGGAATAGGTCTTGTCTCTTACATATTGGGTTTATGGAACGGTATCTGAGCTAATTTGAAACCCTTGTTTTATGCATCACCCCACCTCACCTTTCCCGTTCAGCAGCCATAGTGTGTTTCCTAAACGTGTGACTCTGTTCTGTTTTGTAATTCAGTTCAAGTGTAGCGGTTTTTACATTCCCTCTCGAAGTGATATCTTATGATAAGTGTCTTTTTCTGTGTGACTTATTTCACTTAGAATCGTCGTACCTAAATCCACTCATCGTGCTGCTACTAGCCTTATGACGTTGATTTCATGGCTGAGTGATATTCCATTGTACATGAGGACCACAACTTCTTTATCCATTTTTCTCTTTCCTAGGATATTTAAGGTGTAATGAAGTGGGGGTTCTTGTCAACAGAGCAGCCCTAAACTTTGGGGTGCCTGTGTCTTGCTGATTTTTAGTTTTCCCAATTTATACGCCCATGAGTGGAAGTGCCTTATGCTCTCCAAGCTGTGTTTTTTAGATGTTTCAGAACACACCGTACACTTCTCCAGAGTGGCTGTTGGCAATTTACATCCCACCCATCAGCGTAGCAAGGCTCCCATTTCTCCATGGCCGGTCCTGCCTTTCTGGTTTGGACACTTGTTTCCGCATGGCCCTTTTGCCCGCTGGGAAGCGAGACTTCTTTGGAGCGCTGATTGGCCTTTCCAGGTTGCTTGGTTGGCCAAAAAGGGCGTATGCGTTTTTTCCTGAATATATTCAGGAAAAAACGCATACGCCCTTTTTGGCCAAGGGCATCATTGTCCACGTTTTGCCGCTTTTCATGTGCTTTCAAGGCGATTCGAATCTACCTCCTGAAATCTGTTTCCTGCAATTCTGCCTTGCTTTCAAAGCCTCTTCGTTGCCTTCCCTTAATATATTTGTGGACGAGAGGTATCATTTAAAACTCTGCAGGTTTGTGAATTGCAGGGCCCCTGAGCTCCATTTTTCAACTCGCTTTTTTGGGAGCTGGCCGCAAAAGCGCAGGATTCTTCAGGCCCTCTTCTGGTTCTGGGGGGCAGGCTGAGCTTGTGCTTAATTCTTCTTCCTGATGGGAACATAGAGTGACCTGTGCCTGTCCCAACACCTAGAGCTAGTCTCTCATTGGTTCCCCCTCTTCCCGTTCATCCTCAGGACAAATTGCAACCTGTACGGAACAGGAGGTTAAAGGTGCTGATTCTCCAAGGAGGGAGATGGCTAGTAAATCGGCTGGAATGGCGAACCCGAGCCAAGGAGATGAGAAATGAGGTGCGTTTTAGAAACCTTTCCCGATCACACGGTGTACCGTCTTCTGGGTTTCTCATGCCTGTTTTCAACGTAGGAAGATGCCCTTGAACCTGGAGATTTGGGACCCATGGGATGGGTACCATGCAGTATTACTTGAAAGGGTCTGCGTTGGCTCACCCAACCTCACCGAACCTCTCAGCCCCAAGAGTGTCCACCCTTATGTCTCAATCAGCTGTGGGTCTAGATATGGTCAATCCAGGTTGCATCACAGCCCCTGAACGAATTTTGGAAGAATTTCTCTCTCTTTCACTGTCTTTGTTTCACGGGTTTTGAAAAGTAATTTATTTGTATAATGGGGTTTAGCTGCTTTTCACGGCTGTGTTTATGCCGCTTTACACCCCCTTGACTCACTTACGGAGAGATATCAATACATAGGTTTGAAGATTCTTACTAGTCAGATATATTCTTGTGCGGTGAATAGGGGGTGTTGAGTCCAGTTCACTGAAAAAGGAATAGGTCTTGTCTCTTACATATTGGGTTTATGGAACGGTATCTGAGCTAATTTGAAACCCTTGTTTTATGCATCACCCCACCTCACCTTTCCCGTTCAGCAGCCATAGTGTGTTTCCTAAACGTGTGACTCTGTTCTGTTTTGTAATTCAGTTCAAGTGTAGCGGTTTTTACATTCCCTCTCGAAGTGATATCTTATGATAAGTGTCTTTTTCTGTGTGACTTATTTCACTTAGAATCGTCGTACCTAAATCCACTCATCGTGCTGCTACTAGCCTTATGACGTTGATTTCATGGCTGAGTGATATTCCATTGTACATGAGGACCACAACTTCTTTATCCATTTTTCTCTTTCCTAGGATATTTAAGGTGTAATGAAGTGGGGGTTCTTGTCAACAGAGCAGCCCTAAACTTTGGGGTGCCTGTGTCTTGCTGATTTTTAGTTTTCCCAATTTATACGCCCATGAGTGGAAGTGCCCTATGCTCTCCAAGCTGTGTGTTTTAGATGTTTCAGAACACACCGTACACTTCTCCAGAGTGGCTGTTGGCAATTTACATCCCACCCATCAGCGTACCAAGGCTCCCATTTCTCCATGGCCGGTCCTGCCTTTCTGGTTTGGACACTTGTTTCCGCATGGCCCTTTTGCCCGCTGGGAAGCGAGACTTCTTTGGAGCGCTGATTGGCCTTTCCAGGTTGCTTGGTTGGCCAAAAAGGGCGTATGCGTTTTTTCCTGAATATATTCAGGAAAAAACGCATACGCCCTTTTTGGCCAAGGGCATCATTGTCCACGTTTTGCCGCTTTTCATGTGCTTTCAAGGCGATTCGAATCTACCTCCTGAAATCTGTTTCCTGCAATTCTGCCTTGCTTTCAAAGCCTCTTCGTTGCCTTCCCTTAATATATTTGTGGACGAGAGGTATCATTTAAAACTCTGCAGGTTTGTGAATTGCAGGGCCCCTGAGCTCCATTTTTCAACTCGCTTTTTTGGGAGCTGGCCGCAAAAGCGCAGGATTGCTTCAGGCCCTCTTCTGGTTCTGGGGGGCAGGCTGAGCTTGTGCTTAATTCTTCTTCCTGATGGGAACATAGAGTGACCTGTGCCTGTCCCAACACCTAGAGCTAGTCTCTCATTGGTTCCCCCTCTTCCCGTTCATCCTCAGGACAAATTGCAACCTGTACGGAACAGGAGGTTAAAGGTGCTGATTCTCCAAGGAGGGAGATGGCTAGTAAATCGGCTGGAATGGCGAACCCGAGCCAAGGAGATGAGAAATGAGGTGCGTTTTAGAAACCTTTCCCGATCACACGGTGTACCGTCTTCTGGGTTTCTCATGCCTGTTTTCGACGTAGGAAGATGCCCTTGAACCTGGAGATTTGGGACCCATGGGATGGGTACCATGCAGTATTACTTGAAAGGGTCTGCGTTGGCTCACCCAACCTCACCGAACCTCTCAGCCCCAAGAGTGTCCACCCTTATGTCTCAATCAGCTGTGGGTCTAGATATGGTCAATCCAGGTTGCATCACAGCCCCTGAACGAATTTTGGAAGAATTTCTCTCTCTTTCACTGTCTTTGTTTCACGGGTTTTGAAAAGTAATTTATTTGTATAATGGGGTTTAGCTGCTTTTCACGGCTGTGTTTATGCCGCTTTACACCCCCTTGACTCACTTACGGAGAGATATCAATACATAGGTTTGAAGATTCTTACTAGTCAGATATATTCTTGTGCGGTGAATAGGGGGTGTTGAGTCCAGTTCACTGAAAAAGGAATAGGTCTTGTCTCTTACATATTGGGTTTATGGAACGGTATCTGAGCTAATTTGAAACCCTTGTTTTATGCATCACCCCACCTCACCTTTCCCGTTCAGCAGCCATAGTGTGTTTCCTAAACGTGTGACTCTGTTCTGTTTTGTAATTCAGTTCAAGTGTAGCGGTTTTTACATTCCCTCTCGAAGTGATATCTTATGATAAGTGTCTTTTTCTGTGTGACTTATTTCACTTAGAATCGTCGTACCTAAATCCACTCATCGTGCTGCTACTAGCCTTATGACGTGGATTTCATGGCTGAGTGATATTCCATTGTACATGAGGACCACAACTTCTTTATCCATTTTTCTCTTTCCTAGGATATTTAAGGTGTAATGAAGTGGGGGTTCTTGTCAACAGAGCAGCCCTAAACTTTGGGGTGCCTGTGTCTTGCTGATTTTTAGTTTTCCCAATTTATACGCCCATGAGTGGAAGTGCCCTATGCTCTCCAAGCTGTGTTTTTTAGATGTTTCAGAACACACCGTACACTTCTCCAGAGTGGCTGTTGGCAATTTACATCCCACCCATCAGCGTAGCAAGGCTCCCATTTCTCCATGGCCGGTCCTGCCTTTCTGGTTTGGACACTTGTTTCCGCATGGCCCTTTTGCCTGCTGGGAAGCGAGACTTCTTTGGAGCGCTGATTGGCCTTTCCAGGTTGCTTGGTTGGCCAAAAAGGGCGTATGCGTTTTTTCCTGAATATATTCAGGAAAAAACGCATACGCCCTTTTTGGCCAAGGGCATCATTGTCCACGTTTTGCCGCTTTTCATGTGCTTTCAAGGCGATTCGAATCTACCTCCTGAAATCTGTTTCCTGCAATTCTGCCTTGCTTTCAAAGCCTCTTCGTTGCCTTCCCTTAATATATTTGTGGACGAGAGGTATCATTTAAAACTCTGCAGGTTTGTGAATTGCAGGGCCCCTGAGCTCCATTTTTCAACTCGCTTTTTTGGGAGCTGGCCGCAAAAGCGCAGGATTGCTTCAGGCCCTCTTCTGGTTCTGGGGGGCAGGCTGAGCTTGTGCTTAATTCTTCTTCCTGATGGGAACATAGAGTGACCTGTGCCTGTCCCAACACCTAGAGCTAGTCTCTCATTGGTTCCCCCTCTTCCCGTTCATCCTCAGGACAAATTGCAACCTGTACGGAACAGGAGGTTAAAGGTGCTGATTCTCCAAGGAGGGAGATGGCTAGTAAATCGGCTGGAATGGCGAACCCGAGCCAAGGAGATGAGAAATGAGGTGCGTTTTAGAAACCTTTCCCGATCACACGGTGTACCGTCTTCTGGGTTTCTCATGCCTGTTTTCGACGTAGGAAGATGCCCTTGAACCTGGAGATTTGGGACCCATGGGATGGGTACCATGCAGTATTACTTGAAAGGGTCTGCGTTGGCTCACCCAACCTCACCGAACCTCTCAGCCCCAAGAGTGTCCACCCTTATGTCTCAATCAGCTGTGGGTCTAGATATGGTCAATCCAGGTTGCATCACAGCCCCTGAACGAATTTTGGAAGAATTTCTCTCTCTTTCACTGTCTTTGTTTCACGGGTTTTGAAAAGTAATTTATTTGTATAATGGGGTTTAGCTGCTTTTCACGGCTGTGTTTATGCTGCTTTACACCCCCTTGACTCACATACGGAGAGATATCAATACATAGGTTTGAAGATTCTTACTAGTCAGATATATTCTTGTGCGGTGAATAGGGGGTGTTGAGTCCAGTTCACTGAAAAAGGAATAGGTCTTGTCTCTTACATATTGGGTTTATGGAACGGTATCTGAGCTAATTTGAAACCCTTGTTTTATGCATCACCCCACCTCACCTTTCCCGTTCAGCAGCCATAGTGTGTTTCCTAAACGTGTGACTCTGTTCTGTTTTGTAATTCAGTTCAAGTGTAGCGGTTTTTACATTCCCTCTCGAAGTGATATCTTATGATAAGTGTCTTTTTCTGTGTGACTTATTTCACTTAGAATCGTCGTACCTAAATCCACTCATCGTGCTGCTACTAGCCTTATGACGTGGATTTCATGGCTGAGTGATATTCCATTGTACATGAGGACCACAACTTCTTTATCCATTTTTCTCTTTCCTAGGATATTTAAGGTGTAATGAAGTGGGGATTCTTGTCAACAGAGCAGCCCTAAACTTTGGGGTGCCTGTGTCTTGCTGATTTTTAGTTTTCCCAATTTATACGCCCATGAGTGGAAGTGCCCTATGCTCTCCAAGCTGTGTGTTTTAGATGTTTCAGAACACACCGTACACTTCTCCAGAGTGGCTGTTGGCAATTTACATCCCACCCATCAGCGTAGCAAGGCTCCCATTTCTCCATGGCCGGTCCTGCCTTTCTGGTTTGGACACTTGTTTCCGCATGGCCCTTTTGCCCGCTGGGAAGCGAGACTTCTTTGGAGCGCTGATTGGCCTTTCCAGGTTGCTTGGTTGGCCAAAAAGGGCGTATGCGTTTTTTCCTGAATATATTCAGGAAAAAACGCATACGCCCTTTTTGGCCAAGGGCATCATTGTCCACGTTTTGCCGCTTTTCATGTGCTTTCAAGGCGATTCGAATCTACCTCCTGAAATCTGTTTCCTGCAATTCTGCCTTGCTTTCAAAGCCTCTTCGTTGCCTTCCCTTAATATATTTGTGGACGAGAGGTATCATTTAAAACTCTGCAGGTTTGTGAATTGCAGGGCCCCTGAGCTCCATTTTTCAACTCGCTTTTTTGGGAGCTGGCCGCAAAAGCGCAGGATTGCTTCAGGCCCTCTTCTGGTTCTGGGGGGCAGGCTGAGCTTGTGCTTAATTCTTCTTCCTGATGGGAACATAGAGTGACCTGTGCCTGTCCCAACACCTAGAGCTAGTCTCTCATTGGTTCCCCCTCTTCCCGTTCATCCTCAGGACAAATTGCAACCTGTACGGAACAGGAGGTTAAAGGTGCTGATTCTCCAAGGAGGGAGATGGCTAGTAAATCGGCTGGAATGGCGAACCCGAGCCAAGGAGATGAGAAATGAGGTGCGTTTTAGAAACCTTTCCCGATCACACGGTGTACCGTCTTCTGGGTTTCTCATGCCTGTTTTCGACGTAGGAAGATGCCCTTGAACCTGGAGATTTGGGACCCATGGGATGGGTACCATGCAGTATTACTTGAAAGGGTCTGCGTTGGCTCACCCAACCTCACCGAACCTCTCAGCCCCAAGAGTGTCCACCCTTATGTCTCAATCAGCTGTGGGTCTAGATATGGTCAATCCAGGTTGCATCACAGCCCCTGAACGAATTTTGGAAGAATTTCTCTCTCTTTCACTGTCTTTGTTTCACGGGTTTTGAAAAGTAATTTATTTTTATAATGGGGTTTAGCTGCTTTTCACGGCTGTGTTTATGCCGCTTTACACCCCCTTGACTCACTTACGGAGAGATATCAATACATAGGTTTGAAGATTCTTACTAGTCAGATATATTCTTGTGCGGTGAATAGGGGGTGTTGAGTCCAGTTCACTGAAAAAGGAATAGGTCTTGTCTCTTACATATTGGGTTTATGGAACGGTATCTGAGCTAATTTGAAACCCTTGTTTTATGCATCACCCCACCTCACCTTTCCCGTTCAGCAGCCATAGTGTGTTTCCTAAACGTGTGACTCTGTTCTGTTTTGTAATTCAGTTCAAGTGTAGCGGTTTTTACATTCCATCTCGAAGTGATATCTTATGATAAGTGTCTTTTTCTGTGTGACTTATTTCACTTAGAATCGTCGTACCTAAATCCACTCATCGTGCTGCTACTAGCCTTATGACGTTGATTTCATGGCTGAGTGATATTCCATTGTACATGAGGACCACAACTTCTTTATCCATTTTTCTCTTTCCTAGGATATTTAAGGTGTAATGAAGTGGGGGTTCTTGTCAACAGAGCAGCCCTAAACTTTGGGGTGCCTGTGTCTTGCTGATTTTTAGTTTTCCCAATTTATACGCCCATGAGTGGAAGTGCCCTATGCTCTCCAAGCTGTGTTTTTTAGATGTTTCAGAACACACCGTACACTTCTCCAGAGTGGCTGTTGGCAATTTACATCCCACCCATCAGCGTAGCAAGGCTCCCATTTCTCCATGGCCGGTCCTGCCTTTCTGGTTTGGACACTTGTTTCCGCATGGCCCTTTTGCCTGCTGGGAAGCGAGACTTCTTTGGAGCGCTGATTGGCCTTTCCAGGTTGCTTGGTTGGCCAAAAAGGGCGTATGCGTTTTTTCCTGAATATATTCAGGAAAAAACGCATACGCCCTTTTTGGCCAAGGGCATCATTGTCCACGTTTTGCCGCTTTTCATGTGCTTTCAAGGCGATTCGAATCTACCTCCTGAAATCTGTTTCCTGCAATTCTGCCTTGCTTTCAAAGCCTCTTCGTTGCCTTCCCTTAATATATTTGTGGACGAGAGGTATCATTTAAAACTCTGCAGGTTTGTGAATTGCAGGGCCCCTGAGCTCCATTTTTCAACTCGCTTTTTTGGGAGCTGGCCGCAAAAGCGCAGGATTGCTTCAGGCCCTCTTCTGGTTCTGGGGGGCAGGCTGAGCTTGTGCTTAATTCTTCTTCCTGATGGGAACATAGAGTGACCTGTGCCTGTCCCAACACCTAGAGCTAGTCTCTCATTGGTTCCCCCTCTTCCCGTTCATCCTCAGGACAAATTGCAACCTGTACGGAACAGGAGGTTAAAGGTGCTGATTCTCCAAGGAGGGAGATGGCTAGTAAATCGGCTGGAATGGCGAACCCGAGCCAAGGAGATGAGAAATGAGGTGCGTTTTAGAAACCTTTCCCGATCACACGGTGTACCGTCTTCTGGGTTTCTCATGCCTGTTTTCGACGTAGGAAGATGCCCTTGAACCTGGAGATTTGGGACCCATGGGATGGGTACCATGCAGTATTACTTGAAAGGGTCTGCGTTGGCTCACCCAACCTCACCGAACCTCTCAGCCCCAAGAGTGTCCACCCTTATGTCTCAATCAGCTGTGGGTCTAGATATGGTCAATCCAGGTTGCATCACAGCCCCTGAACGAATTTTGGAAGAATTTCTCTCTCTTTCACTGTCTTTGTTTCACGGGTTTTGAAAAGTAATTTATTTGTATAATGGGGTTTAGCTGCTTTTCACGGCTGTGTTTATGCTGCTTTACACCCCCTTGACTCACATACGGAGAGATATCAATACATAGGTTTGAAGATTCTTACTAGTCAGATATATTCTTGTGCGGTGAATAGGGGGTGTTGAGTCCAGTTCACTGAAAAAGGAATAGGTCTTGTCTCTTACATATTGGGTTTATGGAACGGTATCTGAGCTAATTTGAAACCCTTGTTTTATGCATCACCCCACCTCACCTTTCCCGTTCAGCAGCCATAGTGTGTTTCCTAAACGTGTGACTCTGTTCTGTTTTGTAATTCAGTTCAAGTGTAGCGGTTTTTACATTCCCTCTCGAAGTGATATCTTATGATAAGTGTCTTTTTCTGTGTGACTTATTTCACTTAGAATCGTCGTACCTAAATCCACTCATCGTGCTGCTACTAGCCTTATGACGTGGATTTCATGGCTGAGTGATATTCCATTGTACATGAGGACCACAACTTCTTTATCCATTTTTCTCTTTCCTAGGATATTTAAGGTGTAATGAAGTGGGGGTTCTTGTCAACAGAGCAGCCCTAAACTTTGGGGTGCCTGTGTCTTGCTGATTTTTAGTTTTCCCAATTTATACGCCCATGAGTGGAAGTGCCCTATGCTCTCCAAGCTGTGTGTTTTAGATGTTTCAGAACACACCGTACACTTCTCCAGAGTGGCTGTTGGCAATTTACATCCCACCCATCAGCGTAGCAAGGCTCCCATTTCTCCATGGCCGGTCCTGCCTTTCTGGTTTGGACACTTGTTTCCGCATGGCCCTTTTGCCCGCTGGGAAGCGAGACTTCTTTGGAGCGCTGATTGGCCTTTCCAGGTTGCTTGGTTGGCCAAAAAGGGCGTATGCGTTTTTTCCTGAATATATTCAGGAAAAAACGCATACGCCCTTTTTGGCCAAGGGCATCATTGTCCACGTTTTGCCGCTTTTCATGTGCTTTCAAGGCGATTCGAATCTACCTCCTGAAATCTGTTTCCTGCAATTCTGCCTTGCTTTCAAAGCCTCTTCGTTGCCTTCCCTTAATATATTTGTGGACGAGAGGTATCATTTAAAACTCTGCAGGTTTGTGAATTGCAGGGCCCCTGAGCTCCATTTTTCAACTCGCTTTTTTGGGAGCTGGCCGCAAAAGCGCAGGATTGCTTCAGGCCCTCTTCTGGTTCTGGGGGGCAGGCTGAGCTTGTGCTTAATTCTTCTTCCTGATGGGAACATAGAGTGACCTGTGCCTGTCCCAACACCTAGAGCTAGTCTCTCATTGGTTCCCCCTCTTCCCGTTCATCCTCAGGACAAATTGCAACCTGTACGGAACAGGAGGTTAAAGGTGCTGATTCTCCAAGGAGGGAGATGGCTAGTAAATCGGCTGGAATGGCGAACCCGAGCCAAGGAGATGAGAAATGAGGTGCGTTTTAGAAACCTTTCCCGATCACACGGTGTACCGTCTTCTGGGTTTCTCATGCCTGTTTTCGACGTAGGAAGATGCCCTTGAACCTGGAGATTTGGGACCCATGGGATGGGTACCATGCAGTATTACTTGAAAGGGTCTGCGTTGGCTCACCCAACCTCACCGAACCTCTCAGCCCCAAGAGTGTCCACCCTTATGTCTCAATCAGCTGTGGGTCTAGATATGGTCAATCCAGGTTGCATCACAGCCCCTGAACGAATTTTGGAAGAATTTCTCTCTCTTTCACTGTCTTTGTTTCACGGGTTTTGAAAAGTAATTTATTTTTATAATGGGGTTTAGCTGCTTTTCACGGCTGTGTTTATGCCGCTTTACACCCCCTTGACTCACTTACGGAGAGATATCAATACATAGGTTTGAAGATTCTTACTAGTCAGATATATTCTTGTGCGGTGAATAGGGGGTGTTGAGTCCAGTTCACTGAAAAAGGAATAGGTCTTGTCTCTTACATATTGGGTTTATGGAACGGTATCTGAGCTAATTTGAAACCCTTGTTTTATGCATCACCCCACCTCACCTTTCCCGTTCAGCAGCCATAGTGTGTTTCCTAAACGTGTGACTCTGTTCTGTTTTGTAATTCAGTTCAAGTGTAGCGGTTTTTACATTCCCTCTCGAAGTGATATCTTATGATAAGTGTCTTTTTCTGTGTGACTTATTTCACTTAGAATCGTCGTACCTAAATCCACTCATCGTGCTGCTACTAGCCTTATGACGTTGATTTCATGGCTGAGTGATATTCCATTGTACATGAGGACCACAACTTCTTTATCCATTTTTCTCTTTCCTAGGATATTTAAGGTGTAATGAAGTGGGGGTTCTTGTCAACAGAGCAGCCCTAAACTTTGGGGTGCCTGTGTCTTGCTGATTTTTAGTTTTCCCAATTTATACGCCCATGAGTGGAAGTGCCCTATGCTCTCCAAGCTGTGTTTTTTAGATGTTTCAGAACACACCGTACACTTCTCCAGAGTGGCTGTTGGCAATTTACATCCCACCCATCAGCGTAGCAAGGCTCCCATTTCTCCATGGCCGGTCCTGCCTTTCTGGTTTGGACACTTGTTTCCGCATGGCCCTTTTGCCCGCTGGGAAGCGAGACTTCTTTGGAGCGCTGATTGGCCTTTCCAGGTTGCTTGGTTGGCCAAAAAGGGCGTATGCGTTTTTTCCTGAATATATTCAGGAAAAAACGCATACGCCCTTTTTGGCCAAGGGCATCATTGTCCACGTTTTGCCGCTTTTCATGTGCTTTCAAGGCGATTCGAATCTACCTCCTGAAATCTGTTTCCTGCAATTCTGCCTTGCTTTCAAAGCCTCTTCGTTGCCTTCCCTTAATATATTTGTGGACGAGAGGTATCATTTAAAACTCTGCAGGTTTGTGAATTGCAGGGCCCCTGAGCTCCATTTTTCAACTCGCTTTTTTGGGAGCTGGCCGCAAAAGCGCAGGATTCTTCAGGCCCTCTTCTGGTTCTGGGGGGCAGGCTGAGCTTGTGCTTAATTCTTCTTCCTGATGGGAACATAGAGTGACCTGTGCCTGTCCCAACACCTAGAGCTAGTCTCTCATTGGTTCCCCCTCTTCCCGTTCATCCTCAGGACAAATTGCAACCTGTACGGAACAGGAGGTTAAAGGTGCTGATTCTCCAAGGAGGGAGATGGCTAGTAAATCGGCTGGAATGGCGAACCCGAGCCAAGGAGATGAGAAATGAGGTGCGTTTTAGAAACCTTTCCCGATCACACGGTGTACCGTCTTCTGGGTTTCTCATGCCTGTTTTCGACGTAGGAAGATGCCCTTGAACCTGGAGATTTGGGACCCATGGGATGGGTACCATGCAGTATTACTTGAAAGGGTCTGCGTTGGCTCACCCAACCTCACCGAACCTCTCAGCCCCAAGAGTGTCCACCCTTATGTCTCAATCAGCTGTGGGTCTAGATATGGTCAATCCAGGTTGCATCACAGCCCCTGAACGAATTTTGGAAGAATTTCTCTCTCTTTCACTGTCTTTGTTTCACGGGTTTTGAAAAGTAATTTATTTTTATAATGGGGTTTAGCTGCTTTTCACGGCTGTGTTTATGCCGCTTTACACCCCCTTGACTCACTTACGGAGAGATATCAATACATAGGTTTGAAGATTCTTACTAGTCAGATATATTCTTGTGCGGTGAATAGGGGGTGTTGAGTCCAGTTCACTGAAAAAGGAATAGGTCTTGTCTCTTACATATTGGGTTTATGGAACGGTATCTGAGCTAATTTGAAACCCTTGTTTTATGCATCACCCCACCTCACCTTTCCCGTTCAGCAGCCATAGTGTGTTTCCTAAACGTGTGACTCTGTTCTGTTTTGTAATTCAGTTCAAGTGTAGCGGTTTTTACATTCCCTCTCGAAGTGATATCTTATGATAAGTGTCTTTTTCTGTGTGACTTATTTCACTTAGAATCGTCGTACCTAAATCCACTCATCGTGCTGCTACTAGCCTTATGACGTGGATTTCATGGCTGAGTGATATTCCATTGTACATGAGGACCACAACTTCTTTATCCATTTTTCTCTTTCCTAGGATATTTAAGGTGTAATGAAGTGGGGATTCTTGTCAACAGAGCAGCCCTAAACTTTGGGGTGCCTGTGTCTTGCTGATTTTTAGTTTTCCCAATTTATACGCCCATGAGTGGAAGTGCCCTATGCTCTCCAAGCTGTGTGTTTTAGATGTTTCAGAACACACCGTACACTTCTCCAGAGTGGCTGTTGGCAATTTACATCCCACCCATCAGCGTAGCAAGGCTCCCATTTCTCCATGGCCGGTCCTGCCTTTCTGGTTTGGACACTTGTTTCCGCATGGCCCTTTTGCCCGCTGGGAAGCGAGACTTCTTTGGAGCGCTGATTGGCCTTTCCAGGTTGCTTGGTTGGCCAAAAAGGGCGTATGCGTTTTTTCCTGAATATATTCAGGAAAAAACGCATACGCCCTTTTTGGCCAAGGGCATCATTGTCCACGTTTTGCCGCTTTTCATGTGCTTTCAAGGCGATTCGAATCTACCTCCTGAAATCTGTTTCCTGCAATTCTGCCTTGCTTTCAAAGCCTCTTCGTTGCCTTCCCTTAATATATTTGTGGACGAGAGGTATCATTTAAAACTCTGCAGGTTTGTGAATTGCAGGGCCCCTGAGCTCCATTTTTCAACTCGCTTTTTTGGGAGCTGGCCGCAAAAGCGCAGGATTCTTCAGGCCCTCTTCTGGTTCTGGGGGGCAGGCTGAGCTTGTGCTTAATTCTTCTTCCTGATGGGAACATAGAGTGACCTGTGCCTGTCCCAACACCTAGAGCTAGTCTCTCATTGGTTCCCCCTCTTCCCGTTCATCCTCAGGACAAATTGCAACCTGTACGGAACAGGAGGTTAAAGGTGCTGATTCTCCAAGGAGGGAGATGGCTAGTAAATCGGCTGGAATGGCGAACCCGAGCCAAGGAGATGAGAAATGAGGTGCGTTTTAGAAACCTTTCCCGATCACACGGTGTACCGTCTTCTGGGTTTCTCATGCCTGTTTTCGACGTAGGAAGATGCCCTTGAACCTGGAGATTTGGGACCCATGGGATGGGTACCATGCAGTATTACTTGAAAGGGTCTGCGTTGGCTCACCCAACCTCACCGAACCTCTCAGCCCCAAGAGTGTCCACCCTTATGTCTCAATCAGCTGTGGGTCTAGATATGGTCAATCCAGGTTGCATCACAGCCCCTGAACGAATTTTGGAAGAATTTCTCTCTCTTTCACTGTCTTTGTTTCACGGGTTTTGAAAAGTAATTTATTTTTATAATGGGGTTTAGCTGCTTTTCACGGCTGTGTTTATGCCGCTTTACACCCCCTTGACTCACTTACGGAGAGATATCAATACATAGGTTTGAAGATTCTTACTAGTCAGATATATTCTTGTGCGGTGAATAGGGGGTGTTGAGTCCAGTTCACTGAAAAAGGAATAGGTCTTGTCTCTTACATATTGGGTTTATGGAACGGTATCTGAGCTAATTTGAAACCCTTGTTTTATGCATCACCCCACCTCACCTTTCCCGTTCAGCAGCCATAGTGTGTTTCCTAAACGTGTGACTCTGTTCTGTTTTGTAATTCAGTTCAAGTGTAGCGGTTTTTACATTCCCTCTCGAAGTGATATCTTATGATAAGTGTCTTTTTCTGTGTGACTTATTTCACTTAGAATCGTCGTACCTAAATCCACTCATCGTGCTGCTACTAGCCTTATGACGTTGATTTCATGGCTGAGTGATATTCCATTGTACATGAGGACCACAACTTCTTTATCCATTTTTCTCTTTCCTAGGATATTTAAGGTGTAATGAAGTGGGGGTTCTTGTCAACAGAGCAGCCCTAAACTTTGGGGTGCCTGTGTCTTGCTGATTTTTAGTTTTCCCAATTTATACGCCCATGAGTGGAAGTGCCCTATGCTCTCCAAGCTGTGTTTTTTAGATGTTTCAGAACACACCGTACACTTCTCCAGAGTGGCTGTTGGCAATTTACATCCCACCCATCAGCGTAGCAAGGCTCCCATTTCTCCATGGCCGGTCCTGCCTTTCTGGTTTGGACACTTGTTTCCGCATGGCCCTTTTGCCTGCTGGGAAGCGAGACTTCTTTGGAGCGCTGATTGGCCTTTCCAGGTTGCTTGGTTGGCCAAAAAGGGCGTATGCGTTTTTTCCTGAATATATTCAGGAAAAAACGCATACGCCCTTTTTGGCCAAGGGCATCATTGTCCACGTTTTGCCGCTTTTCATGTGCTTTCAAGGCGATTCGAATCTACCTCCTGAAATCTGTTTCCTGCAATTCTGCCTTGCTTTCAAAGCCTCTTCGTTGCCTTCCCTTAATATATTTGTGGACGAGAGGTATCATTTAAAACTCTGCAGGTTTGTGAATTGCAGGGCCCCTGAGCTCCATTTTTCAACTCGCTTTTTTGGGAGCTGGCCGCAAAAGCGCAGGATTGCTTCAGGCCCTCTTCTGGTTCTGGGGGGCAGGCTGAGCTTGTGCTTAATTCTTCTTCCTGATGGGAACATAGAGTGACCTGTGCCTGTCCCAACACCTAGAGCTAGTCTCTCATTGGTTCCCCCTCTTCCCGTTCATCCTCAGGACAAATTGCAACCTGTACGGAACAGGAGGTTAAAGGTGCTGATTCTCCAAGGAGGGAGATGGCTAGTAAATCGGCTGGAATGGCGAACCCGAGCCAAGGAGATGAGAAATGAGGTGCGTTTTAGAAACCTTTCCCGATCACACGGTGTACCGTCTTCTGGGTTTCTCATGCCTGTTTTCGACGTAGGAAGATGCCCTTGAACCTGGAGATTTGGGACCCATGGGATGGGTACCATGCAGTATTACTTGAAAGGGTCTGCGTTGGCTCACCCAACCTCACCGAACCTCTCAGCCCCAAGAGTGTCCACCCTTATGTCTCAATCAGCTGTGGGTCTAGATATGGTCAATCCAGGTTGCATCACAGCCCCTGAACGAATTTTGGAAGAATTTCTCTCTCTTTCACTGTCTTTGTTTCACGGGTTTTGAAAAGTAATTTATTTGTATAATGGGGTTTAGCTGCTTTTCACGGCTGTGTTTATGCTGCTTTACACCCCCTTGACTCACATACGGAGAGATATCAATACATAGGTTTGAAGATTCTTACTAGTCAGATATATTCTTGTGCGGTGAATAGGGGGTGTTGAGTCCAGTTCACTGAAAAAGGAATAGGTCTTGTCTCTTACATATTGGGTTTATGGAACGGTATCTGAGCTAATTTGAAACCCTTGTTTTATGCATCACCCCACCTCACCTTTCCCGTTCAGCAGCCATAGTGTGTTTCCTAAACGTGTGACTCTGTTCTGTTTTGTAATTCAGTTCAAGTGTAGCGGTTTTTACATTCCCTCTCGAAGTGATATCTTATGATAAGTGTCTTTTTCTGTGTGACTTATTTCACTTAGAATCGTCGTACCTAAATCCACTCATCGTGCTGCTACTAGCCTTATGACGTGGATTTCATGGCTGAGTGATATTCCATTGTACATGAGGACCACAACTTCTTTATCCATTTTTCTCTTTCCTAGGATATTTAAGGTGTAATGAAGTGGGGGTTCTTGTCAACAGAGCAGCCCTAAACTTTGGGGTGCCTGTGTCTTGCTGATTTTTAGTTTTCCCAATTTATACGCCCATGAGTGGAAGTGCCCTATGCTCTCCAAGCTGTGTGTTTTAGATGTTTCAGAACACACCGTACACTTCTCCAGAGTGGCTGTTGGCAATTTACATCCCACCCATCAGCGTAGCAAGGCTCCCATTTCTCCATGGCCGGTCCTGCCTTTCTGGTTTGGACACTTGTTTCCGCATGGCCCTTTTGCCCGCTGGGAAGCGAGACTTCTTTGGAGCGCTGATTGGCCTTTCCAGGTTGCTTGGTTGGCCAAAAAGGGCGTATGCGTTTTTTCCTGAATATATTCAGGAAAAAACGCATACGCCCTTTTTGGCCAAGGGCATCATTGTCCACGTTTTGCCGCTTTTCATGTGCTTTCAAGGCGATTCGAATCTACCTCCTGAAATCTGTTTCCTGCAATTCTGCCTTGCTTTCAAAGCCTCTTCGTTGCCTTCCCTTAATATATTTGTGGACGAGAGGTATCATTTAAAACTCTGCAGGTTTGTGAATTGCAGGGCCCCTGAGCTCCATTTTTCAACTCGCTTTTTTGGGAGCTGGCCGCAAAAGCGCAGGATTGCTTCAGGCCCTCTTCTGGTTCTGGGGGGCAGGCTGAGCTTGTGCTTAATTCTTCTTCCTGATGGGAACATAGAGTGACCTGTGCCTGTCCCAACACCTAGAGCTAGTCTCTCATTGGTTCCCCCTCTTCCCGTTCATCCTCAGGACAAATTGCAACCTGTACGGAACAGGAGGTTAAAGGTGCTGATTCTCCAAGGAGGGAGATGGCTAGTAAATCGGCTGGAATGGCGAACCCGAGCCAAGGAGATGAGAAATGAGGTGCGTTTTAGAAACCTTTCCCGATCACACGGTGTACCGTCTTCTGGGTTTCTCATGCCTGTTTTCGACGTAGGAAGATGCCCTTGAACCTGGAGATTTGGGACCCATGGGATGGGTACCATGCAGTATTACTTGAAAGGGTCTGCGTTGGCTCACCCAACCTCACCGAACCTCTCAGCCCCAAGAGTGTCCACCCTTATGTCTCAATCAGCTGTGGGTCTAGATATGGTCAATCCAGGTTGCATCACAGCCCCTGAACGAATTTTGGAAGAATTTCTCTCTCTTTCACTGTCTTTGTTTCACGGGTTTTGAAAAGTAATTTATTTTTATAATGGGGTTTAGCTGCTTTTCACGGCTGTGTTTATGCCGCTTTACACCCCCTTGACTCACTTACGGAGAGATATCAATACATAGGTTTGAAGATTCTTACTAGTCAGATATATTCTTGTGCGGTGAATAGGGGGTGTTGAGTCCAGTTCACTGAAAAAGGAATAGGTCTTGTCTCTTACATATTGGGTTTATGGAACGGTATCTGAGCTAATTTGAAACCCTTGTTTTATGCATCACCCCACCTCACCTTTCCCGTTCAGCAGCCATAGTGTGTTTCCTAAACGTGTGACTCTGTTCTGTTTTGTAATTCAGTTCAAGTGTAGCGGTTTTTACATTCCCTCTCGAAGTGATATCTTATGATAAGTGTCTTTTTCTGTGTGACTTATTTCACTTAGAATCGTCGTACCTAAATCCACTCATCGTGCTGCTACTAGCCTTATGACGTTGATTTCATGGCTGAGTGATATTCCATTGTACATGAGGACCACAACTTCTTTATCCATTTTTCTCTTTCCTAGGATATTTAAGGTGTAATGAAGTGGGGGTTCTTGTCAACAGAGCAGCCCTAAACTTTGGGGTGCCTGTGTCTTGCTGATTTTTAGTTTTCCCAATTTATACGCCCATGAGTGGAAGTGCCCTATGCTCTCCAAGCTGTGTTTTTTAGATGTTTCAGAACACACCGTACACTTCTCCAGAGTGGCTGTTGGCAATTTACATCCCACCCATCAGCGTAGCAAGGCTCCCATTTCTCCATGGCCGGTCCTGCCTTTCTGGTTTGGACACTTGTTTCCGCATGGCCCTTTTGCCCGCTGGGAAGCGAGACTTCTTTGGAGCGCTGATTGGCCTTTCCAGGTTGCTTGGTTGGCCAAAAAGGGCGTATGCGTTTTTTCCTGAATATATTCAGGAAAAAACGCATACGCCCTTTTTGGCCAAGGGCATCATTGTCCACGTTTTGCCGCTTTTCATGTGCTTTCAAGGCGATTCGAATCTACCTCCTGAAATCTGTTTCCTGCAATTCTGCCTTGCTTTCAAAGCCTCTTCGTTGCCTTCCCTTAATATATTTGTGGACGAGAGGTATCATTTAAAACTCTGCAGGTTTGTGAATTGCAGGGCCCCTGAGCTCCATTTTTCAACTCGCTTTTTTGGGAGCTGGCCGCAAAAGCGCAGGATTCTTCAGGCCCTCTTCTGGTTCTGGGGGGCAGGCTGAGCTTGTGCTTAATTCTTCTTCCTGATGGGAACATAGAGTGACCTGTGCCTGTCCCAACACCTAGAGCTAGTCTCTCATTGGTTCCCCCTCTTCCCGTTCATCCTCAGGACAAATTGCAACCTGTACGGAACAGGAGGTTAAAGGTGCTGATTCTCCAAGGAGGGAGATGGCTAGTAAATCGGCTGGAATGGCGAACCCGAGCCAAGGAGATGAGAAATGAGGTGCGTTTTAGAAACCTTTCCCGATCACACGGTGTACCGTCTTCTGGGTTTCTCATGCCTGTTTTCGACGTAGGAAGATGCCCTTGAACCTGGAGATTTGGGACCCATGGGATGGGTACCATGCAGTATTACTTGAAAGGGTCTGCGTTGGCTCACCCAACCTCACCGAACCTCTCAGCCCCAAGAGTGTCCACCCTTATGTCTCAATCAGCTGTGGGTCTAGATATGGTCAATCCAGGTTGCATCACAGCCCCTGAACGAATTTTGGAAGAATTTCTCTCTCTTTCACTGTCTTTGTTTCACGGGTTTTGAAAAGTAATTTATTTTTATAATGGGGTTTAGCTGCTTTTCACGGCTGTGTTTATGCCGCTTTACACCCCCTTGACTCACTTACGGAGAGATATCAATACATAGGTTTGAAGATTCTTACTAGTCAGATATATTCTTGTGCGGTGAATAGGGGGTGTTGAGTCCAGTTCACTGAAAAAGGAATAGGTCTTGTCTCTTACATATTGGGTTTATGGAACGGTATCTGAGCTAATTTGAAACCCTTGTTTTATGCATCACCCCACCTCACCTTTCCCGTTCAGCAGCCATAGTGTGTTTCCTAAACGTGTGACTCTGTTCTGTTTTGTAATTCAGTTCAAGTGTAGCGGTTTTTACATTCCCTCTCGAAGTGATATCTTATGATAAGTGTCTTTTTCTGTGTGACTTATTTCACTTAGAATCGTCGTACCTAAATCCACTCATCGTGCTGCTACTAGCCTTATGACGTTGATTTCATGGCTGAGTGATATTCCATTGTACATGAGGACCACAACTTCTTTATCCATTTTTCTCTTTCCTAGGATATTTAAGGTGTAATGAAGTGGGGGTTCTTGTCAACAGAGCAGCCCTAAACTTTGGGGTGCCTGTGTCTTGCTGATTTTTAGTTTTCCCAATTTATACGCCCATGAGTGGAAGTGCCCTATGCTCTCCAAGCTGTGTTTTTTAGATGTTTCAGAACACACCGTACACTTCTCCAGAGTGGCTGTTGGCAATTTACATCCCACCCATCAGCGTAGCAAGGCTCCCATTTCTCCATGGCCGGTCCTGCCTTTCTGGTTTGGACACTTGTTTCCGCATGGCCCTTTTGCCCGCTGGGAAGCGAGACTTCTTTGGAGCGCTGATTGGCCTTTCCAGGTTGCTTGGTTGGCCAAAAAGGGCGTATGCGTTTTTTCCTGAATATATTCAGGAAAAAACGCATACGCCCTTTTTGGCCAAGGGCATCATTGTCCACGTTTTGCCGCTTTTCATGTGCTTTCAAGGCGATTCGAATCTACCTCCTGAAATCTGTTTCCTGCAATTCTGCCTTGCTTTCAAAGCCTCTTCGTTGCCTTCCCTTAATATATTTGTGGACGAGAGGTATCATTTAAAACTCTGCAGGTTTGTGAATTGCAGGGCCCCTGAGCTCCATTTTTCAACTCGCTTTTTTGGGAGCTGGCCGCAAAAGCGCAGGATTCTTCAGGCCCTCTTCTGGTTCTGGGGGGCAGGCTGAGCTTGTGCTTAATTCTTCTTCCTGATG
Source organism: Balaenoptera acutorostrata (assembly GCF_949987535.1). NCBI lineage: Eukaryota > Metazoa > Chordata > Mammalia > Artiodactyla > Balaenopteridae > Balaenoptera > Balaenoptera acutorostrata. The sequence goes on from NW_026646632.1 coordinate 59,378, forward strand.
GGAACATAGAGTGACCTGTGCCTGTCCCAACACCTAGAGCTAGTCTCTCATTGGTTCCCCCTCTTCCCGTTCATCCTCAGGACAAATTGCAACCTGTACGGAACAGGAGGTTAAAGGTGCTGATTCTCCAAGGAGGGAGATGGCTAGTAAATCGGCTGGAATGGCGAACCCGAGCCAAGGAGATGAGAAATGAGGTGCGTTTTAGAAACCTTTCCCGATCACACGGTGTACCGTCTTCTGGGTTTCTCATGCCTGTTTTCAACGTAGGAAGATGCCCTTGAACCTGGAGATTTGGGACCCATGGGATGGGTACCATGCAGTATTACTTGAAAGGGTCTGCGTTGGCTCACCCAACCTCACCGAACCTCTCAGCCCCAAGAGTGTCCACCCTTATGTCTCAATCAGCTGTGGGTCTAGATATGGTCAATCCAGGTTGCATCACAGCCCCTGAACGAATTTTGGAAGAATTTCTCTCTCTTTCACTGTCTTTGTTTCACGGGTTTTGAAAAGTAATTTATTTGTATAATGGGGTTTAGCTGCTTTTCACGGCTGTGTTTATGCCGCTTTACACCCCCTTGACTCACTTACGGAGAGATATCAATACATAGGTTTGAAGATTCTTACTAGTCAGATATATTCTTGTGCGGTGAATAGGGGGTGTTGAGTCCAGTTCACTGAAAAAGGAATAGGTCTTGTCTCTTACATATTGGGTTTATGGAACGGTATCTGAGCTAATTTGAAACCCTTGTTTTATGCATCACCCCACCTCACCTTTCCCGTTCAGCAGCCATAGTGTGTTTCCTAAACGTGTGACTCTGTTCTGTTTTGTAATTCAGTTCAAGTGTAGCGGTTTTTACATTCCCTCTCGAAGTGATATCTTATGATAAGTGTCTTTTTCTGTGTGACTTATTTCACTTAGAATCGTCGTACCTAAATCCACTCATCGTGCTGCTACTAGCCTTATGACGTTGATTTCATGGCTGAGTGATATTCCATTGTACATGAGGACCACAACTTCTTTATCCATTTTTCTCTTTCCTAGGATATTTAAGGTGTAATGAAGTGGGGGTTCTTGTCAACAGAGCAGCCCTAAACTTTGGGGTGCCTGTGTCTTGCTGATTTTTAGTTTTCCCAATTTATACGCCCATGAGTGGAAGTGCCCTATGCTCTCCAAGCTGTGTGTTTTAGATGTTTCAGAACACACCGTACACTTCTCCAGAGTGGCTGTTGGCAATTTACATCCCACCCATCAGCGTACCAAGGCTCCCATTTCTCCATGGCCGGTCCTGCCTTTCTGGTTTGGACACTTGTTTCCGCATGGCCCTTTTGCCCGCTGGGAAGCGAGACTTCTTTGGAGCGCTGATTGGCCTTTCCAGGTTGCTTGGTTGGCCAAAAAGGGCGTATGCGTTTTTTCCTGAATATATTCAGGAAAAAACGCATACGCCCTTTTTGGCCAAGGGCATCATTGTCCACGTTTTGCCGCTTTTCATGTGCTTTCAAGGCGATTCGAATCTACCTCCTGAAATCTGTTTCCTGCAATTCTGCCTTGCTTTCAAAGCCTCTTCGTTGCCTTCCCTTAATATATTTGTGGACGAGAGGTATCATTTAAAACTCTGCAGGTTTGTGAATTGCAGGGCCCCTGAGCTCCATTTTTCAACTCGCTTTTTTGGGAGCTGGCCGCAAAAGCGCAGGATTGCTTCAGGCCCTCTTCTGGTTCTGGGGGGCAGGCTGAGCTTGTGCTTAATTCTTCTTCCTGATGGGAACATAGAGTGACCTGTGCCTGTCCCAACACCTAGAGCTAGTCTCTCATTGGTTCCCCCTCTTCCCGTTCATCCTCAGGACAAATTGCAACCTGTACGGAACAGGAGGTTAAAGGTGCTGATTCTCCAAGGAGGGAGATGGCTAGTAAATCGGCTGGAATGGCGAACCCGAGCCAAGGAGATGAGAAATGAGGTGCGTTTTAGAAACCTTTCCCGATCACACGGTGTACCGTCTTCTGGGTTTCTCATGCCTGTTTTCGACGTAGGAAGATGCCCTTGAACCTGGAGATTTGGGACCCATGGGATGGGTACCATGCAGTATTACTTGAAAGGGTCTGCGTTGGCTCACCCAACCTCACCGAACCTCTCAGCCCCAAGAGTGTCCACCCTTATGTCTCAATCAGCTGTGGGTCTAGATATGGTCAATCCAGGTTGCATCACAGCCCCTGAACGAATTTTGGAAGAATTTCTCTCTCTTTCACTGTCTTTGTTTCACGGGTTTTGAAAAGTAATTTATTTGTATAATGGGGTTTAGCTGCTTTTCACGGCTGTGTTTATGCCGCTTTACACCCCCTTGACTCACTTACGGAGAGATATCAATACATAGGTTTGAAGATTCTTACTAGTCAGATATATTCTTGTGCGGTGAATAGGGGGTGTTGAGTCCAGTTCACTGAAAAAGGAATAGGTCTTGTCTCTTACATATTGGGTTTATGGAACGGTATCTGAGCTAATTTGAAACCCTTGTTTTATGCATCACCCCACCTCACCTTTCCCGTTCAGCAGCCATAGTGTGTTTCCTAAACGTGTGACTCTGTTCTGTTTTGTAATTCAGTTCAAGTGTAGCGGTTTTTACATTCCCTCTCGAAGTGATATCTTATGATAAGTGTCTTTTTCTGTGTGACTTATTTCACTTAGAATCGTCGTACCTAAATCCACTCATCGTGCTGCTACTAGCCTTATGACGTTGATTTCATGGCTGAGTGATATTCCATTGTACATGAGGACCACAACTTCTTTATCCATTTTTCTCTTTCCTAGGATATTTAAGGTGTAATGAAGTGGGGGTTCTTGTCAACAGAGCAGCCCTAAACTTTGGGGTGCCTGTGTCTTGCTGATTTTTAGTTTTCCCAATTTATACGCCCATGAGTGGAAGTGCCCTATGCTCTCCAAGCTGTGTGTTTTAGATGTTTCAGAACACACCGTACACTTCTCCAGAGTGGCTGTTGGCAATTTACATCCCACCCATCAGCGTAGCAAGGCTCCCATTTCTCCATGGCCGGTCCTGCCTTTCTGGTTTGGACAGTTGTTTCCGCATGGCCCTTTTGCCCGCTGGGAAGCGAGACTTCTTTGGAGCGCTGATTGGCCTTTCCAGGTTGCTTGGTTGGCCAAAAAGGGCGTATGCGTTTTTTCCTGAATATATTCAGGAAAAAACGCATACGCCCTTTTTGGCCAAGGGCATCATTGTCCACGTTTTGCCGCTTTTCATGTGCTTTCAAGGCGATTCGAATCTACCTCCTGAAATCTGTTTCCTGCAATTCTGCCTTGCTTTCAAAGCCTCTTCGTTGCCTTCCCTTAATATATTTGTGGACGAGAGGTATCATTTAAAACTCTGCAGGTTTGTGAATTGCAGTGCCCCTGAGCTCCATTTTTCAACTCGCTTTTTTGGGAGCTGGCCGCAAAAGCGCAGGATTGCTTCAGGCCCTCTTCTGGTTCTGGGGGGCAGGCTGAGCTTGTGCTTAATTCTTCTTCCTGATGGGAACATAGAGTGACCTGTGCCTGTCCCAACACCTAGAGCTAGTCTCTCATTGGTTCCGCCTCTTCCCGTTCATCCTCAGGACAAATTGCAACCTGTACGGAACAGGAGGTTAAAGGTGCTGATTCTCCAAGGAGGGAGATGGCTAGTAAATCGGCTGGAATGGCGAACCCGAGCAAAGGAGATGAGAAATGAGGTGCGTTTTAGAAACCTTTCCCGATCACACGGTGTACCATCTTCTGGGTTTCTCATGCCTGTTTTCGACGTAGGAAGATGCCCTTGAACCTGGAGATTTGGGACCCATGGGATGGGTACCATGCAGTATTACTTGAAAGGGTCTGCGTTGGCTCACCCAACCTCACCGAACCTCTCAGCCTCAAGAGTGTCCACCCTTATGTCTCAATCAGCTGTGGGTCTAGATATGGTCAATCCAGGTTGCATCACAGCCCCTGAACGAATTTTGGAAGAATTTCTCTCTCTTTCACTGTCTTTGTTTCACGGGTTTTGAAAAGTAATTTATTTGTATAATGGGGTTTAGCTGCTTTTCACGGCTGTGTTTATGCCGCTTTACACCCCCTTGACTCACTTACGGAGAGATATCAATACATAGGTTTGAAGATTCTTACTAGTCAGATATATTCTTGTGCGGTGAATAGGGGGTGTTGAGTCCAGTTCACTGAAAAAGGAATAGGTCTTGTCTCTTACATATTGGGTTTATGGAACGGTATCTGAGCTAATTTGAAACCCTTGTTTTATGCATCACCCCACCTCACCTTTCCCGTTCAGCAGCCATAGTGTGTTTCCTAAACGTGTGACTCTGTTCTGTTTTGTAATTCAGTTCAAGTGTAGCGGTTTTTACATTCCCTCTCGAAGTGATATCTTATGATAAGTGTCTTTTTCTGTGTGACTTATTTCACTTAGAATCGTCGTACCTAAATCCACTCATCGTGCTGCTACTAGCCTTATGACGTGGATTTCATGGCTGAGTGATATTCCATTGTACATGAGGACCACAACTTCTTTATCCATTTTTCTCTTTCCTAGGATATTTAAGGTGTAATGAAGTGGGGGTTCTTGTCAACAGAGCAGCCCTAAACTTTGGGGTGCCTGTGTCTTGCTGATTTTTAGTTTTCCCAATTTATACGCCCATGAGTGGAAGTGCCCTATGCTCTCCAAGCTGTGTGTTTTAGATGTTTCAGAACACACCGTACACTTCTCCAGAGTGGCTGTTGGCAATTTACATCCCACCCATCAGCGTACCAAGGCTCCCATTTCTCCATGGCCGGTCCTGCCTTTCTGGTTTGGACACTTGTTTCCGCATGGCCCTTTTGCCCGCTGGGAAGCGAGACTTCTTTGGAGCGCTGATTGGCCTTTCCAGGTTGCTTGGTTGGCCAAAAAGGGCGTATGCGTTTTTTCCTGAATATATTCAGGAAAAAACGCATACGCCCTTTTTGGCCAAGGGCATCATTGTCCACGTTTTGCCGCTTTTCATGTGCTTTCAAGGCGATTCGAATCTACCTCCTGAAATCTGTTTCCTGCAATTCTGCCTTGCTTTCAAAGCCTCTTCGTTGCCTTCCCTTAATATATTTGTGGACGAGAGGTATCATTTAAAACTCTGCAGGTTTGTGAATTGCAGGGCCCCTGAGCTCCATTTTTCAACTCGCTTTTTTGGGAGCTGGCCGCAAAAGCGCAGGATTGCTTCAGGCCCTCTTCTGGTTCTGGGGGGCAGGCTGAGCTTGTGCTTAATTCTTCTTCCTGATGGGAACATAGAGTGACCTGTGCCTGTCCCAACACCTAGAGCTAGTCTCTCATTGGTTCCCCCTCTTCCCGTTCATCCTCAGGACAAATTGCAACCTGTACGGAACAGGAGGTTAAAGGTGCTGATTCTCCAAGGAGGGAGATGGCTAGTAAATCGGCTGGAATGGCGAACCCGAGCCAAGGAGATGAGAAATGAGGTGCGTTTTAGAAACCTTTCCCGATCACACGGTGTACCGTCTTCTGGGTTTCTCATGCCTGTTTTCGACGTAGGAAGATGCCCTTGAACCTGGAGATTTGGGACCCATGGGATGGGTACCATGCAGTATTACTTGAAAGGGTCTGCGTTGGCTCACCCAACCTCACCGAACCTCTCAGCCCCAAGAGTGTCCACCCTTATGTCTCAATCAGCTGTGGGTCTAGATATGGTCAATCCAGGTTGCATCACAGCCCCTGAACGAATTTTGGAAGAATTTCTCTCTCTTTCACTGTCTTTGTTTCACGGGTTTTGAAAAGTAATTTATTTGTATAATGGGGTTTAGCTGCTTTTCACGGCTGTGTTTATGCCGCTTTACACCCCCTTGACTCACTTACGGAGAGATATCAATACATAGGTTTGAAGATTCTTACTAGTCAGATATATTCTTGTGCGGTGAATAGGGGGTGTTGAGTCCAGTTCACTGAAAAAGGAATAGGTCTTGTCTCTTACATATTGGGTTTATGGAACGGTATCTGAGCTAATTTGAAACCCTTGTTTTATGCATCACCCCACCTCACCTTTCCCGTTCAGCAGCCATAGTGTGTTTCCTAAACGTGTGACTCTGTTCTGTTTTGTAATTCAGTTCAAGTGTAGCGGTTTTTACATTCCCTCTCGAAGTGATATCTTATGATAAGTGTCTTTTTCTGTGTGACTTATTTCACTTAGAATCGTCGTACCTAAATCCACTCATCGTGCTGCTACTAGCCTTATGACGTTGATTTCATGGCTGAGTGATATTCCATTGTACATGAGGACCACAACTTCTTTATCCATTTTTCTCTTTCCTAGGATATTTAAGGTGTAATGAAGTGGGGGTTCTTGTCAACAGAGCAGCCCTAAACTTTGGGGTGCCTGTGTCTTGCTGATTTTTAGTTTTCCCAATTTATACGCCCATGAGTGGAAGTGCCCTATGCTCTCCAAGCTGTGTGTTTTAGATGTTTCAGAACACACCGTACACTTCTCCAGAGTGGCTGTTGGCAATTTACATCCCACCCATCAGCGTAGCAAGGCTCCCATTTCTCCATGGCCGGTCCTGCCTTTCTGGTTTGGACAGTTGTTTCCGCATGGCCCTTTTGCCCGCTGGGAAGCGAGACTTCTTTGGAGCGCTGATTGGCCTTTCCAGGTTGCTTGGTTGGCCAAAAAGGGCGTATGCGTTTTTTCCTGAATATATTCAGGAAAAAACGCATACGCCCTTTTTGGCCAAGGGCATCATTGTCCACGTTTTGCCGCTTTTCATGTGCTTTCAAGGCGATTCGAATCTACCTCCTGAAATCTGTTTCCTGCAATTCTGCCTTGCTTTCAAAGCCTCTTCGTTGCCTTCCCTTAATATATTTGTGGACGAGAGGTATCATTTAAAACTCTGCAGGTTTGTGAATTGCAGTGCCCCTGAGCTCCATTTTTCAACTCGCTTTTTTGGGAGCTGGCCGCAAAAGCGCAGGATTGCTTCAGGCCCTCTTCTGGTTCTGGGGGGCAGGCTGAGCTTGTGCTTAATTCTTCTTCCTGATGGGAACATAGAGTGACCTGTGCCTGTCCCAACACCTAGAGCTAGTCTCTCATTGGTTCCGCCTCTTCCCGTTCATCCTCAGGACAAATTGCAACCTGTACGGAACAGGAGGTTAAAGGTGCTGATTCTCCAAGGAGGGAGATGGCTAGTAAATCGGCTGGAATGGCGAACCCGAGCAAAGGAGATGAGAAATGAGGTGCGTTTTAGAAACCTTTCCCGATCACACGGTGTACCATCTTCTGGGTTTCTCATGCCTGTTTTCGACGTAGGAAGATGCCCTTGAACCTGGAGATTTGGGACCCATGGGATGGGTACCATGCAGTATTACTTGAAAGGGTCTGCGTTGGCTCACCCAACCTCACCGAACCTCTCAGCCTCAAGAGTGTCCACCCTTATGTCTCAATCAGCTGTGGGTCTAGATATGGTCAATCCAGGTTGCATCACAGCCCCTGAACGAATTTTGGAAGAATTTCTCTCTCTTTCACTGTCTTTGTTTCACGGGTTTTGAAAAGTAATTTATTTGTATAATGGGGTTTAGCTGCTTTTCACGGCTGTGTTTATGCCGCTTTACACCCCCTTGACTCACTTACGGAGAGATATCAATACATAGGTTTGAAGATTCTTACTAGTCAGATATATTCTTGTGCGGTGAATAGGGGGTGTTGAGTCCAGTTCACTGAAAAAGGAATAGGTCTTGTCTCTTACATATTGGGTTTATGGAACGGTATCTGAGCTAATTTGAAACCCTTGTTTTATGCATCACCCCACCTCACCTTTCCCGTTCAGCAGCCATAGTGTGTTTCCTAAACGTGTGACTCTGTTCTGTTTTGTAATTCAGTTCAAGTGTAGCGGTTTTTACATTCCCTCTCGAAGTGATATCTTATGATAAGTGTCTTTTTCTGTGTGACTTATTTCACTTAGAATCGTCGTACCTAAATCCACTCATCGTGCTGCTACTAGCCTTATGACGTGGATTTCATGGCTGAGTGATATTCCATTGTACATGAGGACCACAACTTCTTTATCCATTTTTCTCTTTCCTAGGATATTTAAGGTGTAATGAAGTGGGGGTTCTTGTCAACAGAGCAGCCCTAAACTTTGGGGTGCCTCTGTCTTGCTGATTTTTAGTTTTCCCAATTTATACGCCCATGAGTGGAAGTGCCCTATGCTCTCCAAGCTGTGTTTTTTAGATGTTTCAGAACACACCGTACACTTCTCCAGAGTGGCTGTTGGCAATTTACATCCCACCCATCAGCGTAGCAAGGCTCCCATTTCTCCATGGCCGGTCCTGCCTTTCTGGTTTGGACACTTGTTTCCGCATGGCCCTTTTGCCCGCTGGGAAGCGAGACTTCTTTGGAGCGCTGATTGGCCTTTCCAGGTTGCTTGGTTGGCCAAAAAGGGCGTATGCGTTTTTTCCTGAATATATTCAGGAAAAAACGCATACGCCCTTTTTGGCCAAGGGCATCATTGTCCACGTTTTGCCGCTTTTCATGTGCTTTCAAGGCGATTCGAATCTACCTCCTGAAATCTGTTTCCTGCAATTCTGCCTTGCTTTCAAAGCCTCTTCGTTGCCTTCCCTTAATATATTTGTGGACGAGAGGTATCATTTAAAACTCTGCAGGTTTGTGAATTGCAGGGCCCCTGAGCTCCATTTTTCAACTCGCTTTTTTGGGAGCTGGCCGCAAAAGCGCAGGATTGCTTCAGGCCCTCTTCTGGTTCTGGGGGGCAGGCTGAGCTTGTGCTTAATTCTTCTTCCTGATGGGAACATAGAGTGACCTGTGCCTGTCCCAACACCTAGAGCTAGTCTCTCATTGGTTCCCCCTCTTCCCGTTCATCCTCAGGACAAATTGCAACCTGTACGGAACAGGAGGTTAAAGGTGCTGATTCTCCAAGGAGGGAGATGGCTAGTAAATCGGCTGGAATGGCGAACCCGAGCCAAGGAGATGAGAAATGAGGTGCGTTTTAGAAACCTTTCCCGATCACACGGTGTACCGTCTTCTGGGTTTCTCATGCCTGTTTTCGACGTAGGAAGATGCCCTTGAACCTGGAGATTTGGGACCCATGGGATGGGTACCATGCAGTATTACTTGAAAGGGTCTGCGTTGGCTCACCCAACCTCACCGAACCTCTCAGCCCCAAGAGTGTCCACCCTTATGTCTCAATCAGCTGTGGGTCTAGATATGGTCAATCCAGGTTGCATCACAGCCCCTGAACGAATTTTGGAAGAATTTCTCTCTCTTTCACTGTCTTTGTTTCACGGGTTTTGAAAAGTAATTTATTTGTATAATGGGGTTTAGCTGCTTTTCACGGCTGTGTTTATGCCGCTTTACACCCCCTTGACTCACTTACGGAGAGATATCAATACATAGGTTTGAAGATTCTTACTAGTCAGATATATTCTTGTGCGGTGAATAGGGGGTGTTGAGTCCAGTTTACTGAAAAAGGAATAGGTCTTGTCTCTTACATATTGGGTTTATGGAACGGTATCTGAGCTAATTTGAAACCCTTGTTTTATGCATCACCCCACCTCACCTTTCCCGTTCAGCAGCCATAGTGTGTTTCCTAAACGTGTGACTCTGTTCTGTTTTGTAATTCAGTTCAAGTGTAGCGGTTTTTACATTCCCTCTCGAAGTGATATCTTATGATAAGTGTCTTTTTCTGTGTGACTTATTTCACTTAGAATCGTCGTACCTAAATCCACTCATCGTGCTGCTACTAGCCTTATGACGTTGATTTCATGGCTGAGTGATATTCCATTGTACATGAGGACCACAACTTCTTTATCCATTTTTCTCTTTCCTAGGATATTTAAGGTGTAATGAAGTGGGGGTTCTTGTCAACAGAGCAGCCCTAAACTTTGGGGTGCCTGTGTCTTGCTGATTTTTAGTTTTCCCAATTTATACGCCCATGAGTGGAAGTGCCCTATGCTCTCCAAGCTGTGTGTTTTAGATGTTTCAGAACACACCGTACACTTCTCCAGAGTGGCTGTTGGCAATTTACATCCCACCCATCAGCGTAGCAAGGCTCCCATTTCTCCATGGCCGGTCCTGCATTTCTGGTTTGGACAATTTTTCCGCATGGCCCTTTTGCCCGCTGGGAAGCGAGACTTCTTTGGAGCGCTGATTGGCCTTTCCAGGTTGCTTGGTTGGCCAAAAAGGGCGTATGCGTTTTTTCCTGAATATATTCAGGAAAAAACGCATACGCCCTTTTTGGCCAAGGGCATCATTGTCCACGTTTTGCCGCTTTTCATGTGCTTTCAAGGCGATTCGAATCTACCTCCTGAAATCTGTTTCCTGCAATTCTGCCTTGCTTTCAAAGCCTCTTCGTTGCCTTCCCTTAATATATTTGTGGACGAGAGGTATCATTTAAAACTCTGCAGGTTTGTGAATTGCAGGGCCCCTGAGCTCCATTTTTCAACTCGCTTTTTTGGGAGCTGGCCGCAAAAGCGCAGGATTGCTTCAGGCCCTCTTCTGGTTCTGGGGGGCAGGCTGAGCTTGTGCTTAATTCTTCTTCCTGATGGGAACATAGAGTGACCTGTGCCTGTCCCAACACCTAGAGCTAGTCTCTCATTGGTTCCCCCTCTTCCCGTTCATCCTCAGGACAAATTGCAACCTGTACGGAACAGGAGGTTAAAGGTGCTGATTCTCCAAGGAGGGAGATGGCTAGTAAATCGGCTGGAATGGCGAACCCGAGCCAAGGAGATGAGAAATGAGGTGCGTTTTAGAAACCTTTCCCGATCACACGGTGTACCATCTTCTGGGTTTCTCATGCCTGTTTTCGACGTAGGAAGATGCCCTTGAACCTGGAGATTTGGGACCCATGGGATGGGTACCATGCAGTATTACTTGAAAGGGTCTGCGTTGGCTCACCCAACCTCACCGAACCTCTCAGCCCCAAGAGTGTCCACCCTTATGTCTCAATCAGCTGTGGGTCTAGATATGGTCAATCCAGGTTGCATCACAGCCCCTGAACGAATTTTGGAAGAATTTCTCTCTCTTTCACTGTCTTTGTTTCACGGGTTTTGAAAAGTAATTTATTTGTATAATGGGGTTTAGCTGCTTTTCACGGCTGTGTTTATGCCGCTTTACACCCCCTTGACTCACTTACGGAGAGATATCAATACATAGGTTTGAAGATTCTTACTAGTCAGATATATTCTTGTGCGGTGAATAGGGGGTGTTGAGTCCAGTTCACTGAAAAAGGAATAGGTCTTGTCTCTTACATATTGGGTTTATGGAACGGTATCTGAGCTAATTTGAAACCCTTGTTTCATGCATCACCCCACCTCACCTTTCCCGTTCAGCAGCCATAGTGTGTTTCCTAAACGTGTGACTCTGTTCTGTTTTGTAATTCAGTTCAAGTGTAGCGGTTTTTACATTCCCTCTCGAAGTGATATCTTATGATAAGTGTCTTTTTCTGTGTGACTTATTTCACTTAGAATCGTCGTACCTAAATCCACTCATCGTGCTGCTACTAGCCTTATGACGTGGATTTCATGGCTGAGTGATATTCCATTGTACATGAGGACCACAACTTCTTTATCCATTTTTCTCTTTCCTAGGATATTTAAGGTGTAATGAAGTGGGGGTTCTTGTCAACAGAGCAGCCCTAAACTTTGGGGTGCCTCTGTCTTGCTGATTTTTAGTTTTCCCAATTTATACGCCCATGAGTGGAAGTGCCCTATGCTCTCCAAGCTGTGTTTTTTAGATGTTTCAGAACACACCGTACACTTCTCCAGAGTGGCTGTTGGCAATTTACATCCCACCCATCAGCGTAGCAAGGCTCCCATTTCTCCATGGCCGGTCCTGCCTTTCTGGTTTGGACACTTGTTTCCGCATGGCCCTTTTGCCCGCTGGGAAGCGAGACTTCTTTGGAGCGCTGATTGGCCTTTCCAGGTTGCTTGGTTGGCCAAAAAGGGCGTATGCGTTTTTTCCTGAATATATTCAGGAAAAAACGCATACGCCCTTTTTGGCCAAGGGCATCATTGTCCACGTTTTGCCGCTTTTCATGTGCTTTCAAGGCGATTCGAATCTACCTCCTGAAATCTGTTTCCTGCAATTCTGCCTTGCTTTCAAAGCCTCTTCGTTGCCTTCCCTTAATATATTTGTGGACGAGAGGTATCATTTAAAACTCTGCAGGTTTGTGAATTGCAGGGCCCCTGAGCTCCATTTTTCAACTCGCTTTTTTGGGAGCTGGCCGCAAAAGCGCAGGATTGCTTCAGGCCCTCTTCTGGTTCTGGGGGGCAGGCTGAGCTTGTGCTTAATTCTTCTTCCTGATGGGAACATAGAGTGACATGTGCCTGTCCCAACACCTAGAGCTAGTCTCTCATTGGTTCCCCCTCTTCCCGTTCATCCTCAGGACAAATTGCAACCTGTACGGAACAGGAGGTTAAAGGTGCTGATTCTCCAAGGAGGGAGATGGCTAGTAAATCGGCTGGAATGGCGAACCCGAGCCAAGGAGATGAGAAATGAGGTGCGTTTTAGAAACCTTTCCCGATCACACGGTGTACCGTCTTCTGGGTTTCTCATGCCTGTTTTCGACGTAGGAAGATGCCCTTGAACCTGGAGATTTGGGACCCATGGGATGGGTACCATGCAGTATTACTTGAAAGGGTCTGCGTTGGCTCACCCAACCTCACCGAACCTCTCAGCCCCAAGAGTGTCCACCCTTATGTCTCAAGCAGCTGTGGGTCTAGATATGGTCAATCCAGGTTGCATCACAGCCCCTGAACGAATTTTGGAAGAATTTCTCTCTCTTTCACTGTCTTTGTTTCACGGGTTTTGAAAAGTAATTTATTTGTATAATGGGGTTTAGCTGCTTTTCACGGCTGTGTTTATGCCGCTTTACACCCCCTTGACTCACTTACGGAGAGATATCAATACATAGGTTTGAAGATTCTTACTAGTCAGATATATTCTTGTGCGGTGAATAGGGGGTGTTGAGTCCAGTTCACTGAAAAAGGAATAGGTCTTGTCTCTTACATATTGGGTTTATGGAACGGTATCTGAGCTAATTTGAAACCCTTGTTTTATGCATCACCCCACCTCACCTTTCCCGTTCAGCAGCCATAGTGTGTTTCCTAAACGTGGGACTCTGTTCTGTTTTGTAATTCAGTTCAAGTGTAGCGGTTTTTACATTCCCTCTCGAAGTGATATCTTATGATAAGTGTCTTTTTCTGTGTGACTTATTTCACTTAGAATCGTCGTACCTAAATCCACTCATCGTGCTGCTACTAGCCTTATGACGTGGATTTCATGGCTGAGTGATATTCCATTGTACATGAGGACCACAACTTCTTTATCCATTTTTCTCTTTCCTAGGATATTTAAGGTGTAATGAAGTGGGGGTTCTTGTCAACAGAGCAGCCCTAAACTTTGGGGTGCCTCTGCCTTGCTGATTTTTAGTTTTCCCAATTTATACGCCCATGAGTGGAAGTGCCCTATGCTCTCCAAGCTGTGTGTTTTAGATGTTTCAGAACACACCGTACACTTCTCCAGAGTGGCTGTTGGCAATTTACATCCCACCCATCAGCGTAGCAAGGCTCCCATTTCTCCATGGCCGGTCCTGCCTTTCTGGTTTGGACACTTGTTTCCGCATGGCCCTTTTGCCCGCTGGGAAGCGAGACTTCTTTGGAGCGCTGATTGGCCTTTCCAGGTTGCTTGGTTGGCCAAAAAGGGCGTATGCGTTTTTTCCTGAATATATTCAGGAAAAAACGCATACGCCCTTTTTGGCCAAGGGCATCATTGTCCACGTTTTGCCGCTTTTCATGTGCTTTCAAGGCGATTCGAATCTACCTCCTGAAATCTGTTTCCTGCAATTCTGCCTTGCTTTCAAAGCCTCTTCGTTGCCTTCCCTTAATATATTTGTGGACGAGAAGTATCATTTAAAACTCTGCAGGTTTGTGAATTGCAGGGCCCCTGAGCTCCATTTTTCAACTCGCTTTTTTGGGAGCTGGCCGCAAATGCGCAGGATTGCTTCAGGCCCTCTTCTGGTTCTGGGGGGCAGGCTGAGCTTGTGCTTAATTCTTCTTCCTGATGGGAAAATAGAGTGACCTGTGCCTGTCCCAACACCTAGAGCTAGTCTCTCATTGGTTCCCCCTCTTCCCGTTCATCCTCAGGACAAATTGCAACCTGTACGGAACAGGAGGTTAAAGGTGCTGATTCTCCAAGGAGGGAGATGGCTAGTAAATCGGCTGGAATGGCGAACCCGAGCTAAGGAGATGAGAAATGAGGTGCGTTTTAGAAACCTTTCCCGATCACACGGTGTACCGTCTTCTGGGTTTCTCATGCCTGTTTTCGACGTAGGAAGATGCCCTTGAACCTGGAGATTTGGGACCCATGGGATGGGTACCATGCAGTATTACTTGAAAGGGTCTGCGTTGGCTCACCCAACCTCACCGAACCTCTCAGCCCCAAGAGTGTCCACCCTTATGTCTCAATCAGCTGTGGGTCTAGATATGGTCAATCCAGGTTGCATCACAGCCCCTGAACGAATTTTGGAAGAATTTCTCTCTCTTTCACTGTCTTTGTTTCACGGGTTTTGAAAAGTAATTTATTTTTATAATGGGGTTTAGCTGCTTTTCTCGGCTGTGTTTATGCCGCTTTACACCCCCTTGACTCACTTACGGAGAGATATCAATACATAGGTTTGAAGATTCTTACTAGTCAGATATATTCTTGTGCGGTGAATAGGGGGTGTTGAGTCCAGTTCACTGAAAAAGGAATAGGTCTTGTCTCTTACATATTGGGTTTATGGAACGGTATCTGAGCTAATTTGAAACCCTTGTTTTATGCATCACCCCACCTCACCTTTCCCGTTCAGCAGCCATAGTGTGTTTCCTAAACGTGGGACTCTGTTCTGTTTTGTAATTCAGTTCAAGTGTAGCGGTTTTTACATTCCCTCTCGAAGTGATATCTTATGATAAGTGTCTTTTTCTGTGTGACTTATTTCACTTAGAATCGTCGTACCTAAATCCACTCATCGTGCTGCTACTAGCCTTATGACGTGGATTTCATGGCTGAGTGATATTCCATTGTACATGAGGACCACAACTTCTTTATCCATTTTTCTCTTTCCTAGGATATTTAAGGTGTAATGAAGTGGGGGTTCTTGTCAACAGAGCAGCCCTAAACTTTGGGGTGCCTCTGCCTTGCTGATTTTTAGTTTTCCCAATTTATACGCCCATGAGTGGAAGTGCCCTATGCTCTCCAAGCTGTGTGTTTTAGATGTTTCAGAACACACCGTACACTTCTCCAGAGTGGCTGTTGGCAATTTACATCCCACCCATCAGCGTAGCAAGGCTCCCATTTCTCCATGGCCGGTCCTGCATTTCTGGTTTGGACACTTTTTTCCGCATGGCCCTTTTGCCCGCTGGGAAGCGAGACTTCTTTGGAGCGCTGATTGGCCTTTCCAGGTTGCTTGGTTGGCCAAAAAGGGCGTATGCGTTTTTTCCTGAATATATTCAGGAAAAAACGCATACGCCCTTTTTGGCCAAGGGCATCATTGTCCACGTTTTGCCGCTTTTCATGTGCTTTCAAGGCGATTCGAATCTACCTCCTGAAATCTGTTTCCTGCAATTCTGCCTTGCTTTCAAAGCCTCTTCGTTGCCTTCCCTTAATATATTTGTGGACGAGAGGTATCATTTAAAACTCTGCAGGTTTGTGAATTGCAGGGCCCCTGAGCTCCATTTTTCAACTCGCTTTTTTGGGAGCTGGCCGCAAAAGCGCAGGATTGCTTCAGGCCCTCTTCTGGTTCTGGGGGGCAGGCTAAGCTTGTGCTTAATTCTTCTTCCTGATGGGAACATAGAGTGACCTGTGCCTGTCCCAACACCTAGAGCTAGTCTCTCATTGGTTCCCCCTCTTCCCGTTCATCCTCAGGACAAATTGCAACCTGTACGGAACAGGAGGTTAAAGGTGCTGATTCTCCAAGGAGGGAGATGGCTAGTAAATCGGCTGGAATGGCGAACCCGAGCCAAGGAGATGAGAAATGAGGTGCGTTTTAGAAACCTTTCCCGATCACACGGTGTACCATCTTCTGGGTTTCTCATGCCTGTTTTCGACGTAGGAAGATGCCCTTGAACCTGGAGATTTGGGACCCATGGGATGGGTACCATGCAGTATTACTTGAAAGGGTCTGCGTTGGCTCACCCAACCTCACCGAACCTCTCAGCCCCAAGAGTGTCCACCCTTATGTCTCAATCAGCTGTGGGTCTAGATATGGTCAATCCAGGTTGCATCACAGCCCCTGAACGAATTTTGGAAGAATTTCTCTCTCTTTCACTGTCTTTGTTTCACGGGTTTTGAAAAGTAATTTATTTGTATAATGGGGTTTAGCTGCTTTTCACGGCTGTGTTTATGCCGCTTTACACCCCCTTGACTCACTTACGGAGAGATATCAATACATAGGTTTGAAGATTCTTACTAGTCAGATATATTCTTGTGCGGTGAATAGGGGGTGTTGAGTCCAGTTCACTGAAAAAGGAATAGGTCTTGTCTCTTACATATTGGGTTTATGGAACGGTATCTGAGCTAATTTGAAACCCTTGTTTTATGCATCACCCCACCTCACCTTTCCCGTTCAGCAGCCATAGTGTGTTTCCTAAACGTGTGACTCTGTTCTGTTTTGTAATTCAGTTCAAGTGTAGCGGTTTTTACATTCCCTCTCGAAGTGATATCTTATGATAAGTGTCTTTTTCTGTGTGACTTATTTCACTTAGAATCGTCGTACCTAAATCCACTAATCGTGCTGCTACTAGCCTTATGACGTTGATTTCATGGCTGAGTGATATTCCATTGTACATGAGGACCACAACTTCTTTATCCATTTTTCTCTTTCCTAGGATATTTAAGGTGTAATGAAGTGGGGGTTCTTGTCAACAGAGCAGCCCTAAACTTTGGGGTGCCTGTGTCTTGCTGATTTTTAGTTTTCCCAATTTATACGCCCATGAGTGGAAGTGCCCTATGCTCTCCAAGCTGTGTTTTTTAGATGTTTCAGAACACACCGTACACTTCTCCAGAGTGGCTGTTGGCAATTTACATCCCACCCATCAGCGTAGCAAGGCTCCCATTTCTCCATGGCCGGTCCTGCATTTCTGGTTTGGACACTTTTTTCCGCATGGCCCTTTTGCCCGCTGGGAAGCGAGACTTCTTTGGAGCGCTGATTGGCCTTTCCAGGTTGCTTGGTTGGCCAAAAAGGGTGTATGCGTTTTTTCCTGAATATATTCAGGAAAAAACGCATACGCCCTTTTTGGCCAAGGGCATCATTGTCCACGTTTTGCCGCTTTTCATGTGCTTTCAAGGCGATTCGAATCTACCTCCTGAAATCTGTTTCCTGCAATTCTGCCTTGCTTTCAAAGCCTCTTCGTTGCCTTCCCTTAATATATTTGTGGACGAGAGGTATCATTTAAAACTCTGCAGGTTTGTGAATTGCAGGGCCCCTGAGCTCCATTTTTCAACTCGCTTTTTTGGGAGCTGGCCGCAAAAGCGCAGGATTGCTTCAGGCCCTCTTCTGGTTCTGGGGGGCAGGCTGAGCTTGTGCTTAATTCTTCTTCCTGATGGGAACATAGAGTGACCTGTGCCTGTCCCAACACCTAGAGCTAGTCTCTCATTGGTTCCCCCTCTTCCCGTTCATCCTCAGGACAAATTGCAACCTGTACGGAACAGGAGGTTAAAGGTGCTGATTCTCCAAGGAGGGAGATGGCTAGTAAATCGGCTGGAATGGCGAACCCGAGCCAAGGAGATGAGAAATGAGGTGCGTTTTAGAAACCTTTCCCGATCACACGGTGTACCATCTTCTGGGTTTCTCATGCCTGTTTTCGACGTAGGAAGATGCCCTTGAACCTGGAGATTTGGGACCCATGGGATGGGTACCATGCAGTATTACTTGAAAGGGTCTGCGTTGGCTCACCCAACCTCACCGAACCTCTCAGCCCCAAGAGTGTCCACCCTTATGTCTCAATCAGCTGTGGGTCTAGATATGGTCAATCCAGGTTGCATCACAGCCCCTGAACGAATTTTGGAAGAATTTCTCTCTCTTTCACTGTCTTTGTTTCACGGGTTTTGAAAAGTAATTTATTTGTATAATGGGGTTTAGCTGCTTTTCACGGCTGTGTTTATGCCGCTTTACACCCCCTTGACTCACTTACGGAGAGATATCAATACATAGGTTTGAAGATTCTTACTAGTCAGATATATTCTTGTGCGGTGAATAGGGGGTGTTGAGTCCAGTTCACTGAAAAAGGAATAGGTCTTGTCTCTTACATATTGGGTTTATGGAACGGTATCTGAGCTAATTTGAAACCCTTGTTTTATGCATCACCCCACCTCACCTTTCCCGTTCAGCAGCCATAGTGTGTTTCCTAAACGTGGGACTCTGTTCTGTTTTGTAATTCAGTTCAAGTGTAGCGGTTTTTACATTCCCTCTCGAAGTGATATCTTATGATAAGTGTCTTTTTCTGTGTGACTTATTTCACTTAGAATCGTCGTACCTAAATCCACTCATCGTGCTGCTACTAGCCTTATGACGTGGATTTCATGGCTGAGTGATATTCCATTGTACATGAGGACCACAACTTCTTTATCCATTTTTCTCTTTCCTAGGATATTTAAGGTGTAATGAAGTGGGGGTTCTTGTCAACAGAGCAGCCCTAAACTTTGGGGTGCCTCTGCCTTGCTGATTTTTAGTTTTCCCAATTTATACGCCCATGAGTGGAAGTGCCCTATGCTCTCCAAGCTGTGTGTTTTAGATGTTTCAGAACACACCGTACACTTCTCCAGAGTGGCTGTTGGCAATTTACATCCCACCCATCAGCGTAGCAAGGCTCCCATTTCTCCATGGCCGGTCCTGCCTTTCTGGTTTGGACACTTGTTTCCGCATGGCCCTTTTGCCCGCTGGGAAGCGAGACTTCTTTGGAGCGCTGATTGGCCTTTCCAGGTTGCTTGGTTGGCCAAAAAGGGCGTATGCGTTTTTTCCTGAATATATTCAGGAAAAAACGCATACGCCCTTTTTGGCCAAGGGCATCATTGTCCACGTTTTGCCGCTTTTCATGTGCTTTCAAGGCGATTCGAATCTACCTCCTGAAATCTGTTTCCTGCAATTCTGCCTTGCTTTCAAAGCCTCTTCGTTGCCTTCCCTTAATATATTTGTGGACGAGAAGTATCATTTAAAACTCTGCAGGTTTGTGAATTGCAGGGCCCCTGAGCTCCATTTTTCAACTCGCTTTTTTGGGAGCTGGCCGCAAATGCGCAGGATTGCTTCAGGCCCTCTTCTGGTTCTGGGGGGCAGGCTGAGCTTGTGCTTAATTCTTCTTCCTGATGGGAAAATAGAGTGACCTGTGCCTGTCCCAACACCTAGAGCTAGTCTCTCATTGGTTCCCCCTCTTCCCGTTCATCCTCAGGACAAATTGCAACCTGTACGGAACAGGAGGTTAAAGGTGCTGATTCTCCAAGGAGGGAGATGGCTAGTAAATCGGCTGGAATGGCGAACCCGAGCCAAGGAGATGAGAAATGAGGTGCGTTTTAGAAACCTTTCCCGATCACACGGTGTACCGTCTTCTGGGTTTCTCATGCCTGTTTTCGACGTAGGAAGATGCCCTTGAACCTGGAGATTTGGGACCCATGGGATGGGTACCATGCAGTATTACTTGAAAGGGTCTGCGTTGGCTCACCCAACCTCACCGAACCTCTCAGCCCCAAGAGTGTCCACCCTTATGTCTCAATCAGCTGTGGGTCTAGATATGGTCAATCCAGGTTGCATCACAGCCCCTGAACGAATTTTGGAAGAATTTCTCTCTCTTTCACTGTCTTTGTTTCACGGGTTTTGAAAAGTAATTTATTTTTATAATGGGGTTTAGCTGCTTTTCTCGGCTGTGTTTATGCCGCTTTACACCCCCTTGACTCACTTACGGAGAGATATCAATACATAGGTTTGAAGATTCTTACTAGTCAGATATATTCTTGTGCGGTGAATAGGGGGTGTTGAGTCCAGTTCACTGAAAAAGGAATAGGTCTTGTCTCTTACATATTGGGTTTATGGAACGGTATCTGAGCTAATTTGAAACCCTTGTTTTATGCATCACCCCACCTCACCTTTCCCGTTCAGCAGCCATAGTGTGTTTCCTAAACGTGGGACTCTGTTCTGTTTTGTAATTCAGTTCAAGTGTAGCGGTTTTTACATTCCCTCTCGAAGTGATATCTTATGATAAGTGTCTTTTTCTGTGTGACTTATTTCACTTAGAATCGTCGTACCTAAATCCACTCATCGTGCTGCTACTAGCCTTATGACGTGGATTTCATGGCTGAGTGATATTCCATTGTACATGAGGACCACAACTTCTTTATCCATTTTTCTCTTTCCTAGGATATTTAAGGTGTAATGAAGTGGGGGTTCTTGTCAACAGAGCAGCCCTAAACTTTGGGGTGCCTCTGCCTTGCTGATTTTTAGTTTTCCCAATTTATACGCCCATGAGTGGAAGTGCCCTATGCTCTCCAAGCTGTGTGTTTTAGATGTTTCAGAACACACCGTACACTTCTCCAGAGTGGCTGTTGGCAATTTACATCCCACCCATCAGCGTAGCAAGGCTCCCATTTCTCCATGGCCGGTCCTGCATTTCTGGTTTGGACACTTTTTTCCGCATGGCCCTTTTGCCCGCTGGGAAGCGAGACTTCTTTGGAGCGCTGATTGGCCTTTCCAGGTTGCTTGGTTGGCCAAAAAGGGCGTATGCGTTTTTTCCTGAATATATTCAGGAAAAAACGCATACGCCCTTTTTGGCCAAGGGCATCATTGTCCACGTTTTGCCGCTTTTCATGTGCTTTCAAGGCGATTCGAATCTACCTCCTGAAATCTGTTTCCTGCAATTCTGCCTTGCTTTCAAAGCCTCTTCGTTGCCTTCCCTTAATATATTTGTGGACGAGAGGTATCATTTAAAACTCTGCAGGTTTGTGAATTGCAGGGCCCCTGAGCTCCATTTTTCAACTCGCTTTTTTGGGAGCTGGCCGCAAAAGCGCAGGATTGCTTCAGGCCCTCTTCTGGTTCTGGGGGGCAGGCTGAGCTTGTGCTTAATTCTTCTTCCTGATGGGAACATAGAGTGACCTGTGCCTGTCCCAACACCTAGAGCTAGTCTCTCATTGGTTCCCACTCTTCCCGTTCATCCTCAGGACAAATTGCAACCTGTACGGAACAGGAGGTTAAAGGTGCTGATTCTCCAAGGAGGGAGATGGCTAGTAAATCGGCTGGAATGGCGAACCCGAGCCAAGGAGATGAGAAATGAGGTGCGTTTTAGAAACCTTTCCCGATCACACGGTGTACCATCTTCTGGGTTTCTCATGCCTGTTTTCGACGTAGGAAGATGCCCTTGAACCTGGAGATTTGGGACCCATGGGATGGGTACCATGCAGTATTACTTGAAAGGGTCTGCGTTGGCTCACCCAACCTCACCGAACCTCTCAGCCCCAAGAGTGTCCACCCTTATGTCTCAATCAGCTGTGGGTCTAGATATGGTCAATCCAGGTTGCATCACAGCCCCTGAACGAATTTTGGAAGAATTTCTCTCTCTTTCACTGTCTTTGTTTCACGGGTTTTGAAAAGTAATTTATTTGTATAATGGGGTTTAGCTGCTTTTCACGGCTGTGTTTATGCCGCTTTACACCCCCTTGACTCACTTACGGAGAGATATCAATACATAGGTTTGAAGATTCTTACTAGTCAGATATATTCTTGTGCGGTGAATAGGGGGTGTTGAGTCCAGTTCACTGAAAAAGGAATAGGTCTTGTCTCTTACATATTGGGTTTATGGAACGGTATCTGAGCTAATTTGAAACCCTTGTTTTATGCATCACCCCACCTCACCTTTCCCGTTCAGCAGCCATAGTGTGTTTCCTAAACGTGTGACTCTGTTCTGTTTTGTAATTCAGTTCAAGTGTAGCGGTTTTTACATTCCCTCTCGAAGTGATATCTTATGATAAGTGTCTTTTTCTGTGTGACTTATTTCACTTAGAATCGTCGTACCTAAATCCACTCATCGTGCTGCTACTAGCCTTATGACGTTGATTTCATGGCTGAGTGATATTCCATTGTACATGAGGACCACAACTTCTTTATCCATTTTTCTCTTTCCTAGGATATTTAAGGTGTAATGAAGTGGGGGTTCTTGTCAACAGAGCAGCCCTAAACTTTGGGGTGCCTGTGTCTTGCTGATTTTTAGTTTTCCCAATTTATACGCCCATGAGTGGAAGTGCCCTATGCTCTCCAAGCTGTGTTTTTTAGATGTTTCAGAACACACCGTACACTTCTCCAGAGTGGCTGTTGGCAATTTACATCCCACCCATCAGCGTAGCAAGGCTCCCATTTCTCCATGGCCGGTCCTGCATTTCTGGTTTGGACACTTTTTTCCGCATGGCCCTTTTGCCCGCTGGGAAGCGAGACTTCTTTGGAGCGCTGATTGGCCTTTCCAGGTTGCTTGGTTGGCCAAAAAGGGCGTATGCGTTTTTTCCTGAATATATTCAGGAAAAAACGCATACGCCCTTTTTGGCCAAGGGCATCATTGTCCACGTTTTGCCGCTTTTCATGTGCTTTCAAGGCGATTCGAATCTACCTCCTGAAATCTGTTTCCTGCAATTCTGCCTTGCTTTCAAAGCCTCTTCGTTGCCTTCCCTTAATATATTTGTGGACGAGAGGTATCATTTAAAACTCTGCAGGTTTGTGAATTGCAGGGCCCCTGAGCTCCATTTTTCAACTCGCTTTTTTGGGAGCTGGCCGCAAAAGCGCAGGATTGCTTCAGGCCCTCTTCTGGTTCTGGGGGGCAGGCTGAGCTTGTGCTTAATTCTTCTTCCTGATGGGAACATAGAGTGACCTGTGCCTGTCCCAACACCTAGAGCTAGTCTCTCATTGGTTCCCCCTCTTCCCGTTCATCCTCAGGACAAATTGCAACCTGTACGGAACAGGAGGTTAAAGGTGCTGATTCTCCAAGGAGGGAGATGGCTAGTAAATCGGCTGGAATGGCGAACCCGAGCCAAGGAGATGAGAAATGAGGTGCGTTTTAGAAACCTTTCCCGATCACACGGTGTACCATCTTCTGGGTTTCTCATGCCTGTTTTCGACGTCGGAAGATGCCCTTGAACCTGGAGATTTGGGACCCATGGGATGGGTACCATGCAGTATTACTTGAAAGGGTCTGCGTTGGCTCACCCAACCTCACCGAACCTCTCAGCCCCAAGAGTGTCCACCCTTATGTCTCAATCAGCTGTGGGTCTAGATATGGTCAATCCAGGTTGCATCACAGCCCCTGAACGAATTTTGGAAGAATTTCTCTCTCTTTCACTGTCTTTGTTTCACGGGTTTTGAAAAGTAATTTATTTGTATAATGGGGTTTAGCTGCTTTTCACGGCTGTGTTTATGCCGCTTTACACCCCCTTGACTCACTTACGGAGAGATATCAATACATAGGTTTGAAGATTCTTACTAGTCAGATATATTCTTGTGCGGTGAATAGGGGGTGTTGAGTCCAGTTCACTGAAAAAGGAATAGGTCTTGTCTCTTACATATTGGGTTTATGGAACGGTATCTGAGCTAATTTGAAACCCTTGTTTTATGCATCACCCCACCTCACCTTTCCCGTTCAGCAGCCATAGTGTGTTTCCTAAACGTGGGACTCTGTTCTGTTTTGTAATTCAGTTCAAGTGTAGCGGTTTTTACATTCCCTCTCGAAGTGATATCTTATGATAAGTGTCTTTTTCTGTGTGACTTATTTCACTTAGAATCGTCGTACCTAAATCCACTCATCGTGCTGCTACTAGCCTTATGACGTGGATTTCATGGCTGAGTGATATTCCATTGTACATGAGGACCACAACTTCTTTATCCATTTTTCTCTTTCCTAGGATATTTAAGGTGTAATGAAGTGGGGGTTCTTGTCAACAGAGCAGCCCTAAACTTTGGGGTGCCTGTGTCTTGCTGATTTTTAGTTTTCCCAATTTATACGCCCATGAGTGGAAGTGCCCTATGCTCTCCAAGCTGTGTTTTTTAGATGTTTCAGAACACACCGTACACTTCTCCAGAGTGGCTGTTGGCAATTTACATCCCACCCATCAGCGTAGCAAGGCTCCCATTTCTCCATGGCCGGTCCTGCATTTCTGGTTTGGACACTTTTTTCCGCATGGCCCTTTTGCCCGCTGGGAAGCGAGACTTCTTTGGAGCGCTGATTGGCCTTTCCAGGTTGCTTGGTTGGCCAAAAAGGGCGTATGCGTTTTTTCCTGAATATATTCAGGAAAAAACGCATACGCCCTTTTTGGCCAAGGGCATCATTGTCCACGTTTTGCCGCTTTTCATGTGCTTTCAAGGCGATTCGAATCTACCTCCTGAAATCTGTTTCCTGCAATTCTGCCTTGCTTTCAAAGCCTCTTCGTTGCCTTCCCTTAATATATTTGTGGACGAGAGGTATCATTTAAAACTCTGCAGGTTTGTGAATTGCAGGGCCCCTGAGCTCCATTTTTCAACTCGCTTTTTTGGGAGCTGGCCGCAAAAGCGCAGGATTGCTTCAGGCCCTCTTCTGGTTCTGGGGGGCAGGCTGAGCTTGTGCTTAATTCTTCTTCCTGATGGGAACATAGAGTGACCTGTGCCTGTCCCAACACCTAGAGCTAGTCTCTCATTGGTTCCCCCTCTTCCCGTTCATCCTCAGGACAAATTGCAACCTGTACGGAACAGGAGGTTAAAGGTGCTGATTCTCCAAGGAGGGAGATGGCTAGTAAATCGGCTGGAATGGCGAACCCGAGCCAAGGAGATGAGAAATGAGGTGCGTTTTAGAAACCTTTCCCGATCACACGGTGTACCATCTTCTGGGTTTCTCATGCCTGTTTTCGACGTAGGAAGATGCCCTTGAACCTGGAGATTTGGGACCCATGGGATGGGTACCATGCAGTATTACTTGAAAGGGTCTGCGTTGGCTCACCCAACCTCACCGAACCTCTCAGCCCCAAGAGTGTCCACCCTTATGTCTCAATCAGCTGTGGGTCTAGATATGGTCAATCCAGGTTGCATCACAGCCCCTGAACGAATTTTGGAAGAATTTCTCTCTCTTTCACTGTCTTTGTTTCACGGGTTTTGAAAAGTAATTTATTTGTATAATGGGTTTAGCTGCTTTTCACGGCTGTGTTTATGCCGCTTTACACCCCCTTGACTCACTTACGGAGAGATATCAATACATAGGTTTGAAGATTCTTACTAGTCAGATATATTCTTGTGCGGTGAATAGGGGGTGTTGAGTCCAGTTCACTGAAAAAGGAATAGGTCTTGTCTCTTACATATTGGGTTTATGGAACGGTATCTGAGCTAATTTGAAACCCTTGTTTTATGCATCACCCCACCTCACCTTTCCCGTTCAGCAGCCATAGTGTGTTTCCTAAACGTGTGACTCTGTTCTGTTTTGTAATTCAGTTCAAGTGTAGCGGTTTTTACATTCCCTCTCGAAGTGATATCTTATGATAAGTGTCTTTTTCTGTGTGACTTATTTCACTTAGAATCGTCGTACCTAAATCCACTCATCGTGCTGCTACTAGCCTTATGACGTTGATTTCATGGCTGAGTGATATTCCATTGTACATGAGGACCACAACTTCTTTATCCATTTTTCTCTTTCCTAGGATATTTAAGGTGTAATGAAGTGGGGGTTCTTGTCAACAGAGCAGCCCTAAACTTTGGGGTGCCTGTGTCTTGCTGATTTTTAGTTTTCCCAATTTATACGCCCATGAGTGGAAGTGCCCTATGCTCTCCAAGCTGTGTTTTTTAGATGTTTCAGAACACACCGTACACTTCTCCAGAGTGGCTGTTGGCAATTTACATCCCACCCATCAGCGTAGCAAGGCTCCCATTTCTCCATGGCCGGTCCTGCATTTCTGGTTTGGACACTTTTTTCCGCATGGCCCTTTTGCCCGCTGGGAAGCGAGACTTCTTTGGAGCGCTGATTGGCCTTTCCAGGTTGCTTGGTTGGCCAAAAAGGGCGTATGCGTTTTTTCCTGAATATATTCAGGAAAAAACGCATACGCCCTTTTTGGCCAAGGGCATCATTGTCCACGTTTTGCCGCTTTTCATGTGCTTTCAAGGCGATTCGAATCTACCTCCTGAAATCTGTTTCCTGCAATTCTGCCTTGCTTTCAAAGCCTCTTCGTTGCCTTCCCTTAATATATTTGTGGACGAGAGGTATCATTTAAAACTCTGCAGGTTTGTGAATTGCAGGGCCCCTGAGCTCCATTTTTCAACTCGCTTTTTTGGGAGCTGGCCGCAAAAGCGCAGGATTGCTTCAGGCCCTCTTCTGGTTCTGGGGGGCAGGCTGAGCTTGTGCTTAATTCTTCTTCCTGATGGGAACATAGAGTGACCTGTGCCTGTCCCAACACCTAGAGCTAGTCTCTCATTGGTTCCCCCTCTTCCCGTTCATCCTCAGGACAAATTGCAACCTGTACGGAACAGGAGGTTAAAGGTGCTGATTCTCCAAGGAGGGAGATGGCTAGTAAATCGGCTGGAATGGCGAACCCGAGCCAAGGAGATGAGAAATGAGGTGCGTTTTAGAAACCTTTCCCGATCACACGGTGTACCATCTTCTGGGTTTCTCATGCCTGTTTTCGACGGTAGGAAGATGCCCTTGAACCTGGAGATTTGGGACCCATGGGATGGGTACCATGCAGTATTACTTGAAAGGGTCTGCGTTGGCTCACCCAACCTCACCGAACCTCTCAGCCCCAAGAGTGTCCACCCTTATGTCTCAATCAGCTGTGGGTCTAGATATGGTCAATCCAGGTTGCATCACAGCCCCTGAACGAATTTTGGAAGAATTTCTCTCTCTTTCACTGTCTTTGTTTCACGGGTTTTGAAAAGTAATTTATTTGTATAATGGGGTTTAGCTGCTTTTCACGGCTGTGTTTATGCCGCTTTACACCCCCTTGACTCACTTACGGAGAGATATCAATACATAGGTTTGAAGATTCTTACTAGTCAGATATATTCTTGTGCGGTGAATAGGGGGTGTTGAGTCCAGTTCACTGAAAAAGGAATAGGTCTTGTCTCTTACATATTGGGTTTATGGAACGGTATCTGAGCTAATTTGAAACCCTTGTTTTATGCATCACCCCACCTCACCTTTCCCGTTCAGCAGCCATAGTGTGTTTCCTAAACGTGTGACTCTGTTCTGTTTTGTAATTCAGTTCAAGTGTAGCGGTTTTTACATTCCCTCTCGAAGTGATATCTTATGATAAGTGTCTTTTTCTGTGTGACTTATTTCACTTAGAATCGTCGTACCTAAATCCACTCATCGTGCTGCTACTAGCCTTATGACGTTGATTTCATGGCTGAGTGATATTCCATTGTACATGAGGACCACAACTTCTTTATCCATTTTTCTCTTTCCTAGGATATTTAAGGTGTAATGAAGTGGGGGTTCTTGTCAACAGAGCAGCCCTAAACTTTGGGGTGCCTGTGTCTTGCTGATTTTTAGTTTTCCCAATTTATACGCCCATGAGTGGAAGTGCCCTATGCTCTCCAAGCTGTGTTTTTTAGATGTTTCAGAACACACCGTACACTTCTCCAGAGTGGCTGTTGGCAATTTACATCCCACCCATCAGCGTAGCAAGGCTCCCATTTCTCCATGGCCGGTCCTGCATTTCTGGTTTGGACACTTTTTTCCGCATGGCCCTTTTGCCCGCTGGGAAGCGAGACTTCTTTGGAGCGCTGATTGGCCTTTCCAGGTTGCTTGGTTGGCCAAAAAGGGCGTATGCGTTTTTTCCTGAATATATTCAGGAAAAAACGCATACGCCCTTTTTGGCCAAGGGCATCATTGTCCACGTTTTGCCGCTTTTCATGTGCTTTCAAGGCGATTCGAATCTACCTCCTGAAATCTGTTTCCTGCAATTCTGCCTTGCTTTCAAAGCCTCTTCGTTGCCTTCCCTTAATATATTTGTGGACGAGAGGTATCATTTAAAACTCTGCAGGTTTGTGAATTGCAGGGCCCCTGAGCTCCATTTTTCAACTCGCTTTTTTGGGAGCTGGCCGCAAAAGCGCAGGATTGCTTCAGGCCCTCTTCTGGTTCTGGGGGGCAGGCTGAGCTTGTGCTTAATTCTTCTTCCTGATGGGAACATAGAGTGACCTGTGCCTGTCCCAACACCTAGAGCTAGTCTCTCATTGGTTCCCCCTCTTCCCGTTCATCCTCAGGACAAATTGCAACCTGTACGGAACAGGAGGTTAAAGGTGCTGATTCTCCAAGGAGGGAGATGGCTAGTAAATCGGCTGGAATGGCGAACCCGAGCCAAGGAGATGAGAAATGAGGTGCGTTTTAGAAACCTTTCCCGATCACACGGTGTACCATCTTCTGGGTTTCTCATGCCTGTTTTCGACGTCGGAAGATGCCCTTGAACCTGGAGATTTGGGACCCATGGGATGGGTACCATGCAGTATTACTTGAAAGGGTCTGCGTTGGCTCACCCAACCTCACCGAACCTCTCAGCCCCAAGAGTGTCCACCCTTATGTCTCAATCAGCTGTGGGTCTAGATATGGTCAATCCAGGTTGCATCACAGCCCCTGAACGAATTTTGGAAGAATTTCTCTCTCTTTCACTGTCTTTGTTTCACGGGTTTTGAAAAGTAATTTATTTGTATAATGGGGTTTAGCTGCTTTTCACGGCTGTGTTTATGCCGCTTTACACCCCCTTGACTCACTTACGGAGAGATATCAATACATAGGTTTGAAGATTCTTACTAGTCAGATATATTCTTGTGCGGTGAATAGGGGGTGTTGAGTCCAGTTCACTGAAAAAGGAATAGGTCTTGTCTCTTACATATTGGGTTTATGGAACGGTATCTGAGCTAATTTGAAACCCTTGTTTTATGCATCACCCCACCTCACCTTTCCCGTTCAGCAGCCATAGTGTGTTTCCTAAACGTGTGACTCTGTTCTGTTTTGTAATTCAGTTCAAGTGTAGCGGTTTTTACATTCCCTCTCGAAGTGATATCTTATGATAAGTGTCTTTTTCTGTGTGACTTATTTCACTTAGAATCGTCGTACCTAAATCCACTCATCGTGCTGCTACTAGCCTTATGACGTTGATTTCATGGCTGAGTGATATTCCATTGTACATGAGGACCACAACTTCTTTATCCATTTTTCTCTTTCCTAGGATATTTAAGGTGTAATGAAGTGGGGGTTCTTGTCAACAGAGCAGCCCTAAACTTTGGGGTGCCTGTGTCTTGCTGATTTTTAGTTTTCCCAATTTATACGCCCATGAGTGGAAGTGCCCTATGCTCTCCAAGCTGTGTTTTTTAGATGTTTCAGAACACACCGTACACTTCTCCAGAGTGGCTGTTGGCAATTTACATCCCACCCATCAGCGTAGCAAGGCTCCCATTTCTCCATGGCCGGTCCTGCATTTCTGGTTTGGACACTTTTTTCCGCATGGCCCTTTTGCCCGCTGGGAAGCGAGACTTCTTTGGAGCGCTGATTGGCCTTTCCAGGTTGCTTGGTTGGCCAAAAAGGGCGTATGCGTTTTTTCCTGAATATATTCAGGAAAAAACGCATACGCCCTTTTTGGCCAAGGGCATCATTGTCCACGTTTTGCCGCTTTTCATGTGCTTTCAAGGCGATTCGAATCTACCTCCTGAAATCTGTTTCCTGCAATTCTGCCTTGCTTTCAAAGCCTCTTCGTTGCCTTCCCTTAATATATTTGTGGACGAGAGGTATCATTTAAAACTCTGCAGGTTTGTGAATTGCAGGGCCCCTGAGCTCCATTTTTCAACTCGCTTTTTTGGGAGCTGGCCGCAAAAGCGCAGGATTGCTTCAGGCCCTCTTCTGGTTCTGGGGGGCAGGCTGAGCTTGTGCTTAATTCTTCTTCCTGATGGGAACATAGAGTGACCTGTGCCTGTCCCAACACCTAGAGCTAGTCTCTCATTGGTTCCCCCTCTTCCCGTTCATCCTCAGGACAAATTGCAACCTGTACGGAACAGGAGGTTAAAGGTGCTGATTCTCCAAGGAGGGAGATGGCTAGTAAATCGGCTGGAATGGCGAACCCGAGCCAAGGAGATGAGAAATGAGGTGCGTTTTAGAAACCTTTCCCGATCACACGGTGTACCATCTTCTGGGTTTCTCATGCCTGTTTTCGACGTCGGAAGATGCCCTTGAACCTGGAGATTTGGGACCCATGGGATGGGTACCATGCAGTATTACTTGAAAGGGTCTGCGTTGGCTCACCCAACCTCACCGAACCTCTCAGCCCCAAGAGTGTCCACCCTTATGTCTCAATCAGCTGTGGGTCTAGATATGGTCAATCCAGGTTGCATCACAGCCCCTGAACGAATTTTGGAAGAATTTCTCTCTCTTTCACTGTCTTTGTTTCACGGGTTTTGAAAAGTAATTTATTTGTATAATGGGGTTTAGCTGCTTTTCACGGCTGTGTTTATGCCGCTTTACACCCCCTTGACTCACTTACGGAGAGGTATCAATACATAGGTTTGAAGATTCTTACTAGTCAGATATATTCTTGTGCGGTGAATAGGGGGTGTTGAGTCCAGTTCACTGAAAAAGGAATAGGTCTTGTCTCTTACATATTGGGTTTATGGAACGGTATCTGAGCTAATTTGAAACCCTTGTTTTATGCATCACCCCACCTCACCTTTCCCGTTCAGCAGCCATAGTGTGTTTCCTAAACGTGTGACTCTGTTCTGTTTTGTAATTCAGTTCAAGTGTAGCGGTTTTTACATTCCCTCTCGAAGTGATATCTTATGATAAGTGTCTTTTTCTGTGTGACTTATTTCACTTAGAATCGTCGTACCTAAATCCACTCATCGTGCTGCTACTAGCCTTATGACGTTGATTTCATGGCTGAGTGATATTCCATTGTACATGAGGACCACAACTTCTTTATCCATTTTTCTCTTTCCTAGGATATTTAAGGTGTAATGAAGTGGGGGTTCTTGTCAACAGAGCAGCCCTAAACTTTGGGGTGCCTGTGTCTTGCTGATTTTTAGTTTTCCCAATTTATACGCCCATGAGTGGAAGTGCCCTATGCTCTCCAAGCTGTGTTTTTTAGATGTTTCAGAACACACCGTACACTTCTCCAGAGTGGCTGTTGGCAATTTACATCCCACCCATCAGCGTAGCAAGGCTCCCATTTCTCCATGGCCGGTCCTGCATTTCTGGTTTGGACACTTTTTTCCGCATGGCCCTTTTGCCCGCTGGGAAGCGAGACTTCTTTGGAGCGCTGATTGGCCTTTCCAGGTTGCTTGGTTGGCCAAAAAGGGCGTATGCGTTTTTTCCTGAATATATTCAGGAAAAAACGCATACGCCCTTTTTGGCCAAGGGCATCATTGTCCACGTTTTGCCGCTTTTCATGTGCTTTCAAGGCGATTCGAATCTACCTCCTGAAATCTGTTTCCTGCAATTCTGCCTTGCTTTCAAAGCCTCTTCGTTGCCTTCCCTTAATATATTTGTGGACGAGAGGTATCATTTAAAACTCTGCAGGTTTGTGAATTGCAGGGCCCCTGAGCTCCATTTTTCAACTCGCTTTTTTGGGAGCTGGCCGCAAAAGCGCAGGATTGCTTCAGGCCCTCTTCTGGTTCTGGGGGGCAGGCTGAGCTTGTGCTTAATTCTTCTTCCTGATGGGAACATAGAGTGACCTGTGCCTGTCCCAACACCTAGAGCTAGTCTCTCATTGGTTCCCCCTCTTCCCGTTCATCCTCAGGACAAATTGCAACCTGTACGGAACAGGAGGTTAAAGGTGCTGATTCTCCAAGGAGGGAGATGGCTAGTAAATCGGCTGGAATGGCGAACCCGAGCCAAGGAGATGAGAAATGAGGTGCGTTTTAGAAACCTTTCCCGATCACACGGTGTACCATCTTCTGGGTTTCTCATGCCTGTTTTCGACGTCGGAAGATGCCCTTGAACCTGGAGATTTGGGACCCATGGGATGGGTACCATGCAGTATTACTTGAAAGGGTCTGCGTTGGCTCACCCAACCTCACCGAACCTCTCAGCCCCAAGAGTGTCCACCCTTATGTCTCAATCAGCTGTGGGTCTAGATATGGTCAATCCAGGTTGCATCACAGCCCCTGAACGAATTTTGGAAGAATTTCTCTCTCTTTCACTGTCTTTGTTTCACGGGTTTTGAAAAGTAATTTATTTGTATAATGGGGTTTAGCTGCTTTTCACGGCTGTGTTTATGCCGCTTTACACCCCCTTGACTCACTTACGGAGAGATATCAATACATAGGTTTGAAGATTCTTACTAGTCAGATATATTCTTGTGCGGTGAATAGGGGGTGTTGAGTCCAGTTCACTGAAAAAGGAATAGGTCTTGTCTCTTACATATTGGGTTTATGGAACGGTATCTGAGCTAATTTGAAACCCTTGTTTTATGCATCACCCCACCTCACCTTTCCCGTTCAGCAGCAATAGTGTGTTTCCTAAACGTGTGACTCTGTTCTGTTTTGTAATTCAGTTCAAGTGTAGCGGTTTTTACATTCCCTCTCGAAGTGATATCTTATGATAAGTGTCTTTTTCTGTGTGACTTATTTCACTTAGAATCGTCGTACCTAAATCCACTCATCGTGCTGCTACTAGCCTTATGACGTTGATTTCATGGCTGAGTGATATTCCATTGTACATGAGGACCACAACTTCTTTATCCATTTTTCTCTTTCCTAGGATATTTAAGGTGTAATGAAGTGGGGGTTCTTGTCAACAGAGCAGCCCTAAACTTTGGGGTGCCTGTGTCTTGCTGATTTTTAGTTTTCCCAATTTATACGCCCATGAGTGGAAGTGCCCTATGCTCTCCAAGCTGTGTTTTTTAGATGTTTCAGAACACACCGTACACTTCTCCAGAGTGGCTGTTGGCAATTTACATCCCACCCATCAGCGTAGCAAGGCTCCCATTTCTCCATGGCCGGTCCTGCATTTCTGGTTTGGACACTTTTTTCCGCATGGCCCTTTTGCCCGCTGGGAAGCGAGACTTCTTTGGAGCGCTGATTGGCCTTTCCAGGTTGCTTGGTTGGCCAAAAAGGGCGTATGCGTTTTTTCCTGAATATATTCAGGAAAAAACGCATACGCCCTTTTTGGCCAAGGGCATCATTGTCCACGTTTTGCCGCTTTTCATGTGCTTTCAAGGCGATTCGAATCTACCTCCTGAAATCTGTTTCCTGCAATTCTGCCTTGCTTTCAAAGCCTCTTCGTTGCCTTCCCTTAATATATTTGTGGACGAGAGGTATCATTTAAAACTCTGCAGGTTTGTGAATTGCAGGGCCCCTGAGCTCCATTTTTCAACTCGCTTTTTTGGGAGCTGGCCGCAAAAGCGCAGGATTGCTTCAGGCCCTCTTCTGGTTCTGGGGGGCAGGCTGAGCTTGTGCTTAATTCTTCTTCCTGATGGGAACATAGAGTGACCTGTGCCTGTCCCAACACCTAGAGCTAGTCTCTCATTGGTTCCCCCTCTTCCCGTTCATCCTCAGGACAAATTGCAACCTGTACGGAACAGGAGGTTAAAGGTGCTGATTCTCCAAGGAGGGAGATGGCTAGTAAATCGGCTGGAATGGCGAACCCGAGCCAAGGAGATGAGAAATGAGGTGCGTTTTAGAAACCTTTCCCGATCACACGGTGTACCATCTTCTGGGTTTCTCATGCCTGTTTTCGACGTCGGAAGATGCCCTTGAACCTGGAGATTTGGGACCCATGGGATGGGTACCATGCAGTATTACTTGAAAGGGTCTGCGTTGGCTCACCCAACCTCACCGAACCTCTCAGCCCCAAGAGTGTCCACCCTTATGTCTCAATCAGCTGTGGGTCTAGATATGGTCAATCCAGGTTGCATCACAGCCCCTGAACGAATTTTGGAAGAATTTCTCTCTCTTTCACTGTCTTTGTTTCACGGGTTTTGAAAAGTAATTTATTTGTATAATGGGGTTTAGCTGCTTTTCACGGCTGTGTTTATGCCGCTTTACACCCCCTTGACTCACTTACGGAGAGATATCAATACATAGCTTTGAAGATTCTTACTAGTCAGATATATTCTTGTGCGGTGAATAGGGGGTGTTGAGTCCAGTTCACTGAAAAAGGAATAGGTCTTGTCTCTTACATATTGGGTTTATGGAACGGTATCTGAGCTAATTTGAAACCCTTGTTTTATGCATCACCCCACCTCACCTTTCCCGTTCAGCAGCCATAGTGTGTTTCCTAAACGTGTGACTCTGTTCTGTTTTGTAATTCAGTTCAAGTGTAGCGGTTTTTACATTCCCTCTCGAAGTGATATCTTATGATAAGTGTCTTTTTCTGTGTGACTTATTTCACTTAGAATCGTCGTACCTAAATCCACTCATCGTGCTGCTACTAGCCTTATGACGTTGATTTCATGGCTGAGTGATATTCCATTGTACATGAGGACCACAACTTCTTTATCCATTTTTCTCTTTCCTAGGATATTTAAAGTGTAATGAAGTGGGGGCTCTTGTCAACAGAGCAGCCCTAAACTTTGGGGTGCCTCTGTCTTGCTGATTTTTAGTTTTCCCAATTTATACGCCCATGAGTGGAAGTGCCCTATGCTCTCCAAGCTGTGTTTTTTAGATGTTTCAGAACACACCGTACACTTCTCCAGAGTGGCTGTTGGCAATTTACATCCCACCCATCAGCGTAGCAAGGCTCCCATTTCTCCATGGCCGGTCCTGCCTTTCTGGTTTGGACACTTGTTTCCGCATGGCCCTTTTGCCCGCTGGGAAGCGAGACTTCTTTGGAGCGCTGATTGGCCTTTCCAGGTTGCTTGGTTGGCCAAAAAGGGCGTATGCGTTTTTTCCTGAATATATTCAGGAAAAAACGCATACGCCCTTTTTGGCCAAGGGCATCATTGTCCACGTTTTGCCGCTTTTCATGTGCTTTCAAGGCGATTCGAATCTACCTCCTGAAATCTGTTTCCTGCAATTCTGCCTTGCTTTCAAAGCCTCTTCGTTGCCTTCCTTAATATATTTGTGGACGAGAGGTATCATTTAAAACTCTGCAGGTTTGTGAATTGCAGGGCCCCTGAGCTCCATTTTTCAACTCGCTTTTTTGGGAGCTGGCCGCAAATGCGCAGGATTGCTTCAGGCCCTCTTCTGGTTCTGGGGGGCAGGCTGAGCTTGTGCTTAATTCTTCTTCCTGATGGGAAAATAGAGTGACCTGTGCCTGTCCCAACACCTAGAGCTAGTCTCTCATTGGTTCCCCCTCTTCCCGTTCATCCTCAGGACAAATTGCAACCTGTACGGAACAGGAGGTTAAAGGTGCTGATTCTCCAAGGAGGGAGATGGCTAGTAAATCGGCTGGAATGGCGAACCCGAGCAAAGGAGATGAGAAATGAGGTGCGTTTTAGAAACCTTTCCCGATCACACGGTGTACCGTCTTCTGGGTTTCTCATGCCTGTTTTCGACGTAGGAAGATGCCCTTGAACCTGGAGATTTGGGACCCATGGGATGGGTACCATGCAGTATTACTTGAAAGGGTCTGCGTTGGCTCACCCAACCTCACCGAACCTCTCAGCCCCAAGAAAGTCCACCCTTATGTCTCAATCAGCTGTGGGTCTAGATATGGTCAATCCAGGTTGCATCACAGCCCCTGAACGAATTTTGGAAGAATTTCTCTCTCTTTCACTGTCTTTGTTTCACGGGTTTTGAAAAGTAATTTATTTGTATAATGGGGTTTAGCTGCTTTTCACGGCTGTGTTTATGCCGCTTTACACCCCCTTGACTCATTACGGAGAGATATCAATACATAGGTTTGAAGATTCTTACTAGTCAGATATATTCTTGTGCGGTGAATAGGGGGTGTTGAGTCCAGTTCACTGAAAAAGGAATAGGTCTTGTCTCTTACATATTGGGTTTATGGAACGGTATCTGAGCTAATTTGAAACCCTTGTTTTATGCATCACCCCACCTCACCTTTCCCGTTCAGCAGCCATAGTGTGTTTCCTAAACGTGTGACTCTGTTCTGTTTTGTAATTCAGTTCAAGTGTAGCGGTTTTTACATTCCCTCTCGAAGTGATATCTTATGATAAGTGTCTTTTTCTGTGTGACTTATTTCCCTTAGAATCGTCGTACCTAAATCCACTCATCGTGCTGCTACTAGCCTTATGACGTTGATTTCATGGCTGAGTGATATTCCATTGTACATGAGGACCACAACTTCTTTATCCATTTTTCTCTTTCCTAGGATATTTAAGGTGTAATGAAGTGGGGGTTCTTGTCAACAGAGCAGCCCTAAACTTTGGGGTGCCTCTGTCTTGCTGATTTTTAGTTTTCCCAATTTATACGCCCATGAGTGGAAGTGCCCTATGCTCTCCAAGCTGTGTTTTTTAGATGTTTCAGAACACACCGTACACTTCTCCAGAGTGGCTGTTGGCAATTTACATCCCACCCATCAGCGTAGCAAGGCTCCCATTTCTCCATGGCCGGTCCTGCCTTTCTGGTTTGGACACTTGTTTCCGCATGGCCCTTTTGCCCGCTGGGAAGCGAGACTTCTTTGGAGCGCTGATTGGCCTTTCCAGGTTGCTTGGTTGGCCAAAAAGGGCGTATGCGTTTTTTCCTGAATATATTCAGGAAAAAACGCATACACCCTTTTTGGCCAAGGGCATCATTGTCCACGTTTTGCCGCTTTTCATGTGCTTTCAAGGCGATTCGAATCTACCTCCTGAAATCTGTTTCCTGCAATTCTGCCTTGCTTTCAAAGCCTCTTCGTTGCCTTCCTTAATATATTTGTGGACGAGAGGTATCATTTAAAACTCTGCAGGTTTGTGAATTGAAGGGCCCCTGAGCTCCATTTTTCAACTGGCTTTTTTGGGAGCTGGCCGCAAAAGCGCAGGATTGCTTCAGGCCCTCTTCTGGTTCTGGGGGGCAGGCTGAGCTTGTGCTTAATTCTTCTTCCTGATGGGAAAATAGAGTGACCTGTGCCTGTCCCAACACCTAGAGCTAGTCTCTCATTGGTTCCCCCTCTTCCCGTTTATCCTCAGGACAAATTGCAACCTGTACGGAACAGGAGGTTAAAGGTGCTGATTCTCCAAGGAGGGAGATGGCTAGTAAATCGGCTGGAATGGCGAACCCGAGCCAAGGAGATGAGAAATGAGGTGCGTTTTAGAAACCTTTCCCGATCACACGGTGTACCATCTTCTGGGTTTCTCATGCCTGTTTTCGACGTAGGAAGATGCCCTTGAACCTGGAGATTTGGGACCCATGGGATGGGTACCATGCAGTATTACTTGAAAGGGTCTGCGTTGGCTCACCCAACCTCACCGAACCTCTCAGCCCCAAGAGTGTCCACCCTTATGTCTCAATCAGCTGTGGGTCTAGATATGGTCAATCCAGGTTGCATCACAGCCCCTGAACGAATTTTGGAAGAATTTCTCTCTCTTTCACTGTCTTTGTTTCACGGGTTTTGAAAAGTAATTTATTTGTATAATGGGGTTTAGCTGCTTTTCACGGCTGTGTTTATGCCGCTTTACACCCCCTTGACTCACTTACGGAGAGATATCAATACATAGGTTTGAAGATTCTTACTAGTCAGATATATTCTTGTGCGGTGAATAGGGGGTGTTGAGTCCAGTTCACTGAAAAAGGAATAGGTCTTGTCTCTTACATATTGGGTTTATGGAACGGTATCTGAGCTAATTTGAAACCCTTGTTTTATGCATCACCCCACCTCACCTTTCCCGTTCAGCAGCCATAGTGTGTTTCCTAAACGTGTGACTCTGTTCTGTTTTGTAATTCAGTTCAAGTGTAGCGGTTTTTACATTCCCTCTCGAAGTGATATCTTATGATAAGTGTCTTTTTCTGTGTGACTTATTTCCCTTAGAATCGTCGTACCTAAATCCACTCATCGTGCTGCTACTAGCCTTATGACGTTGATTTCATGGCTGAGTGATATTCCATTGTACATGAGGACCACAACTTCTTTATCCATTTTTCTCTTTCCTAGGATATTTAAGGTGTAATGAAGTGGGGGTTCTTGTCAACAGAGCAGCCCTAAACTTTGGGGTGCCTGTGTCTTGCTGATTTTTAGTTTTCCCAATTTATACGCCCATGAGTGGAAGTGCCCTATGCTCTCCAAGCTGTGTTTTTTAGATATTTCAGAACACACCGTACACTTCTCCAGAGTGGCTGTTGGCAATTTACATCCCAGCCATCAGCGTAGCAAGGCTCCCATTTCTCCATGGCCGGTCCTGCATTTTTGGTTTGGACACTTTTTTCCGCATGGCCCTTTTGCCCGCTGGGAAGCGAGACTTCTTTGGAGCGCTGATTGGCCTTTCCAGGTTGCTTGGTTGGCCAAAAAGGGCGTATGCGTTTTTTCCTGAATATATTCAGGAAAAAACGCATACGCCCTTTTTGGCCAAGGGCATCATTGTCCACGTTTTGCCGCTTTTCATGTGCTTTCAAGGCGATTCGAATCTACCTCCTGAAATCTGTTTCCTGCAATTCTGCCTTGCTTTCAAAGCCTCTTCGTTGCCTTCCCTTAATATATTTGTGGACGAGAGGTATCATTTAAAACTCTGCAGGTTTGTGAATTGCAGTGCCCCTGAGCTCCATTTTTCAACTCGCTTTTTTGGGAGCTGGCCGCAAAAGCGCAGGATTGCTTCAGGCCCTCTTCTGGTTCTGGGGGGCAGGCTGAGCTTGTGCTTAATTCTTCTTCCTGATGGGAAAATAGAGTGACCTGTGCCTGTCCCAACACCTATAGCTAGTCTCTCATTGGTTCCCCCTCTTCCCGTTCATCCTCAAGACAAATTGCAACCTGTACGGAACAGGAGGTTAAAGGTGCTGATTCTCCAAGGAGGGAGATGGCTAGTAAATCGGCTGGAATGTCGAACCCGAGCCAAGGAGATGAGAAATGAGGTGCGTTTTAGAAACCTTTCCCGATCACACGGTGTACCATCTTCTGGGTTTCTCATGCCTGTTTTCGACGTAGGAAGATGCCCTTGAACCTGGAGATTTGGGACCCATGGGATGTGTACCATGCAGTATTACTTGAAAGGGTCTGCGTTGGCTCACCCAACCTCACCGAACCTCTCAGCCCCAAGAGTGTCCAGCCTTATGTCTCAATCAGCTGTGGGTCTAGATATGGTCAATCCAGGTTGCATCACAGCCCCTGAACGAATTTTGGAAGAATTTCTCTCTCTTTCACTGTCTTTGTTTCACGGGTTTTGAAAAGTAATT
Source organism: Balaenoptera acutorostrata (assembly GCF_949987535.1). Taxonomy (NCBI): domain Eukaryota; kingdom Metazoa; phylum Chordata; class Mammalia; order Artiodactyla; family Balaenopteridae; genus Balaenoptera; species Balaenoptera acutorostrata. Next base: position 98,587 of record NW_026646632.1, read on the forward strand.
TATTTGTATAATGGGGTTTAGCTGCTTTTCACGGCTGTGTTTATGCCGCTTTACACCCCCTTGACTCACTTACGGAGAGATATCAATACATAGGTTTGAAGATTCTTACTAGTCAGATATATTCTTGTGCGGTGAATAGGGGGTGTTGAGTCCAGTTCACTGAAAAAGGAATAGGTCTTGTCTCTTACATATTGGGTTTATGGAACGGTATCTGAGCTAATTTGAAACCCTTGTTTTATGCATCACCCCACCTCACCTTTCCCGTTCAGCAGCCATAGTGTGTTTCCTAAACGTGTGACTCTGTTCTGTTTTGTAATTCAGTTCAAGTGTAGCGGTTTTTACATTCCCTCTCTAAGTGATATCTTATGATAAGTGTCTTTTTCTGTGTGACTTATTTCACTTAGAATCGTCGTACCTAAATCCACTCATCGTGCTGCTACTAGCCTTATGACGTTGATTTCATGGCTGAGTGATATTCCATTGTACATGAGGACCACAACTTCTTTATCCATTTTTCTCTTTCCTAGGATATTTAAGGTGTAATGAAGTGGGGGTTCTTGTCAACAGAGCAGCCCTAAACTTTGGGGTGCCTGTGTCTTGCTGATTTTTAGTTTTCCCAATTTATACGCCCATGAGTGGAAGTGCCCTATGCTCTCCAAGCTGTGTTTTTTAGATGTTTCAGAACACACCGTACACTTCTCCAGAGTGGCTGTTGGCAATTTACATCCCACCCATCAGCGTAGCAAGGCTCCCATTTCTCCATGGCCGGTCCTGCATTTCTGGTTTGGACACGTTTTTCCCCATGGCCCTTTTGCCCGCTGGGAAGCGAGACTTTTTTGGAGCGCTGATTGGCCTTTCCAGGTTGCTTGGTTGGCCAAAAAGGGCGTATGCGTTTTTTCCTGAATATATTCAGGAAAAAACGCATACGCCCTTTTTGGCCAAGGGCATCATTGTCCACGTTTTGCCGCTTTTCATGTGCTTTCAAGGCGATTCGAATCTACCTCCTGAAATCTGATTCCTGCAATTCTGCCTTGCTTTCAAAGCCTCTTCGTTGCCTTCCCTTAATATATTTGTGGACGAGAGGTATCATTTAAAACTCTGCAGGTTTGTGAATTGCAGGGCCCCTGAGCTCCATTTTTCAACTCGCTTTTTTGGGAGCTGGCCGCAAAAGCGCAGGATTGCTTCAGGCCCTCTTCTGGTTCTGGGGGGCAGGCTGAGCTTGTGCTTAATTCTTCTTCCTGATGGGAAAATAGAGTGACCTGTGCCTGTCCCAACACCTAGAGCTAGTCTCTCATTGGTTCCCCCTCTTCCCGTTCATCCTCAGGACAAATTGCAACCTGTACGGAACAGGAGGTTAAAGGTGCTGATTCTCCAAGGAGGGAGATGGCTAGTAAATCGGCTGGAATGGCGAACCCGAGCCAAGGAGATGAGAAATGAGGTGCGTTTTAGAAACCTTTCCCGATCACACGGTGTACCATCTTCTGGGTTTCTCATGCCTGTTTTCGACGTAGGAAGATGCCCTTGAACCTGGAGATTTGGGACCCATGGGATGGGTACCATGCAGTATTACTTGAAAGGGTCTGCGTTGGCTCACCCAACCTCACCGAACCTCTCAGCCCCAAGAGTGTCCAGCCTTATGTCTCAATCAGCTGTGGGTCTAGATATGGTCAATCCAGGTTGCATCACAGCCCCTGAACGAATTTTGGAAGAATTTCTCTCTCTTTCACTGTCTTTGTTTCACGGGTTTTGAAAAGTAATTTATTTGTATAATGGGGTTTAGCTGCTTTTCACGGCTGTGTTTATGCCGCTTTACACCCCCTTGACTCACTTACGGAGAGATATCAATACATAGGTTTGAAGATTCTTACTAGTCAGATATATTCTTGTGCGGTGAATAGGGGGTGTTGAGTCCAGTTCACTGAAAAAGGAATAGGTCTTGTCTCTTACATATTGGGTTTATGGAATGGTATCTGAGCTAATTTGAAACCCTTGTTTTATGCATCACCCCACCTCACCTTTCCCGTTCAGCAGCCATAGTGTGTTTCCTAAACGTGTGACTCTGTTCTGTTTTGTAATTCAGTTCAAGTGTAGCGGTTTTTACATTCCCTCTCGAAGTGATATCTTATGATAAGTGTCTTTTTCTGTGTGACTTATTTCACTTAGAATCCTCGTACCTAAATCCACTCATCGTGCTGCTACTAGCCTTATGACGTTGATTTCATGGCTGAGTGATATTCCATTGTACATGAGGACCACAACTTCTTTATCCATTTTTCTCTTTCCTAGGATATTTAAAGTGTAATGAAGTGGGGGTTCTTGTCAACAGAGCAGCCCTAAACTTTGGGGTGCCTGTGTCTTGCTGATTTTTAGTTTTCCCAATTTATACGCCCATGAGTGGAAGTGCCCTATGCTCTCCAAGCTGTGTTTTTTAGATGTTTCAGAACACACCGTACACTTCTCCAGAGTGGCTGTTGGCAATTTACATCCCACCCATCAGCGTAGCAAGGCTCCCATTTCTCCATGGCCGGTCCTGCATTTCTGGTTTGGACACGTTTTTCCCCATGGCCCTTTTGCCCGCTGGGAAGCGAGACTTCTTTGGAGCGCTGATTGGCCTTTCCAGGTTGCTTGGTTGGCCAAAAAGAGCGTATGTGTTTTTTCCTGAATATATTCAGGAAAAAACGCATACGCCCTTTTTGGCCAAGGGCATCATTGTCCACGTTTTGCCGCTTTTCATGTGCTTTCAAGGCGATTCGAATCTACCTCCTGAAATCTGTTTCCTGCAATTCTGCCTTGCTTTCAAAGCCTCTTCGTTGCCTTCCCTTAATATATTTGTGGACGAGAGGTATCATTTAAAACTCTGCAGGTTTGTGAATTGCAGGGCCCCTGAGCTCCATTTTTCAACTCGCTTTTTTGGGAGCTGGCCGCAAAAGCGCAGGATTGCTTCAGGCCCTCTTCTGGTTCTGGGGGGCAGGCTGAGCTTGTGCTTAATTCTTCTTCCTGATGGGAAAATAGAGGGACCTGTGCCTGTCCCAACACCTAGAGCTAGTCTCTCATTGGTTCCCCCTCTTCCCGTTCATCCTCAGGACAAATTGCAACCTGTACGGAACAGGAGGTTAAAGGTGCTGATTCTCCAAGGAGGGAGATGGCTAGTAAATCAGCTGGAATGGCGAACCCGAGCCAAGGAGATGAGAAATGAGGTGCGTTTTAGAAACCTTTCCCGATCACACGGTGTACCATCTTCTGGGTTTCTCATGCCTGTTTTCGACGTAGGAAGATGCCCTTGAACCTGGAGATTTGGGACCCATGGGATGGGTACCATGCAGTATTACTTGAAAGGGTCTGCGTTGGCTCACCCAACCTCACCGAACCTCTCAGCCCCAAGAGTGTCCAGCCTTATGTCTCAATCAGCTGTGGGTCTAGATATGGTCAATCCAGGTTGCATCACAGCCCCTGAACGAATTTTGGAAGAATTTCTCTCTCTTTCACTGTCTTTGTTTCACGGGTTTTGAAAAGTAATTTATTTGTATAATGGGGTTTAGCTGCTTTTCACGGCTGTGTTTATGCCGCTTTACACCCCCTTGACTCACTTACGGAGAGATATCAATACATAGGTTTGAAGATTCTTACTAGTCAGATATATTCTTGTGCGGTGAATAGGGGGTGTTGAGTCCAGTTCACTGAAAAAGGAATAGGTCTTGTCTCTTACATATTGGGTTTATGGAACGGTATCTGAGCTAATTTGAAACCCTTGTTTTATGCATCACCCCACCTCACCTTTCCCGTTCAGCAGCCATAGTGTGTTTCCTAAACGTGTGACTCTGTTCTGTTTTGTAATTCAGTTCAAGTGTAGCGGTTTTTACATTCCCTCTCGAAGTGATATCTTATGATAAGTGTCTTTTTCTGTGTGACTTATTTCCCTTAGAATCGTCGTACCTAAATCCACTCATCGTGCTGCTACTAGCCTTATGACGTTGATTTCATGGCTGAGTGATATTCCATTGTACATGAGGACCACAACTTCTTTATCCATTTTTCTCTTTCCTAGGATATTTAAGGTGTAATGAAGTGGGGGTTCTTGTCAACAGAGCAGCCCTAAACTTTGGGGTGCCTGTGTCTTGCTGATTTTTAGTTTTCCCAATTTATACGCCCATGAGTGGAAGTGCCCTATGCTCTCCAAGCTGTGTTTTTTAGATGTTTCAGAACACACCGTACACTTCTCCAGAGTGGCTGTTGGCAATTTACATCCCACCCATCAGCGTAGCAAGGCTCCCATTTCTCCATGGCCGGTCCTGCATTTCTGGTTTGGACACGTTTTTCCCCATGGCCCTTTTGCCCGCTGGGAAGCGAGACTTCTTTGGAGCGCTGATTGGCCTTTCCAGGTTGCTTGGTTGGCCAAAAAGGGCGTATGCGTTTTTTCCTGAATATATTCAGGAAAAAACGCATACGCCCTTTTTGGCCAAGGGCATCATTGTCCACGTTTTGCCGCTTTTCATGTGCTTTCAAGGCGATTCGAATCTACCTCCTGAAATCTGTTTCCTGCAATTCTGCCTTGCTTTCAAAGCCTCTTCGTTGCCTTCCCTTAATATATTTGTGGACGAGAGGTATCATTTAAAACTCTGCAGGTTTGTGAATTGCAGTGCCCCTGAGCTCCATTTTTCAACTCGCTTTTTTGGGAGCTGGCCGCAAAAGTGCAGGATTGCTTCAGGCCCTCTTCTGGTTCTGGGGGGCAGGCTGAGCTTGTGCTTAATTCTTCTTCCTGATGGGAAAATAGAGTGACCTGTGCCTGTCCCAACACCTAGAGCTAGTCTCTCATTGGTTCCCCCTCTTCCCGTTCATCCTCAGGACAAATTGCAACCTGTACGGAACAGGAGGTTAAAGGTGCTGATTCTCCAAGGAGGGAGATGGCTAGTAAATCGGCTGGAATGGCGAACCCGAGCCAAGGAGATGAGAAATGAGGTGCGTTTTAGAAACCTTTCCCGATCACACGGTGTACCAACTTCTGGGTTTCTCATGCCTGTTTTCGACGTAGGAAGATGCCCTTGAACCTGGAGATTTGGGACCCATGGGATGGGTACCATGCAGTATTACTTGAAAGGGTCTGCGTTGGCTCACCCAACCTCACCGAACCTCTCAGCCCCAAGAGTGTCCAGCCTTATGTCTCAATCAGCTGTGGGTCTAAATATAGTCAATCCAGGTTGCATCACAGCCCCTGAACGAAGTTTGGAAGAATTTCTCTCTCTTTCACTGTCTTTGTTTCACGGGTTTTGAAAAGTAATTTATTTTTATAATGGGGTTTAGCTGCTTTTCACGGCTGTGTTTATGCCGCTTTACACCCCCTTGACTCACTTACAGAGAGATATCAATACATAGGTTTGAAGATTCTTACTAGTCAGATATATTCTTGTGCGGTGAATAGGGGGTGTTGAGTCCAGGTCACTGAAAAAGGAATAGGTCTTGTCTCTTACATATTGGGTTTATGGAACGGTATCTGAGCTAATTTGAAACCCTTGTTTTATGCATCACCCCACCTCACCTTTCCCGTTCAGCAGCCATAGTGTGTTTCCTAAACGTGTGACTCTGTTCTGTTTTGTAATTCAGTTCAAGTGTAGCGGTTTTTACATTCCCTCTCGAAGTGATATCTTATGATAAGTGTCTTTTTCTGTGTGACTTATTTCACTTAGAATCCTCGTACCTAAATCCACTCATCGTGCTGCTACTAGCCTTATGACGTTGATTTCATGGCTGAGTGATATTCCATTGTACATGAGGACCACAACTTCTTTATCCATTTTTCTCTTTCCTAGGATATTTAAGGTGTAATGAAGTGGGGGTTCTTGTCAACAGAGCAGCCCTAAACTTTGGGGTGCCTGTGTCTTGCTGATTTTTCGTTTTCCCAATTTATACGCCCATGAGTGGAAGTGCCCTATGCTCTCCAAGCTGTGTTTTTTAGATGTTTCAGAACACACCGTACACTTCTCCAGAGTGGCTGTTGGCAATTTACATCCCACCCATCAGCGTAGCAAGGCTCCCATTTCTCCATGGCCGGTCCTGCATTTCTGGTTTGGACACGTTTTTCCCCATGGCCCTTTTGCCCGCTGGGAAGCGAGACTTCTTTGGAGCGCTGATTGGCCTTTCCAGGTTGCTTGGTTGGCCAAAAAGGGCGTATGCGTTTTTTCCTGAATATATTCAGGAAAAAACGCATACGCCCTTTTTGGCCAAGGGCATCATTGTCCACGTTTTGCCGCTTTTCATGTGCTTTCAAGGCGATTCGAATCTACCTCCTGAAATCTGTTTCCTGCAATTCTGCCTTGCTTTCAAAGCCTCTTCGTTGCCTTCCCTTAATATATCTGTGGACGAGAGGTATCATTTAAAACTCTGCAGGTTTGTGAATTGCAGGGCCCCTGAGCTCCATTTTTCAACTCGCTTTTTTGGGAGCTGGCCGCAAAAGCGCAGGATTGCTTCAGGCCCTCTTCTGGTTCTGGGGGGCAGGCTGAGCTTGTGCTTAATTCTTCTTCCTGATGGGAAAATAGAGTGACCTGTGCCTGTCCCAACACCTAGAGCTAGTCTCTCATTGGTTCCCCCTCTTCCCGTTCATCCTCAGGACAAATTGCAACCTGTACGGAACAGGAGGTTAAAGGTGCTGATTCTCCAAGGAGGGAGATGGCTAGTAAATCGGCTGGAATGGCGAACCCGAGCCAAGGAGATGAGAAATGAGGTGCGTTTTAGAAACCTTTCCCGATCACACGGTGTACCATCTTCTGGGTTTCTCATGCCTGTTTTCGACGTAGGAAGATGCCCTTGAACCTGGAGATTTGGGACCCATGGGATGGGTACCATGCAGTATTACTTGAAAGGGTCTGCGTTGGCTCACCCAACCTCACCGAACCTCTCAGCCCCAAGAGTGTCCAGCCTTATGTCTCAATCAGCTGTGGGTCTAGATATAGTCAATCCAGGTTGCATCACAGCCCCTGAACGAAGTTTGGAAGAATTTCTCTCTCTTTCACTGTCTTTGTTTCACGGGTTTTGAAAAGTAATTTATTTTTATAATGGGGTTTAGCTGCTTTTCACGGCTGTGTTTATGCCGCTTTACACCCCCTTGACTCACTTACAGAGAGATATCAATACATAGGTTTGAAGATTCTTACTAGTCAGATATATTCTTGTGCGGTGAATAGGGGGTGTTGAGTCCAGGTCACTGAAAAAGGAATAGGTCTTGTCTCTTACATATTGGGTTTATGGAACGGTATCTGAGCTAATTTGAAACCCTTGTTTTATGCATCACCCCACCTCACCTTTCCCGTTCAGCAGCCATAGTGTGTTTCCTAAACGTGTGACTCTGTTCTGTTTTGTAATTCAGTTCAAGTGTAGCGGTTTTTACATTCCCTCTCGAAGTGATATCTTATGATAAGTGTCTTTTTCTGTGTGACTTATTTCACTTAGAATCCTCGTACCTAAATCCACTCATCGTGCTGCTACTAGCCTTATGACGTTGATTTCATGGCTGAGTGATATTCCATTGTACATGAGGACCACAACTTCTTTATCCATTTTTCTCTTTCCTAGGATATTTAAGGTGTAATGAAGTGGGGGTTCTTGTCAACAGAGCAGCCCTAAACTTTGGGGTGCCTGTGTCTTGCTGATTTTTAGTTTTCCCAATTTATACGGCCATGAGTGGAAGTGCCCTATGCTCTCCAAGCTGTGTTTTTTAGATGTTTCAGAACACACCGTACACTTCTCCAGAGTGGCTGTTGGCAATTTACATCCCACCCATCAGCGTAGCAAGGCTCCCATTTCTCCATGGCCGGTCCTGCATTTCTGGTTTGGACACGTTTTTCCCCATGGCCCTTTTGCCCGCTGGGAAGCGAGACTTCTTTGGAGCGCTGATTGGCCTTTCCAGGTTGCTTGGTTGGCCAAAAAGGGCGTATGCGTTTTTTCCTGAATATATTCAGGAAAAAACGCATACGCCCTTTTTGGCCAAGGGCATCATTGTCCACGTTTTGCCGCTTTTCATGTGCTTTCAAGGCGATTCGAATCTACCTCCTGAAATCTGTTTCCTGCAATTCTGCCTTGCTTTCAAAGCCTCTTCGTTGCCTTCCCTTAATATATCTGTGGACGAGAGGTATCATTTAAAACTCTGCAGGTTTGTGAATTGCAGGGCCCCTGAGCTCCATTTTTCAACTCGCTTTTTTGGGAGCTGGCCGCAAAAGCGCAGGATTGCTTCAGGCCCTCTTCTGGTTCTGGGGGGCAGGCTGAGCTTGTGCTTAATTCTTCTTCCTGATGGGAAAATAGAGTGACCTGTGCCTGTCCCAACACCTAGAGCTAGTCTCTCATTGGTTCCCCCTCTTCCCGTTCATCCTCAGGACAAATTGCAACCTGTACGGAACAGGAGGTTAAAGGTGCTGATTCTCCAAGGAGGGAGATGGCTAGTAAATCGGCTGGAATGGCGAACCCGAGCCAAGGAGATGAGAAATGAGGTGCGTTTTAGAAACCTTTCCCGATCACACGGTGTACCATCTTCTGGGTTTCTCATGCCTGTTTTCGACGTAGGAAGATGCCCTTGAACCTGGAGATTTGGGACCCATGGGATGGGTACCATGCAGTATTACTTGAAAGGGTCTGCGTTGGCTCACCCAACCTCACCGAACCTCTCAGCCCCAAGAGTGTCCACCCTTATGTCTCAATCAGCTGTGGGTCTAGATATGGTCAATCCAGGTTGCATCTCAACCCCTGAACGAATTTTGGAAGAATTTCTCTCTCTTTCACTGTCTTTGTTTCACGGGTTTTGAAAAGTAATTTATTTTTATAATGGGGTTTAGCTGCTTTTCACGGCTGTGTTTATGCCGCTTTACACCCCCTTGACTCACTTACGGAGAGATATCAATACATAGGTTTGAAGATTCTTACTAGTCAGATATATTCTTGTGCGGTGAATAGGGGGTGTTGAGTCCAGTTCACTGAAAAAGGAATAGGTCTTGTCTCTTACATATTGGGTTTATGGAACGGTATCTGAGCTAATTTGAAACCCTTGTCTTATGCATCACCCCACCTCACCTTTCCCGTTCAGCAGCCATAGTGTGTTTCCTAAACGTGTGACTCTGTTCTGTTTTGTAATTCAGTTCAAGTGTAGCGGTTTTTACATTCCCTCTCGAAGTGATATCTTATGATAAGTGTCTTTTTCTGTGTGACTTATTTCACTTAGAATCGTCGTACCTAAATCCACTCATCGTGCTGCTACTAGCCTTATGACGTTGATTTCATGGCTGAGTGATATTCCATTGTACATGAGGACCACAACTTCTTTATCCATTTTTCTCTTTCCTAGGATATTTAAGGTGTAATGAAGTGGGGGTTCTTGTCAACAGAGCAGCCCTAAACTTTGGGGTGCCTGTGTCTTGCTGATTTTTCGTTTTCCCAATTTATACGCCCATGAGTGGAAGTGCCCTATGCTCTCCAAGCTGTGTTTTTTAGATGTTTCAGAACACACCGTACACTTCTCCAGAGTGGCTGTTGGCAATTTACATCCCACCCATCAGCGTAGCAAGGCTCCCATTTCTCCATGGCCGGTCCTGCATTTCTGGTTTGGACACGTTTTTCCCCATGGCCCTTTTGCCCGCTGGGAAGCAAGACTTCTTTGGAGCGCTGATTGGCCTTTCCAGGTTGCTTGGTTGGCCAAAAAGGGCGTATGCGTTTTTTCCTGAATATATTCAGGAAAAAACGCATACGCCCTTTTTGGCCAAGGGCATCATTGTCCACGTTTTGCCGCTTTTCATGTGCTTTCAAGGCGATTCGAATCTACCTCCTGAAATCTGTTTCCTGCAATTCTGCCTTGCTTTCAAAGCCTCTTCGTTGCCTTCCCTTAATATATTTGTGGACGAGAGGTATCATTTAAAACTCTGCAGGTTTGTGAATTGCAGTGCCCCTGAGCTCCATTTTTCAACTCGCTTTTTTGGGAGCTGGCCGCAAAAGTGCAGGATTGCTTCAGGCCCTCTTCTGGTTCTGGGGGGCAGGCTGAGCTTGTGCTTAATTCTTCTTCCTGATGGGAAAATAGAGTGACCTGTGCCTGTCCCAACACCTAGAGCTAGTCTCTCATTGGTTCCCCCTCTTCCCGTTCATCCTCAGGACAAATTGCAACCTGTACGGAACAGGAGGTTAAAGGTGCTGATTCTCCAAGGAGGGAGATGGCTAGTAAATCGGCTGGAATGGCGAACCCGAGCCAAGGAGATGAGAAATGAGGTGCGTTTTAGAAACCTTTCCCGATCACACGGTGTACCATCTTCTGGGTTTCTCATGCCTGTTTTCGACGTAGGAAGATGCCCTTGAACCTGGAGATTTGGGACCCATGGGATGGGTACCATGCAGTATTACTTGAAAGGGTCTGCGTTGGCTCACCCAACCTCACCGAACCTCTCAGCCCCAAGAGTGTCCACCCTTATGTCTCAATCAGCTGTGGGTCTAGATATGGTCAATCCAGGTTGCATCTCAGCCCCTGAACGAATTTTGTAAGAATTTCTCTCTCTTTCACTGTCTTTGTTTCACGGGTTTTGAAAAGTAATTTATTTTTATAATGGGGTTTAGCTGCTTTTCACGGCTGTGTTTATGCCGCTTTACACCCCCTTGACTCACTTACAGAGAGATATCAATACATAGGTTTGAAGATTCTTACTAGTCAGATATATTCTTGTGCGGTGAATAGGGGGTGTTGAGTCCAGTTCACTGAAAAAGGAATAGGTCTTGTCTCTTACATATTGGGTTTATGGAACGGTATCTGAGCTAATTTGAAACCCTTGTTTTATGCATCACCCCACCTCACCTTTCCCGTTCAGCAGCCATAGTGTGTTTCCTAAACGTGTGACTCTGTTCTGTTTTGTAATTCAGTTCAAGTGTAGCGGTTTTTACATTCCCTCTCGAAGTGATATCTTATGATAAGTGTCTTTTTCTGTGTGACTTATTTCCCTTAGAATCGTCGTACCTAAATCCACTCATCGTGCTGCTACTAGCCTTATGACGTTGATTTCATGGCTGAGTGATATTCCATTGTACATGAGGACCCCAACTTCTTTATCCATTTTTCTCTTTCCTAGGATATTTCAGGTGTAATGAAGTGGGGGTTCTTGTCAACAGAGCAGCCCTAAACTTTGGGGTGCCTGTGTCTTGCTGATTTTTAGTTTTCCCAATTTATACGCCCATGAGTGGAAGTGCCCTATGCTCTCCAAGCTGTGTTTTTTAGATGTTTCAGAACACACCGTACACTTCTCCAGAGTGGCTGTTGGCAATTTACATCCCACCCATCAGCGTAGCAAGGCTCCCATTTCTCCATGGCCGGTCCTGCATTTCTGGTTTGGACACGTTTTTCCCCATGGCCCTTTTGCCCGCTGGGAAGCGAGACTTCTTTGGAGCGCTGATTGGCCTTTCCAGGTTGCTTGGTTGGCCAAAAAGGGCGTATGCGTTTTTTCCTGAATATATTCAGGAAAAAACGCATACGCCCTTTTTGGCCAAGGGCATCATTGTCCACGTTTTGCCGCTTTTCATGTGCTTTCAAGGCGATTCGAATCTACCTCCTGAAATCTGTTTCCTGCAATTCTGCCTTGCTTTCAAAGCCTCTTCGTTGCCTTCCCTTAATATATTTGTGGACGAGAGGTATCATTTAAAACTCTGCAGGTTTGTGAATTGCAGGGCCCCTGAGCTCCATTTTTCAACTCGCTTTTTTGGGAGCTGGCCGCAAAAGCGCAGGATTGCTTCAGGCCCTCTTCTGGTTCTGGGGGGCAGGCTGAGCTTGTGCTTAATTCTTCTTCCTGATGGGAAAATAGAGTGACCTGTGCCTGTCCCAACACCTAGAGCTAGTCTCTCATTGGTTCCCCCTCTTCCCGTTCATCCTCAGGACAAATTGCAACCTGTACGGAACAGGAGGTTAAAGGTGCTGATTCTCCAAGGAGGGAGATGGCTAGTAAATCGGCTGGAATGGCGAACCCGAGCAAAGGAGATGAGAAATGAGGTGCGTTTTAGAAACCTTTCCCGATCACACGGTGTACCATCTTCTGGGTTTCTCATGCCTGTTTTCGACGTAGGAAGATGCCCTTGAACCTGGAGATTTGGGACCCATGGGATGGGTACCATGCAGTATTACTTGAAAGGGTCTGCGTTGGCTCACCCAACCTCACCGAACCTCTCAGCCCCAAGAGTGTCCAGCCTTATGTCTCAATCAGCTGTGGGTCTAGATATGGTCAATCCAGATTGCATCACAGCCCCTGAACGAATTTTGTAAGAATTTCTCTCTCTTTCACTGTCTTTGTTTCACGGGTTTTGAAAAGTAATTTATTTTTATAATGGGGTTTAGCTGCTTTTCACGGCTGTGTTTATGCCGCTTTACACCCCCTTGACTCACTTACAGAGAGATATCAATACATAGGTTTGAAGATTCTTACTAGTCAGATATATTCTTGTGCGGTGAATAGGGGGTGTTGAGTCCAGTTCACTGAAAAAGGAATAGGTCTTGTCTCTTACATATTGGGTTTATGGAACGGTATCTGAGCTAATTTGAAACCCTTGTTTTATGCATCATCCCACCTCACCTTTCCCGTTCAGCAGCCATAGTGTGTTTCCTAAACGTGTGACTCTGTTCTGTTTTGTAATTCAGTTCAAGTGTAGCGGTTTTTACATTCCCTCTCGAAGTGATATCTTATGATAAGTGTCTTTTTCTGTGTGACTTATTTCCCTTAGAATCGTCGTACCTAAATCCACTCATCGTGCTGCTACTAGCCTTATGACGTTGATTTCATGGCTGAGTGATATTCCATTGTACATGAGGACCACAACTTCTTTATCCATTTTTCTCTTTCCTAGGATATTTCAGGTGTAATGAAGTGGGGGTTCTTGTCAACAGAGCAGCCCTAAACTTTGGGGTGCCTGTGTCTTGCTGATTTTTCGTTTTCCCAATTTATACGCCCATGAGTGGAAGTGCCCTATGCTCTCCAAGCTGTGTTTTTTAGATGTTTCAGAACACACCGTACACTTCTCCAGAGTGGCTGTTGGCAATTTACATCCCACCCATCAGCGTAGCAAGGCTCCCATTTCTCCATGGCCGGTCCTGCATTTCTGGTTTGGACACGTTTTTCCCCATGGCCCTTTTGCCCGCTGGGAAGCGAGACTTCTTTGGAGCGCTGATTGGCCTTTCCAGGTTGCTTGGTTGGCCAAAAAGGGCGTATGCGTTTTTTCCTGAATATATACAGGAAAAAACGCATACGCCCTTTTTGGCCAAGGGCATCATTGTCCACGTTTTGCCGCTTTTCATGTGCTTTCAAGGCGATTCGAATCTACCTCCTGAAATCTGTTTCCTGCAATTCTGCCTTGCTTTCAAAGCCTCTTCGTTGCCTTCCCTTAATATATTTGTGGACGAGAGGTATCATTTAAAACTCTGCAGGTTTGTGAATTGCAGTGCCCCTGAGCTCCATTTTTCAACTCGCTTTTTTGGGAGCTGGCCGCAAAAGTGCAGGATTGCTTCAGGCCCTCTTCTGGTTCTGGGGGGCAGGCTGAGCTTGTGCTTAATTCTTCTTCCTGATGGGAAAATAGAGTGACCTGTGCCTGTCCCAACACCTAGAGCTAGTCTCTCATTGGTTCCCCCTCTTCCCGTTCATCCTCAGGACAAATTGCAACCTGTACGGAACAGGAGGTTAAAGGTGCTGATTCTCCAAGGAGGGAGATGGCTAGTAAATCGGCTGGAATGGCGAACCCGAGCCAAGGAGATGAGAAATGAGGTGCGTTTTAGAAACCTTTCCCGATCACACGGTGTACCATCTTCTGGGTTTCTCATGCCTGTTTTCGACGTAGGAAGATGCCCTTGAACCTGGAGATTTGGGACCCATGGGATGGGTACCATGCAGTATTACTTGAAAGGGTCTGCGTTGGCTCACCCAACCTCACCGAACCTCTCAGCCCCAAGAGTGTCCACCCTTATGTCTCAATCAGCTGTGGGTCTAGATATGGTCAATCCAGGTTGCATCTCAGCCCCTGAGCGAATTTTGTAAGAATTTCTCTCTCTTTCACTGTCTTTGTTTCACGGGTTTTGAAAAGTAATTTATTTTTATAATGGGGTTTAGCTGCTTTTCACGGCTGTGTTTATGCCGCTTTACACCCCCTTGACTCACTTACAGAGAGATATCAATACATAGGTTTGAAGATTCTTACTAGTCAGATATATTCTTGTGCGGTGAATAGGGGGTGTTGAGTCCAGTTCACTGAAAAAGGAATAGGTCTTGTCTCTTACATATTGGGTTTATGGAACGGTATCTGAGCTAATTTGAAACCTTTGTTTTATGCATCACCCCACCTCACCTTTCCCGTTCAGCAGCCATAGTGTGTTTCCTAAACGTGTGACTCTGTTCTGTTTTGTAATTCAGTTCAAGTGTAGCGGTTTTTACATTCCCTCTCGAAGTGATATCTTATGATAAGTGTCTTTTTCTGTGTGACTTATTTCCCTTAGAATCGTCGTACCTAAATCCACTCATCGTGCTGCTACTAGCCTTATGACGTTGATTTCATGGCTGAGTGATATTCCATTGTACATGAGGACCACAACTTCTTTATCCATTTTTCTCTTTCCTAGGATATTTCAGGTGTAATGAAGTGGGGGTTCTTGTCAACAGAGCAGCCCTAAACTTTGGGGTGCCTGTGTCTTGCTGATTTTTAGTTTTCCAATTTATACGCCCATGAGTGGAAAGTGCCCTATGCTCTCCAAGCTGTGTTTTTTAGATGTTTCAGAACACACCGTACACTTCTCCAGAGTGGCTGTTGGCAATTTACATCCCACCCATCAGCGTAGCAAGGCTCCCATTTCTCCATGGCCGGTCCTGCATTTCTGGTTTGGACACGTTTTTCCCCATGGCCCTTTTGCCCGCTGGGAAGCGAGACTTCTTTGGAGCGCTGATTGGCCTTTCCAGGTTGCTTGGTTGGCCAAAAAGGGCGTATGCGTTTTTTCCTGAATATATTCAGGAAAAAACGCATACGCCCTTTTTGGCCAAGGGCATCATTGTCCACGTTTTGCCGCTTTTCATGTGCTTTCAAGGCGATTCGAATCTACCTCCTGAAATCTGTTTCCTGCAATTCTGCCTTGCTTTCAAAGCCTCTTCGTTGCCTTCCCTTAATATATTTGTGGACGAGAGGTATCATTTAAAACTCTGCAGGTTTGTGAATTGCAGGGCCCCTGAGCTCCATTTTTCAACTCGCTTTTTTGGGAGCTGGCCGCAAAAGCGCAGGATTGCTTCAGGCCCTCTTCTGGTTCTGGGGGGCAGGCTGAGCTTGTGCTTAATTCTTCTTCCTGATGGGAAAATAGAGTGACCTGTGCCTGTCCCAACACCTAGAGCTAGTCTCTCATTGGTTCCCCCTCTTCCCGTTCATCCTCAGGACAAATTGCAACCTGTACGGAACAGGAGGTTAAAGGTGCTGATTCTCCAAGGAGGGAGATGGCTAGTAAATCGGCTGGAATGGCGAACCCGAGCCAAGGAGATGAGAAATGAGGTGCGTTTTAGAAACCTTTCCCGATCACACGGTGTACCATCTTCTGGGTTTCTCATGCCTGTTTTCGACGTAGGAAGATGCCCTTGAACCTGGAGATTTGGGACCCATGGGATGGGTACCATGCAGTATTACTTGAAAGGGTCTGCGTTGGCTCACCCAACCTCACCGAACCTCTCAGCCCCAAGAGTATCCACCCTTATGTCTCAATCAGCTGTGGGTCTAGATATGGTCAATCCAGGTTGCATCACAGCCCCTGAACGAATTTTGGAAGAATTTCTCTCTCTTTCACTGTCTTTGTTTCACGGGTTTTGAAAAGTAATTTATTTTTATAATGGGGTTTAGCTGCTTTTCACGGCTGTGTTTATGCCGCTTTACACCCCCTTGACTCACTTACAGAGAGATATCAATACATAGGTTTGAAGATTCTTACTAGTCAGATATATTCTTGTGCGGTGAATAGGGGGTGTTGAGTCCAGTTCACTGAAAAAGGAATAGGTCTTGTCTCTTACATATTGGGTTTATGGAACGGTATCTGAGCTAATTTGAAACCCTTGTTTTATGCATCATCCCACCTCACCTTTCCCGTTCAGCAGCCATAGTGTGTTTCCTAAACGTGTGACTCTGTTCTGTTTTGTAATTCAGTTCAAGTGTAGCGGTTTTTACATTCCCTCTCGAAGTGATATCTTATGATAAGTGTCTTTTTCTGTGTGACTTATTTCACTTAGAATCGTCGTACCTAAATCCACTCATCGTGCTGCTACTAGCCTTATGACGTTGATTTCATGGCTGAGTGATATTCCATTGTACATGAGGACCACAACTTCTTTATCCATTTTTCTCTTTCCTAGGATATTTAAGGTGTAATGAAGTGGGGGTTCTTGTCAACAGAGCAGCCCTAAACTTTGGGGTGCCTGTGTCTTGCTGATTTTTAGTTTTCCCAATTTATACGCCCATGAGTGGAAGTGCCCTATGCTCTCCAAGCTGTGTTTTTTAGATGTTTCAGAACACACCGTACACTTCTCCAGAGTGGCTGTTGGCAATTTACATCCCACCCATCAGCGTAGCAAGGCTCCCATTTCTCCATGGCCGGTCCTGCATTTCTGGTTTGGACACGTTTTTCCGCATGGCCCTTTTGCCCGCTGGGAAGCAAGACTTCTTTGGAGCGCTGATTGGCCTTTCCAGGTTGCTTGGTTGGCCAAAAAGGGCGTATGCGTTTTTTCCTGAATATATTCAGGAAAAAACGCATACGCCCTTTTTGGCCAAGGGCATCCTTGTCCACGTTTTGCCGCTCTTCATGTGCTTTCAAGGCGATTCGAATCTACCTCCTGAAATCTGTTTCCTGCAATTCTGCCTTGCTTTCAAAGCCTCTTCGTTGCCTTCCCTTAATATATTTGTGGACGAGAGGTATCATTTAAAACTCTGCAGGTTTATGAATTGCAGGGCCCCTGAGCTCCATTTTTCAACTCGCTTTTTTGGGAGCTGGCCGCAAAAGCGCAGGATTGCTTCAGGCCCTCTTCTGGTTCTGGGGGGCAGGCTGAGCTTGTGCTTAATTCTTCTTCCTGATGGGAAAATAGAGTGACCTGTGCCTGTCCCAACACCTAGAGCTAGTCTCTCATTGGTTCCCCCTCTTCCCGTTCATCCTCAGGACAAATTGCAACCTGTACGGAACAGGAGGTTAAAGGTGCTGATTCTCCAAGGAGGGAGATGGCTAGTAAATCGGCTGGAATGGCGAACCCGAGCAAAGGAGATGAGAAATGAGGTGCGTTTTAGAAACCTTTCCCGATCACACGGTGTACCATCTTCTGGGTTTCTCATGCCTGTTTTCGACGTAGGAAGATGCCCTTGAACCTGGAGATTTGGGACCCATGGGATGGGTACCATGCAGTATTACTTGAAAGGGTCTGCGTTGGCTCACCCAACCTCACCGAACCTCTCAGCCCCAAGAGTGTCCAGCCTTATGTCTCAATCAGCTGTGGGTCTAGATATGGTCAATCCAGATTGCATCACAGCCCCTGAACGAATTTTGTAAGAATTTCTCTCTCTTTCACTGTCTTTGTTTCACGGGTTTTGAAAAGTAATTTATTTTTATAATGGGGTTTAGCTGCTTTTCACGGCTGTGTTTATGCCGCTTTACACCCCCTTGACTCACTTACAGAGAGATATCAATACATAGGTTTGAAGATTCTTACTAGTCAGATATATTCTTGTGCGGTGAATAGGGGGTGTTGAGTCCAGTTCACTGAAAAAGGAATAGGTCTTGTCTCTTACATATTGGGTTTATGGAACGGTATCTGAGCTAATTTGAAACCCTTGTTTTATGCATCATCCCACCTCACCTTTCCCGTTCAGCAGCCATAGTGTGTTTCCTAAACGTGTGACTCTGTTCTGTTTTGTAATTCAGTTCAAGTGTAGCGGTTTTTACATTCCCTCTCGAAGTGATATCTTATGATAAGTGTCTTTTTCTGTGTGACTTATTTCACTTAGAATCGTCGTACCTAAATCCACTCATCGTGCTGCTACTAGCCTTATGACGTTGATTTCATGGCTGAGTGATATTCCATTGTACATGAGGACCACAACTTCTTTATCCATTTTTCTCTTTCCTAGGATATTTAAGGTGTAATGAAGTGGGGGTTCTTGTCAACAGAGCAGCCCTAAACTTTGGGGTGCCTGTGTCTTGCTGATTTTTAGTTTTCCCAATTTATACGCCCATGAGTGGAAGTGCCCTATGCTCTCCAAGCTGTGTTTTTTAGATGTTTCAGAACACACCGTACACTTCTCCAGAGTGGCTGTTGGCAATTTACATCCCACCCATCAGCGTAGCAAGGCTCCCATTTCTCCATGGCCGGTCCTGCATTTCTGGTTTGGACACGTTTTTCCGCATGGCCCTTTTGCCCGCTGGGAAGCAAGACTTCTTTGGAGCGCTGATTGGCCTTTCCAGGTTGCTTGGTTGGCCAAAAAGGGCGTATGCGTTTTTTCCTGAATATATTCAGGAAAAAACGCATACGCCCTTTTTGGCCAAGGGCATCCTTGTCCACGTTTTGCCGCTTTTCATGTGCTTTCAAGGCGATTCGAATCTACCTCCTGAAATCTGTTTCCTGCAATTCTGCCTTGCTTTCAAAGCCTCTTCGTTGCCTTCCCTTAATATATTTGTGGACGAGAGGTATCATTTAAAACTCTGCAGGTTTGTGAATTGCAGGGCCCCTGAGCTCCATTTTTCAACTCGCTTTTTTGGGAGCTGGCCGCAAAAGCGCAGGATTGCTTCAGGCCCTCTTCTGGTTCTGGGGGGCAGGCTGAGCTTGTGCTTAATTCTTCTTCCTGATGGGAAAATAGAGTGACCTGTGCCTGTCCCAACACCTAGAGCTAGTCTCTCATTGGTTCCCCCTCTTCCCGTTCATCCTCAGGACAAATTGCAACCTGTACGGAACAGGAGGTTAAAGGTGCTGATTCTCCAAGGAGGGAGATGGCTAGTAAATCGGCTGGAATGGCGAACCCGAGCAAAGGAGATGAGAAATGAGGTGCGTTTTAGAAACCTTTCCCGATCACACGGTGTACCATCTTCTGGGTTTCTCATGCCTGTTTTCGACGTAGGAAGATGCCCTTGAACCTGGAGATTTGGGACCCTTGGGATGGGTACCATGCAGTATTACTTGAAAGGGTCTGCGTTGGCTCACCCAACCTCACCGAACCTCTCAGCCCCAAGAGTGTCCAGCCTTATGTCTCAATCAGCTGTGGGTCTAGATATGGTCAATCCAGATTGCATCACAGCCCCTGAACGAATTTTGTAAGAATTTCTCTCTCTTTCACTGTCTTTGTTTCACGGGTTTTGAAAAGTAATTTATTTTTATAATGGGGTTTAGCTGCTTTTCACGGCTGTGTTTATGCCGCTTTACACCCCCTTGACTCACTTACAGAGAGATATCAATACATAGGTTTGAAGATTCTTACTAGTCAGATATATTCTTGTGCGGTGAATAGGGGGTGTTGAGTCCAGTTCACTGAAAAAGGAATAGGTCTTGTCTCTTACATATTGGGTTTATGGAACGGTATCTGAGCTAATTTGAAACCCTTGTTTTATGCATCATCCCACCTCACCTTTCCCGTTCAGCAGCCATAGTGTGTTTCCTAAACGTGTGACTCTGTTCTGTTTTGTAATTCAGTTCAAGTGTAGCGGTTTTTACATTCCCTCTCGAAGTGATATCTTATGATAAGTGTCTTTTTCTGTGTGACTTATTTCACTTAGAATCGTCGTACCTAAATCCACTCATCGTGCTGCTACTAGCCTTATGACGTTGATTTCATGGCTGAGTGATATTCCATTGTACATGAGGACCACAACTTCTTTATCCATTTTTCTCTTTCCTAGGATATTTAAGGTGTAATGAAGTGGGGGTTCTTGTCAACAGAGCAGCCCTAAACTTTGGGGTGCCTGTGTCTTGCTGATTTTTCGTTTTCCCAATTTATACGCCCATGAGTGGAAGTGCCCTATGCTCTCCAAGCTGTGTTTTTTAGATGTTTCAGAACACACCGTACACTTCTCCAGAGTGGCTGTTGGCAATTTACATCCCACCCATCAGCGTAGCAAGGCTCCCATTTCTCCATGGCCGGTCCTGCATTTCTGGTTTGGACACGTTTTTCCGCATGGCCCTTTTGCCCGCTGGGAAGCGAGACTTCTTTGGAGCGCTGATTGGCCTTTCCAGGTTGCTTGGTTGGCCAAAAAGGGCGTATGCGTTTTTTCCTGAATATATTCAGGAAAAAACGCATACGCCCTTTTTGGCCAAGGGCATCATTGTCCATGTTTTGCCGCTTTTCATGTGCTTTCAAGGCGATTCGAATCTACCTCCTGAAATCTGTTTCCTGCAATTCTGCCTTGCTTTCAAAGCCTCTTCGTTGCCTTCCCTTAATATATTTGTGGACGAGAGGTATCATTTAAAACTCTGCAGGTTTGTGAATTGCAGGGCCCCTGAGCTCCATTTTTCAACTCGCTTTTTTGGGAGCTGGCCGCAAAAGCGCAGGATTGCTTCAGGCCCTCTTCTGGTTCTGGGGGGCAGGCTGAGCTTGTGCTTAATTCTTCTTCCTGATGGGAAAATAGAGTGACCTGTGCCTGTCCCAACACCTAGAGCTAGTCTCTCATTGGTTCCCCCTCTTCCCGTTCATCCTCAGGACAAATTGCAACCTGTACGGAACAGGAGGTTAAAGGTGCTGATTCTCCAAGGAGGGAGATGGCTAGTAAATCGGCTGGAATGGCGAACCCGAGCAAAGGAGATGAGAAATGAGGTGCGTTTTAGAAACCTTTCCCGATCACACGGTGTACCATCTTCTGGGTTTCTCATGCCTGTTTTCGACGTAGGAAGATGCCCTTGAACCTGGAGATTTGGGACCCATGGGATGGGTACCATGCAGTATTACTTGAAAGGGTCTGCGTTGGCTCACCCAACCTCACCGAACCTCTCAGCCCCAAGAGTGTCCAGCCTTATGTCTCAATCAGCTGTGGGTCTAGATATGGTCAATCCAGATTGCATCACAGCCCCTGAACTAATTTTGTAAGAATTTCTCTCTCTTTCACTGTCTTTGTTTCACGGGTTTTGAAAAGTAATTTATTTTTATAATGGGGTTTAGCTGCTTTTCACGGCTGTGTTTATGCCGCTTTACACCCCCTTGACTCACTTACAGAGAGATATCAATACATAGGTTTGAAGATTCTTACTAGTCAGATATATTCTTGTGCGGTGAATAGGGGGTGTTGAGTCCAGTTCACTGAAAAAGGAATAGGTCTTGTCTCTTACATATTGGGTTTATGGAACGGTATCTGAGCTAATTTGAAACCCTTGTTTTATGCATCACCCCACCTCACCTTTCCCGTTCAGCAGCCATAGTGTGTTTCCTAAACGTGTGACTCTGTTCTGTTTTGTAATTCAGTTCAAGTGTAGCGGTTTTTACATTCCCTCTCGAAGTGATATCTTATGATAAGTGTCTTTTTCTGTGTGACTTATTTCACTTAGAATCGTCGTACCTAAATCCACTCATCGTGCTGCTACTAGCCTTATGACGTTGATTTCATGGCTGAGTGATATTCCATTGTACATGAGGACCACAACTTCTTTATCCATTTTTCTCTTTCCTAGGATATTTAAGGTGTAATGAAGTTGGGGTTCTTGTCAACAGAGCAGCCCTAAACTTTGGGGTGCCTGTGTCTTGCTGATTTTTCGTTTTCCCAATTTATACGCCCATGAGTGGAAGTGCCCTATGCTCTCCAAGCTGTGTTTTTTAGATGTTTCAGAACACACCGTACACTTCTCCAGAGTGGCTGTTGGCAATTTACATCCCACCCATCAGCGTAGCAAGGCTCCCATTTCTCCATGGCCGGTCCTGCATTTCTGGTTTGGACACGTTTTTCCGCATGGCCCTTTTGCCCGCTGGGAAGCAAGACTTCTTTGGAGCGCTGATTGGCCTTTCCAGGTTGCTTGGTTGGCCAAAAAGGGCGTATGCGTTTTTTCCTGAATATATTCAGGAAAAAACGCATACGCCCTTTTTGGCCAAGGGCATCCTTGTCCACGTTTTGCCGCTTTTCATGTGCTTTCAAGGCGATTCGAATCTACCTCCTGAAATCTGTTTCCTGCAATTCTGCCTTGCTTTCAAAGCCTCTTCGTTGCCTTCCCTTAATATATTTGTGGACGAGAGGTATCATTTAAAACTCTGCAGGTTTGTGAATTGCAGTGCCCCTGAGCTCCATTTTTCAACTCGCTTTTTTGGGAGCTGGCCGCAAAAGCGCAGGATTGCTTCAGGCCCTCTTCTGGTTCTGGGGGGCAGGCTGAGCTTGTGCTTAATTCTTCTTCCTGATGGGAAAATAGAGTGACCTGTGCCTGTCCCAACACCTAGAGCTAGTCTCTCATTGGTTCCCCCTCTTCCCGTTCATCCTCAGGACAAATTGCAACCTGTACGGAACAGGAGGTTAAAGGTGCTGATTCTCCAAGGAGGGAGATGGCTAGTAAATCGGCTGGAATGGCGAACCCGAGCAAAGGAGATGAGAAATGAGGTGCGTTTTAGAAACCTTTCCCGATCACACGGTGTACCATCTTCTGAGTTTCTCATGCCTGTTTTCGACGTAGGAAGATGCCCTTGAACCTGGAGATTTGGGACCCATGGGATGGGTACCATGCAGTATTACTTGAAAGGGTCTGCGTTGGCTCACCCAACCTCACCGAACCTCTCAGCCCCAAGAGTGTCCAGCCTTATGTCTCAATCAGCTGTGGGTCTAGATATGGTCAATCCAGGTTGCATCACAGCCCCTGAACGAATTTTGTAAGAATTTCTCTCTCTTTCACTGTCTTTGTTTCACGGGTTTTGAAAAGTAATTTATTTTTATAATGGGGTTTAGCTGCTTTTCACGGCTGTGTTTATGCCGCTTTACACCCCCTTGACTCACTTACAGAGAGATATCAATACATAGGTTTGAAGATTCTTACTAGTCAGATATATTCTTGTGCGGTGAATAGGGGGTGTTGAGTCCAGTTCACTGAAAAAGGAATAGGTCTTGTCTCTTACATATTGGGTTTATGGAACGGTATCTGAGCTAATTTGAAACCCTTGTTTTATGCATCATCCCACCTCACCTTTCCCGTTCAGCAGCCATAGTGTGTTTCCTAAACGTGTGACTCTGTTCTGTTTTGTAATTCAGTTCAAGTGTAGCGGTTTTTACATTCCCTCTCGAAGTGATATCTTATGATAAGTGTCTTTTTCTGTGTGACTTATTTCACTTAGAATCGTCGTACCTAAATCCACTCATCGTGCTGCTACTAGCCTTATGACGTTGATTTCATGGCTGAGTGATATTCCATTGTACATGAGGACCACAACTTCTTTATCCATTTTTCTCTTTCCTAGGATATTTAAGGTGTATTGAAGTGGGGGTTCTTGTCAACAGAGCAGCCCTAAACTTTGGGGTGCCTGTGTCTTGCTGATTTTTCGTTTTCCCAATTTATACGCCCATGAGTGGAAGTGCCCTATGCTCTCCAAGCTGTGTTTTTTAGATGTTTCAGAACACACCGTACACTTCTCCAGAGTGGCTGTTGGCAATTTACATCCCACCCATCAGCATAGCAAGGCTCCCATTTCTCCATGGCCGGTCCTGCATTTCTGGTTTGGACACTTTTTTCCGCATGGCCCTTTTGCCCGCTGGGAAGCGAGACTTCTTTGGAGCGCTGATTGGCCTTTCCAGGTTGCTTGGTTTGCCAAAAAGGGCGTATGCGTTTTTTCCTGAATATATTCAGGAAAAAACGCATACGCCCTTTTTGGCCAAGGGCATCCTTGTCCACGTTTTGCCGCTTTTCATGTGCTTTCAAGGCGATTCGAATCTACCTCCTGAAATCTGTTTCCTGCAATTCTGCCTTGCTTTCAAAGCCTCTTCGTTGCCTTCCCTTAATATATTTGTGGACGAGAGGTATCATTTAAAACTCTGCAGGTTTGTGAATTGCAGGGCCCCTGAGCTCCATTTTTCAACTCGCTTTTTTGGGAGCTGGCCGCAAAAGCGCAGGATTGCTTCAGGCCATTTTCTGGTTCTGGGGGGCAGGCTGAGCTTGTGCTTAATTCTTCTTCCTGATGGGAACATAGAGTGACCTGTGCCTGTCCCAACACCTAGAGCTAGTCTCTCATTGGTTCCCCCTCTTCCCGTTCATCCTCAGGACAAATTGCAACCTGTACGGAACAGGAGGTTAAAGGTGCTGATTCTCCAAGGAGGGAGATGGCTAGTAAATCGGCTGGAATGGCGAACCCGAGCCAAGGAGATGAGAAATGAGGTGCGTTTTAGAAACCTTTCCCGATCACACGGTGTACCATCTTCTGGGTTTCTCATGCCTGTTTTCGACGTAGGAAGATGCCCTTGAACCTGGAGATTTGGGACCCATGGGATGGGTACCATGCAGTATTACTTGAAAGGGTCTGCGTTGGCTCACCCAACCTCACCGAACCTCTCAGCCCCAAGAGTGTCCACCCTTATGTCTCAATCAGCTGTGGGTCTAGATATGGTCAATCCAGGTTGCATCACAGCCCCTGAACGAATTTTGGAAGAATTTCTCTCTCTTTCACTGTCTTTGTTTCACGGGTTTTGAAAAGTAATTTATTTTTATAATGGGGTTTAGCTGCTTTTCACGGCTGTGTTTATGCCGCTTTACACCCCCTTGACTCACTTACGGAGAGATATCAATACATAGGTTTGAAGATTCTTACTAGTCAGATATATTCTTGTGCGGTGAATAGGGGGTGTTGAGTCCAGTTCACTGAAAAAGGAATAGGTCTTGTCTCTTACATATTGGGTTTATGGAACGGTATCTGAGCTAATTTGAAACCCTTGTTTTATGCATCACCCCACCTCACCTTTCCCGTTCAGCAGCCATAGTGTGTTTCCTAAACGTGTGACTCTGTTCTGTTTTGTAATTCAGTTCAAGTGTAGCGGTTTTTACATTCCCTCTCGAAGTGATATCTTATGATAAGTGTCTTTTTCTGTGTGACTTATTTCACTTAGAATCGTCGTACCTAAATCCACTCATCGTGCTGCTACTAGCCTTATGACGTTGATTTCATGGCTGAGTGATATTCCATTGTACATGAGGACCACAACTTCTTTATCCATTTTTCTGTTTCCTAGGATATTTAAGGTGTAATGAAGTGGGGGTTCTTGTCAACAGAGCAGCCCTAATCATTGGGGTGCCTGTGTCTTGCTGATTTTTAGTTTTCCCAATTTATACGCCCATGAGTGGAAGTGCCCTATGCTCTCCAAGCTGTGTTTTTTAGATGTTTCAGAACACACCGTACACTTCTCCAGAGTGGCTGTTGGCAATTTACATCCCACCCATCAGCGTAGCAAGGCTCCCATTTCTCCATGGCCGGTCCTGCATTTCTGGTTTGGACACTTTTTTCCGCATGGCCCTTTTGCCCGCTGGGAAGCGAGACTTCTTTGGAGCGCTGATTGGCCTTTCCAGGTTGCTTGGTTGGCCAAAAAGGGCGTATGCGTTTTTTCCTGAATATATTCAGGAAAAAACGCATACGCCCTTTTTGGCCAAGGGCATCATTGTCCACGTTTTGCCGCTTTTCATGTGCTTTCAAGGCGATTCGAATCTACCTCCTGAAATCTGTTTCCTGCAATTCTGCCTTGCTTTCAAAGCCTCTTCGTTGCCTTCCCTTAATATATTTGTGGACGAGAGGTATCATTTAAAACTCTGCAGGTTTGTGAATTGCAGTGCCCCTGAGCTCCATTTTTCAACTCGCTTTTTTGGGAGCTGGCCGCAAAAGCGCAGGATTGCTTCAGGCCCTCTTCTGGTTCTGGGGGGCAGGCTGAGCTTGTGCTTAATTCTTCTTCCTGATGGGAAAATAGAGTGACCTGTGCCTGTCCCAACACCTAGAGCTAGTCTCTCATTGGTTCCCCCTCTTCCCCTTCATCCTCAGGACAAATTGCAACCTGTACGGAACAGGAGGTTAAAGGTGCTGATTCTCCAAGGAGGGAGATGGCTAGTAAATCGGCTGGAATGGCGAACCGGAGCAAAGGAGATGAGAAATGAGGTGCGTTTTAGAAACCTTTCCCGATCACACGGTATACCATCTTCTGGGTTTCTCATGCCTGTTTTCGACGTAGGAAGATGCCCTTGAACCTGGAGATTTGGGACCCATGGGATGGGTACCATGCAGTATTACTTGAAAGGGTCTGCGTTGGCTCACCCAACCTCACCGAACCTCTCAGCCCCAAGAGTGTCCACCCTTCTGTCTCAATCAGCTGTGGGTCTAGATATGGTCAATCCAGGTTGCATCACAGCCCCTGAACGAATTTTGGAAGAATTTCTCTCTCTTTCACTGTCTTTGTTTCACGGGTTTTGAAAAGTAATTTATTTTTATAATGGGGTTTAGCTGCTTTTCACGGCTGTGTTTATGCCGCTTTACACCCCCTTGACTCACTTACGGAGAGATATCAATACATAGGTTTGAAGATTCTTACTAGTCAGATATATTCTTGTGCGGTGAATAGGGGGCGTTGAGTCCAGTTCACTGAAAAAGGAATAGGTCTTGTCTCTTACATATTGGGTTTATGGAACGGTATCTGAGCTAATTTGAAACCCTTGTTTTATGCATCACCCCACCTCACCTTTCCCGTTCAGCAGCCATAGTGTGTTTCCTAAACGTGTGACTCTGTTCTGTTTTGTAATTCAGTTCAAGTGTAGCGGTTTTTACATTCCCTCTCTAAGTGATATCTTATGATAAGTGTCTTTTTCTGTGTGACTTATTTCACTTAGAATCCTCGTACCTAAATCCACTCATCGTGCTGCTACTAGCCTTATGACGTTGATTTCATGGCTGAGTGATATTCCATTGTACATGAGGACCACAACTTCTTTATCCATTTTTCTGTTTCCTAGGATATTTAAGGTGTAATGAAGTGGGGGTTCTTGTCAACAGAGCAGCCCTAATCTTTGGGGTGCCTGTGTCTTGCTGATTTTTAGTTTTCCCAATTTATACGCCCATGAGTGGAAGTGCCCTATGCTCTCCAAGCTGTGTTTTTTAGATGTTTCAGAACACACCGTACACTTCTCCAGAGTGGCTGTTGGCAATTTACATCCCACCCATCAGCGTAGCAAGGCTCCCATTTCTCCATGGCCGGTCCTGCATTTCTGGTTTGGACACTTTTTTCCGCATGGCCCTTTTGCCCGCTGGGAAGCGAGACTTCTTTGGAGCGCTGATTGGCCTTTCCAGGTTGCTTGGTTGGCCAAAAAGGGCGTATGCGTTTTTTCCTGAATATATTCAGGAAAAAACGCATACGCCCTTTTTGGCCAAGGGCATCATTGTCCACGTTTTGCCGCTTTTCATGTGCTTTCAAGGCGATTCGAATCTACCTCCTGAAATCTG
The DNA here is from genome assembly GCF_949987535.1 of Balaenoptera acutorostrata. Classification (NCBI taxonomy): domain Eukaryota; kingdom Metazoa; phylum Chordata; class Mammalia; order Artiodactyla; family Balaenopteridae; genus Balaenoptera; species Balaenoptera acutorostrata. The sequence continues at coordinate 125,986 of NW_026646632.1, forward strand.
TTTCCTGCAATTCTGCCTTGCTTTCAAAGCCTCTTTGTTGCCTTCCCTTAATATATTTGTGGACGAGAGGTATCATTTAAAACTCTGCAGGTTTGTGAATTGCAGTGCCCCTGAGCTCCATTTTTCAACTCGCTTTTTTGGGAGCTGGCCGCAAAAGCGCAGGATTGCTTCAGGCCCTCTTCTGGTTCTGGGGGGCAGGCTGAGCTTGTGCTTAATTCTTCTTCCTGATGGGAAAATAGAGTGACCTGTGCCTGTCCCAACACCTAGAGCTAGTCTCTCATTGGTTCCCCCTCTTCCCCTTCATCCTCAGGACAAATTGCAACCTGTACGGAACAGGAGGTTAAAGGTGCTGATTCTCCAAGGAGGGAGATGGCTAGTAAATCGGCTGGAATGGCGAACCGGAGCAAAGGAGATGAGAAATGAGGTGCGTTTTAGAAACCTTTCCCGATCACACGGTATACCATCTTCTGGGTTTCTCATGCCTGTTTTCGACGTAGGAAGATGCCCTTGAACCTGGAGATTTGGGACCCATGGGATGGGTACCATGCAGTATTACTTGAAAGGGTCTGCGTTGGCTCACCCAACCTCACCGAACCTCTCAGCCCCAAGAGTGTCCACCCTTCTGTCTCAATCAGCTGTGGGTCTAGATATGGTCAATCCAGGTTGCATCACAGCCCCTGAACGAATTTTGGAAGAATTTCTCTCTCTTTCACTGTCTTTGTTTCACGGGTTTTGAAAAGTAATTTATTTTTATAATGGGGTTTAGCTGCTTTTCACGGCTGTGTTTATGCCGCTTTACACCCCCTTGACTCACTTACGGAGAGATATCAATACATAGGTTTGAAGATTCTTACTAGTCAGATATATTCTTGTGCGGTGAATAGGGGGCGTTGAGTCCAGTTCACTGAAAAAGGAATAGGTCTTGTCTCTTACATATTGGGTTTATGGAACGGTATCTGAGCTAATTTGAAACCCTTGTTTTATGCATCACCCCACCTCACCTTTCCCGTTCAGCAGCCATAGTGTGTTTCCTAAACGTGTGACTCTGTTCTGTTTTGTAATTCAGTTCAAGTGTAGCGGTTTTTACATTCCCTCTCGAAGTGATATCTTATGATAAGTGTCTTTTTCTGTGTGACTTATTTCACTTAGAATCCTCGTACCTAAATCCACTCATCGTGCTGCTACTAGCCTTATGACGTTGATTTCATGGCTGAGTGATATTCCATTGTACATGAGGACCACAACTTCTTTATCCATTTTTCTGTTTCCTAGGATATTTAAGGTGTAATGAAGTGGGGGTTCTTGTCAACAGAGCAGCCCTAAACTTTGGGGTGCCTGTGTCTTGCTGATTTTTAGTTTTCCCAATTTATACGCCCATGAGTGGAAGTGCCCTATGCTCTCCAAGCTGTGTTTTTTAGATGTTTCAGAACACACCGTACACTTCTCCAGAGTGGCTGTTGGCAATTTACATCCCACCCATCAGCATAGCAAGGCTCCCATTTCTCCATGGCCGGTCCTGCATTTCTGGTTTGGACACTTTTTTCCGCATGGCCCTTTTGCCCGCTGGGAAGCGAGACTTCTTTGGAGCGCTGATTGGCCTTTCCAGGTTGCTTGGTTGGCCAAAAAGGGCGTATGCGTTTTTTCCTGAATATATTCAGGAAAAAACGCATACGCCCTTTTTGGCCAAGGGCATCATTGTCCACGTTTTGCCGCTTTTCATGTGCTTTCAAGGCGATTCGAATCTACCTCCTGAAATCTGTTTCCTGCAATTCTGCCTTGCTTTCAAAGCCTCTTCGTTGCCTTCCCTTAATATATTTGTGGACGAGAGGTATCATTTAAAACTCTGCAGGTTTGTGAATTGCAGGGCCCCTGAGCTCCATTTTTCAACTCGCTTTTTTGGGAGCTGGCCGCAAAAGCGCAGGATTGCTTCAGGCCCTCTTCTGGTTCTGGGGGGCAGGCTGAGCTTGTGCTTAATTCTTCTTCCTGATGGGAAAATAGAGTGACCTGTGCCTGTCCCAACACCTAGAGCTAGTCTCTCATTGGTTCCCCCTCTTCCCGTTCATCCTCAGGACAAATTGCAACCTGTACGGAACAGGAGGTTAAAGGTGCTGATTCTCCAAGGAGGGAGATGGCTAGTAAATCGGCTGGAATGGCGAACCCGAGCCAAGGAGATGAGAAATGAGGTGCGTTTTAGAAACCTTTCCCGATCACACGGTGTACCATCTTCTGGGTTTCTCATGCCTGTTTTCGACGTAGGAAGATGCCCTTGAACCTGGAGATTTGGGACCCATGGGATGGGTACCATGCAGTATTACTTGAAAGGGTCTGCGTTGGCTCACCCAACCTCACCGAACCTCTCAGCCCCAAGAGTGTCCACCCTTATGTCTCAATCAGCTGTGGGTCTAGATATGGTCAATCCAGGTTGCATCACAGCCCCTGAACGAATTTTGGAAGAATTTCTCTCTCTTTCACTGTCTTTGTTTCACGGGTTTTGAAAAGTAATTTATTTTTATAATGGGGTTTAGCTGCTTTTCACGGCTGTGTTTATGCCGCTTTACACCCCCTTGACTCACTTACAGAGAGATATCAATACATAGGTTTGAAGATTCTTACTAGTCAGATATATTCTTGTGCGGTGAATAGGGGGTGTTGAGTCCAGTTCACTGAAAAAGGAATAGGTCTTGTCTCTTACATATTGGGTTTATGGAACGGTATCTGAGCTAATTTGAAACCCTTGTTTTATGCATCACCCCACCTCACCTTTCCCGTTCAGCAGCCATAGTGTGTTTCCTAAACGTGTGACTCTGTTCTGTTTTGTAATTCAGTTCAAGTGTAGCGGTTTTTACATTCCCTCTCTAAGTGATATCTTATGATAAGTGTCTTTTTCTGTGTGACTTATTTCACTTAGAATCGTCGTACCTAAATCCACTCATCGTGCTGCTACTAGCCTTATGACGTTGATTTCATGGCTGAGTGATATTCCATTGTACATGAGGACCACAACTTCTTTATCCATTTTTCTCTTTCCTAGGATATTTAAGGTGTAATGAAGTGGGGGTTCTTGTCAACAGAGCAGCCCTAAACTTTGGGGTGCCTGTGTCTTGCTGATTTTTAGTTTTCCCAATTTATACGCCCATGAGTGGAAGTGCCCTATGCTCTCCAAGCTGTGTTTTTTAGATGTTTCAGAACACACCGTACACTTCTCCAGAGTGGCTGTTGGCAATTTACATCCCACCCATCAGCGTAGCAAGGCTCCCATTTCTCCATGGCCGGTCCTGCATTTCTGGTTTGGACACGTTTTTCCCCATGGCCCTTTTGCCCGCTGGGAAGCGAGACTTCTTTGGAGCGCTGATTGGCCTTTCCAGGTTGCTTGGTTGGCCAAAAAGGGCGTATGCGTTTTTTCCTGAATATATTCAGGAAAAAACGCATACGCCCTTTTTGGCCAAGGGCATCATTGTCCACGTTTTGCCGCTTTTCATGTGCTTTCAAGGCGATTCGAATCTACCTCCTGAAATCTGTTTCCTGCAATTCTGCCTTGCTTTCAAAGCCTCTTCGTTGCCTTCCCTTAATATATTTGTGGACGAGAGGTATCACTTAAAACTCTGCAGGTTTGTGAATTGCAGTGCCCCTGAGCTCCATTTTTCAACTCGCTTTTTTGGGAGCTGGCCGCAAAAGCGCAGGATTGCTTCAGGCCCTCTTCTGGTTCTGGGGGGCAGGCTGAGCTTGTGCTTAATTCTTCTTCCTGATGGGAAAATAGAGTGACCTGTGCCTGTCCCAACACCTAGAGCTAGTCTCTCATTGGTTCCCCCTCTTCCCGTTCATCCTCAGGACAAATTGCAACCTGTACGGAACAGGAGGTTAAAGGTGCTGATTCTCCAAGGAGGGAGATGGCTAGTAAATCGGCTGGAATGGCGAACCCGAGCCAAGGAGATGAGAAATGAGGTGCGTTTTAGAAACCTTTCCCGATCACACGGTGTACCATCTTCTGGGTTTCTCATGCCTGTTTTCGACGTCGGAAGATGCCCTTGAACCTGGAGATTTGGGACCCATGGGATGGGTACCATGCAGTATTACTTGAAAGGGTCTGCGTTGGCTCACCCAACCTCACCGAACCTCTCAGCCCCAAGAGTGTCCACCCTTATGTCTCAATCAGCTGTGGGTCTAGATATGGTCAATCCAGGTTGCATCACAGCCCCTGAACGAATTTTGGAAGAATTTCTCTCTCTTTCACTGTCTTTGTTTCACGGGTTTTGAAAAGTAATTTATTTTTATAATGGGGTTTAGCTGCTTTTCACGGCTGTGTTTATGCCGCTTTACACCCCCTTGACTCACTTACAGAGAGATATCAATACATAGGTTTGAAGATTCTTACTAGTCAGATATATTCTTGTGCAGTGAATAGGGGGCGTTGAGTCCAGTTCACTGAAAAAGGAATAGGTCTTGTCTCTTACATATTGGGTTTATGGAACGGTATCTGAGCTAATTTGAAACCCTTGTTTTATGCATCACCCCACCTCACCTTTCCCGTTCAGCAGCCATAGTGTGTTTCCTAAACGTGTGACTCTGTTCTGTTTTGTAATTCAGTTCAAGTGTAGCGGTTTTTACATTCCCTCTCGAAGTGATATCTTATGATAAGTGTCTTTTTCTGTGTGACTTATTTCACTTAGAATCCTCGTACCTAAATCCACTCATCGTGCTGCTACTAGCCTTATGACGTTGATTTCATGGCTGAGTGATATTCCATTGTACATGAGGACCACAACTTCTTTATCCATTTTTCTGTTTCCTAGGATATTTAAGGTGTAATGAAGTGGGGGTTCTTGTCAACAGAGCAGCCCTAAACTTTGGGGTGCCTGTGTCTTGCTGATTTTTAGTTTTCCCAATTTATACGCCCATGAGTGGAAGTGCCCTATGCTCTCCAAGCTGTGTTTTTTAGATGTTTCAGAACACACCGTACACTTCTCCAGAGTGGCTGTTGGCAATTTACATCCCACCCATCAGCATAGCAAGGCTCCCATTTCTCCATGGCCGGTCCTGCATTTCTGGTTTGGACACTTTTTTCCGCATGGCCCTTTTGCCCGCTGGGAAGCGAGACTTCTTTGGAGCGCTGATTGGCCTTTCCAGGTTGCTTGGTTGGCCAAAAAGGGCGTATGCGTTTTTTCCTGAATATATTCAGGAAAAAACGCATACGCCCTTTTTGGCCAAGGGCATCATTGTCCACGTTTTGCCGCTTTTCATGTGCTTTCAAGGCGATTCGAATCTACCTCCTGAAATCTGTTTCCTGCAATTCTGCCTTGCTTTCAAAGCCTCTTCGTTGCCTTCCCTTAATATATTTGTGGACGAGAGGTATCATTTAAAACTCTGCAGGTTTGTGAATTGCAGGGCCCCTGAGCTCCATTTTTCAACTCGCTTTTTTGGGAGCTGGCCGCAAAAGCGCAGGATTGCTTCAGGCCCTCTTCTGGTTCTGGGGGGCAGGCTGAGCTTGTGCTTAATTCTTCTTCCTGATGGGAAAATAGAGTGACCTGTGCCTGTCCCAACACCTAGAGCTAGTCTCTCATTGGTTCCCCCTCTTCCCGTTCATCCTCAGGACAAATTGCAACCTGTACGGAACAGGAGGTTAAAGGTGCTGATTCTCCAAGGAGGGAGATGGCTAGTAAATCGGCTGGAATGGCGAACCCGAGCCAAGGAGATGAGAAATGAGGTGCGTTTTAGAAACCTTTCCCGATCACACGGTGTACCATCTTCTGGGTTTCTCATGCCTGTTTTCGACGTAGGAAGATGCCCTTGAACCTGGAGATTTGGGACCCATGGGATGGGTACCATGCAGTATTACTTGAAAGGGTCTGCGTTGGCTCACCCAACCTCACCGAACCTCTCAGCCCCAAGAGTGTCCACCCTTATGTCTCAATCAGCTGTGGGTCTAGATATGGTCAATCCAGGTTGCATCACAGCCCCTGAACGAATTTTGGAAGAATTTCTCTCTCTTTCACTGTCTTTGTTTCACGGGTTTTGAAAAGTAATTTATTTTTATAATGGGGTTTAGCTGCTTTTCACGGCTGTGTTTATGCCGCTTTACACCCCCTTGACTCACTTACAGAGAGATATCAATACATAGGTTTGAAGATTCTTACTAGTCAGATATATTCTTGTGCGGTGAATAGGGGGTGTTGAGTCCAGTTCACTGAAAAAGGAATAGGTCTTGTCTCTTACATATTGGGTTTATGGAACGGTATCTGAGCTAATTTGAAACCCTTGTTTTATGCATCACCCCACCTCACCTTTCCCGTTCAGCAGCCATAGTGTGTTTCCTAAACGTGTGACTCTGTTCTGTTTTGTAATTCAGTTCAAGTGTAGCGGTTTTTACATTCCCTCTCTAAGTGATATCTTATGATAAGTGTCTTTTTCTGTGTGACTTATTTCACTTAGAATCGTCGTACCTAAATCCACTCATCGTGCTGCTACTAGCCTTATGACGTTGATTTCATGGCTGAGTGATATTCCATTGTACATGAGGACCACAACTTCTTTATCCATTTTTCTCTTTCCTAGGATATTTAAGGTGTAATGAAGTGGGGGTTCTTGTCAACAGAGCAGCCCTAAACTTTGGGGTGCCTGTGTCTTGCTGATTTTTAGTTTTCCCAATTTATACGCCCATGAGTGGAAGTGCCCTATGCTCTCCAAGCTGTGTTTTTTAGATGTTTCAGAACACACCGTACACTTCTCCAGAGTGGCTGTTGGCAATTTACATCCCACCCATCAGCGTAGCAAGGCTCCCATTTCTCCATGGCCGGTCCTGCATTTCTGGTTTGGACACGTTTTTCCCCATGGCCCTTTTGCCCGCTGGGAAGCGAGACTTCTTTGGAGCGCTGATTGGCCTTTCCAGGTTGCTTGGTTGGCCAAAAAGGGCGTATGCGTTTTTTCCTGAATATATTCAGGAAAAAACGCATACGCCCTTTTTGGCCAAGGGCATCATTGTCCACGTTTTGCCGCTTTTCATGTGCTTTCAAGGCGATTCGAATCTACCTCCTGAAATCTGTTTCCTGCAATTCTGCCTTGCTTTCAAAGCCTCTTCGTTGCCTTCCCTTAATATATTTGTGGACGAGAGGTATCACTTAAAACTCTGCAGGTTTGTGAATTGCAGTGCCCCTGAGCTCCATTTTTCAACTCGCTTTTTTGGGAGCTGGCCGCAAAAGCGCAGGATTGCTTCAGGCCCTCTTCTGGTTCTGGGGGGCAGGCTGAGCTTGTGCTTAATTCTTCTTCCTGATGGGAAAATAGAGTGACCTGTGCCTGTCCCAACACCTAGAGCTAGTCTCTCATTGGTTCCCCCTCTTCCCGTTCATCCTCAGGACAAATTGCAACCTGTACGGAACAGGAGGTTAAAGGTGCTGATTCTCCAAGGAGGGAGATGGCTAGTAAATCGGCTGGAATGGCGAACCCGAGCCAAGGAGATGAGAAATGAGGTGCGTTTTAGAAACCTTTCCCGATCACACGGTGTACCATCTTCTGGGTTTCTCATGCCTGTTTTCGACGTCGGAAGATGCCCTTGAACCTGGAGATTTGGGACCCATGGGATGGGTACCATGCAGTATTACTTGAAAGGGTCTGCGTTGGCTCACCCAACCTCACCGAACCTCTCAGCCCCAAGAGTGTCCACCCTTATGTCTCAATCAGCTGTGGGTCTAGATATGGTCAATCCAGGTTGCATCACAGCCCCTGAACGAATTTTGGAAGAATTTCTCTCTCTTTCACTGTCTTTGTTTCACGGGTTTTGAAAAGTAATTTATTTTTATAATGGGGTTTAGCTGCTTTTCACGGCTGTGTTTATGCCGCTTTACACCCCCTTGACTCACTTACAGAGAGATATCAATACATAGGTTTGAAGATTCTTACTAGTCAGATATATTCTTGTGCAGTGAATAGGGGGCGTTGAGTCCAGTTCACTGAAAAAGGAATAGGTCTTGTCTCTTACATATTGGGTTTATGGAACGGTATCTGAGCTAATTTGAAACCCTTGTTTTATGCATCACCCCACCTCACCTTTCCCGTTCAGCAGCCATAGTGTGTTTCCTAAACGTGTGACTCTGTTCTGTTTTGTAATTCAGTTCAAGTGTAGCGGTTTTTACATTCCCTCTCGAAGTGATATCTTATGATAAGTGTCTTTTTCTGTGTGACTTATTTCACTTAGAATCCTCGTACCTAAATCCACTCATCGTGCTGCTACTAGCCTTATGACGTTGATTTCATGGCTGAGTGATATTCCATTGTACATGAGGACCACAACTTCTTTATCCATTTTTCTCTTTCCTAGGATATTTAAGGTGTAATGAAGTGGGGGTTCTTGTCAACAGAGCAGCCCTAAACTTTGGGGTGCCTGTGTCTTGCTGATTTTTAGTTTTCCCAATTTATACGCCCATGAGTGGAAGTGCCCTATGCTCTCCAAGCTGTGTTTTTTAGATGTTTCAGAACACACCGTACACTTCTCCAGAGTGGCTGTTGGCAATTTACATCCCACCCATCAGCATAGCAAGGCTCCCATTTCTCCATGGCCGGTCCTGCATTTCTGGTTTGGACACTTTTTTCCGCATGGCCCTTTTGCCCGCTGGGAAGCGAGACTTCTTTGGAGCGCTGATTGGCCTTTCCAGGTTGCTTGGTTGGCCAAAAAGGGCGTATGCGTTTTTTCCTGAATATATTCAGGAAAAAACGCATACGCCCTTTTTGGCCAAGGGCATCATTGTCCACGTTTTGCCGCTTTTCATGTGCTTTCAAGGCGATTCGAATCTACCTCCTGAAATCTGTTTCCTGCAATTCTGCCTTGCTTTCAAAGCCTCTTCGTTGCCTTCCCTTAATATATTTGTGGACGAGAGGTATCATTTAAAACTCTGCAGGTTTGTGAATTGCAGGGCCCCTGAGCTCCATTTTTCAACTCGCTTTTTTGGGAGCTGGCCGCAAAAGCGCAGGATTGCTTCAGGCCCTCTTCTGGTTCTGGGGGGCAGGCTGAGCTTGTGCTTAATTCTTCTTCCTGATGGGAAAATAGAGTGACCTGTGCCTGTCCCAACACCTAGAGCTAGTCTCTCATTGGTTCCCCCTCTTCCCGTTCATCCTCAGGACAAATTGCAACCTGTACGGAACAGGAGGTTAAAGGTGCTGATTCTCCAAGGAGGGAGATGGCTAGTAAATCGGCTGGAATGGCGAACCCGAGCCAAGGAGATGAGAAATGAGGTGCGTTTTAGAAACCTTTCCCGATCACACGGTGTACCATCTTCTGGGTTTCTCATGCCTGTTTTCGACGTAGGAAGATGCCCTTGAACCTGGAGATTTGGGACCCATGGGATGGGTACCATGCAGTATTACTTGAAAGGGTCTGCGTTGGCTCACCCAACCTCACCGAACCTCTCAGCCCCAAGAGTGTCCACCCTTATGTCTCAATCAGCTGTGGGTCTAGATATGGTCAATCCAGGTTGCATCACAGCCCCTGAACGAATTTTGGAAGAATTTCTCTCTCTTTCACTGTCTTTGTTTCACGGGTTTTGAAAAGTAATTTATTTTTATAATGGGGTTTAGCTGCTTTTCACGGCTGTGTTTATGCCGCTTTACACCCCCTTGACTCACTTACGGAGAGATATCAATACATAGGTTTGAAGATTCTTACTAGTCAGATATATTCTTGTGCGGTGAATAGGGGGTGTTGAGTCCAGTTCACTGAAAAAGGAATAGGTCTTGTCTCTTACATATTGGGTTTATGGAACGGTATCTGAGCTAATTTGAAACCCTTGTTTTATGCATCACCCCACCTCACCTTTCCCGTTCAGCAGCCATAGTGTGTTTCCTAAACGTGTGACTCTGTTCTGTTTTGTAATTCAGTTCAAGTGTAGCGGTTTTTACATTCCCTCTCGAAGTGATATCTTATGATAAGTGTCTTTTTCTGTGTGACTTATTTCACTTAGAATCCTCGTACCTAAATCCACTCATCGTGCTGCTACTAGCCTTATGACGTTGATTTCATGGCTGAGTGATATTCCATTGTACATGAGGACCACAACTTCTTTATCCATTTTTCTCTTTCCTAGGATATTTAAGGTGTAATGAAGTGGGGGTTCTTGTCAACAGAGCAGCCCTAAACTTTGGGGTGCCTGTGTCTTGCTGATTTTTAGTTTTCCCAATTTATACGCCCATGAGTGGAAGTGCCCTATGCTCTCCAAGCTGTGTTTTTAGATGTTTCAGAACACACCGTACACTTCTCCAGAGTGGCTGTTGGCAATTTACATCCCACCCATCAGCGTAGCAAGGCTCCCATTTCTCCATGGCCGGTCCTGCATTTCTGGTTTGGACACTTTTTTCCGCATGGCCCTTTTGCCCGCTGGGAAGCGAGACTTCTTTGGAGCGCTGATTGGCCTTTCCAGGTTGCTTGGTTGGCCAAAAAGGGCGTATGCGTTTTTTCCTGAATATATTCAGGAAAAAACGCATACGCCCTTTTTGGCCAAGGGCATCATTGTCCACGTTTTGCCGCTTTTCATGTGCTTTCAAAGCGATTCGAATCTACCTCCTGAAATCTGTTTCCTGCAATTCTGCCTTGCTTTCAAAGCCTCTTCGTTGCCTTCCCTTAATATATTTGTGGACGAGAGGTATCATTTAAAACTCTGCAGGTTTGTGAATTGCAGTGCCCCTGAGCTCCATTTTTCAACTCGCTTTTTTGGGAGCTGGCCGCAAAAGCGCAGGATTGCTTCAGGCCCTCTTCTGGTTCTGGGGGGCAGGCTGAGCTTGTGCTTAATTCTTCTTCCTGATGGGAAAATAGAGTGACCTGTGCCTGTCCCAACACCTAGAGCTAGTCTCTCATTGGTTCCCCCTCTTCCCGTTCATCCTCAGGACAAATTGCAACCTGTACGGAACAGGAGGTTAAAGGTGCTGATTCTCCAAGGAGGGAGATGGCTAGTAAATCGGCTGGAATGGCGAACCCGAGCCAAGGAGATGAGAAATGAGGTGCGTTTTAGAAACCTTTCCCGATCACACACTGTACCATCTTCTGGGTTTCTCATGCCTGTTTTCGACGTAGGAAGATGCCCTTGAACCTGGAGATTTGGGACCCATGGGATGGGTACCATGCAGTATTACTTGAAAGGGTCTGCGTTGGCTCACCCAACCTCACCGAACCTCTCAGCCCCAAGAGTGTCCACCCTTATGTCTCAATCAGCTGTGGGTCTAGATATGGTCAATCCAGGTTGCATCACAGCCCCTGAACGAATTTTGGAAGAATTTCTCTCTCTTTCACTGTCTTTGTTTCACGGGTTTTGAAAAGTAATTTATTTTTATAATGGGGTTTAGCTGCTTTTCACGGCTGTGTTTATGCCGCTTTACACTCCCTTGACTCACTTACAGAGAGATATCAATACATAGGTTTGAAGATTCTTACTAGTCAGATATATTCTTGTGCAGTGAATAGGGGGTGTTGAGTCCAGTTCACTGAAAAAGGAATAGGTCTTGTCTCTTACATATTGGGTTTATGGAACGGTATCTGAGCTAATTTGAAACCCTTGTTTTATGCATCACCCCACCTCACCTTTCCCGTTCAGCAGCCATAGTGTGTTTCCTAAACGTGTGACTCTGTTCTGTTTTGTAATTCAGTTCAAGTGTAGCGGTTTTTACATTCCCTCTCGAAGTGATATCTTATGATAAGTGTCTTTTTCTGTGTGACTTATTTCACTTAGAATCCTCGTACCTAAATCCACTCATCGTGCTGCTACTAGCCTTATGACGTTGATTTCATGGCTGAGTGATATTCCATTGTACATGAGGACCACAACTTCTTTATCCATTTTTCTCTTTCCTAGGATATTTAAGGTGTAATGAAGTGGGGGTTCTTGTCAACAGAGCAGCCCTAAACTTTGGGGTGCCTGTGTCTTGCTGATTTTTAGTTTTCCCAATTTATACGCCCATGAGTGGAAGTGCCCTATGCTCTCCAAGCTGTGTTTCTAGATGTTTCAGAACACACCGTACACTTCTCCAGAGTGGCTGTTGGCAATTTACATCCCACCCATCAGCGTAGCAAGGCTCCCATTTCTCCATGGCCGGTCCTGCATTTCTGGTTTGGACACTTTTTTCCGCATGGCCCTTTTGCCCGCTGGGAAGCGAGACTTCTTTGGAGCGCTGATTGGCCTTTCCAGGTTGCTTGGTTGGCCAAAAAGGGCGTATGCGTTTTTTCCTGAATATATTCAGGAAAAAACGCATACGCCCTTTTTGGCCAAGGGCATCATTGTCCACGTTTTGCCGCTTTTCATGTGCTTTCAAGGCGATTCGAATCTACCTCCTGAAATCTGTTTCCTGCAATTCTGCCTTGCTTTCAAAGCCTCTTCGTTGCCTTCCCTTAATATATTTGTGGACGAGAGGTATCATTTAAAACTCTGCAGGTTTGTGAATTGCAGTGCCCCTGAGCTCCATTTTTCAACTCGCTTTTTTGGGAGCTGGCCGCAAAAGCGCAGGATTGCTTCAGGCCCTCTTCTGGTTCTGGGGGGCAGGCTGAGCTTGTGCTTAATTCTTCTTCCTGATGGGAAAATAGAGTGACCTGTGCCTGTCCCAACACCTAGAGCTAGTCTCTCATTGGTTCCCCCTCTTCCCGTTCATCCTCAGGACAAATTGCAACCTGTACGGAACAGGAGGTTAAAGGTGCTGATTCTCCAAGGAGGGAGATGGCTAGTAAATCGGCTGGAATGGCGAACCCGAGCCAAGGAGATGAGAAATGAGGTGCGTTTTAGAAACCTTTCCCGATCACACGGTGTACCATCTTCTGGGTTTCTCATGCCTGTTTTCGACGTAGGAAGATGCCCTTGAACCTGGAGATTTGGGACCCATGGGATGGGTACCATGCAGTATTACTTGAAAGGGTCTGCGTTGGCTCACCCAACCTCACCGAACCTCTCAGCCCCAAGAGTGTCCACCCTTATGTCTCAATCAGCTGTGGGTCTAGATATGGTCAATCCAGGTTGCATCACAGCCCCTGAACGAATTTTGGAAGAATTTCTCTCTCTTTCACTGTCTTTGTTTCACGGGTTTTGAAAAGTAATTTATTTTTATAATGGGGTTTAGCTGCTTTTCACGGCTGTGTTTATGCCGCTTTACACCCCCTTGACTCACTTACAGAGAGATATCAATACATAGGTTTGAAGATTCTTACTAGTCAGATATATTCTTGTGCGGTGAATAGGGGGTGTTGAGTCCAGTTCACTGAAAAAGGAATAGGTCTTGTCTCTTACATATTGGGTTTATGGAACGGTATCTGAGCTAATTTGAAACCCTTGTTTTATGCATCACCCCACCTCACCTTTCCCGTTCAGCAGCCATAGTGTGTTTCCTAAACGTGTGACTCTGTTCTGTTTTGTAATTCAGTTCAAGTGTAGCGGTTTTTACATTCCCTCTCTAAGTGATATCTTATGATAAGTGTCTTTTTCTGTGTGACTTATTTCACTTAGAATCCTCGTACCTAAATCCACTCATCGTGCTGCTACTAGCCTTATGACGTTGATTTCATGGCTGAGTGATATTCCATTGTACATGAGGACCACAACTTCTTTATCCATTTTTCTCTTTCCTAGGATATTTAAGGTGTAATGAAGTGGGGGTTCTTGTCAACAGAGCAGCCCTAAACTTTGGGGTGCCTGTGTCTTGCTGATTTTTAGTTTTCCCAATTTATACGCCCATGAGTGGAAGTGCCCTATGCTCTCCAAGCTGTGTTTTTTAGATGTTTCAGAACACAACGTACACTTCTCCAGAGTGGCTGTTGGCAATTTACATCCCACCCATCAGCGTAGCAAGGCTCCCATTTCTCCATGGCCGGTCCTGCATTTCTGGTTTGGACACGTTTTTCCCCATGGCCCTTTTGCCCGCTGGGAAGCGAGACTTCTTTGGAGCGCTGATTGGCCTTTCCAGGTTGCTTGGTTGGCCAAAAAGGGCGTATGCGTTTTTTCCTGAATATATTCAGGAAAAAACGCATACGCCCTTTTTGGCCAAGGGCATCATTGTCCACGTTTTGCCGCTTTTCATGTGCTTTCAAGGCGATTCGAATCTACCTCCTGAAATCTGTTTCCTGCAATTCTGCCTTGCTTTCAAAGCCTCTTCGTTGCCTTCCCTTAATATATTTGTGGACGAGAGGTATCACTTAAAACTCTGCAGGTTTGTGAATTGCAGTGCCCCTGAGCTCCATTTTTCAACTCGCTTTTTTGGGAGCTGGCCGCAAAAGCGCAGGATTGCTTCAGGCCCTCTTCTGGTTCTGGGGGGCAGGCTGAGCTTGTGCTTAATTCTTCTTCCTGATGGGAAAATAGAGTGACCTGTGCCTGTCCCAACACCTAGAGCTAGTCTCTCATTGGTTCCCCCTCTTCCCGTTCATCCTCAGGACAAATTGCAACCTGTACGGAACAGGAGGTTAAAGGTGCTGATTCTCCAAGGAGGGAGATGGCTAGTAAATCGGCTGGAATGGCGAACCCGAGCCAAGGAGATGAGAAATGAGGTGCGTTTTAGAAACCTTTCCCGATCACACGGTGTACCATCTTCTGGGTTTCTCATGCCTGTTTTCGACGTCGGAAGATGCCCTTGAACCTGGAGATTTGGGACCCATGGGATGGGTACCATGCAGTATTACTTGAAACGGTCTGCGTTGGCTCACCCAACCTCACCGAACCTCTCAGCCCCAAGAGTGTCCACCCTTATGTCTCAATCAGCTGTGGGTCTAGATATGGTCAATCCAGGTTGCATCACAGCCCCTGAACGAATTTTGGAAGAATTTCTCTCTCTTTCACTGTCTTTGTTTCACGGGTTTTGAAAAGTAATTTATTTTTATAATGGGGTTTAGCTGCTTTTCACGGCTGTGTTTATGCCGCTTTACACTCCCTTGACTCACTTACAGAGAGATATCAATACATAGGTTTGAAGATTCTTACTAGTCAGATATATTCTTGTGCAGTGAATAGGGGGTGTTGAGTCCAGTTCACTGAAAAAGGAATAGGTCTTGTCTCTTACATATTGGGTTTATGGAACGGTATCTGAGCTAATTTGAAACCCTTGTTTTATGCATCACCCCACCTCACCTTTCCCGTTCAGCAGCCATAGTGTGTTTCCTAAACGTGTGACTCTGTTCTGTTTTGTAATTCAGTTCAAGTGTAGCGGTTTTTACATTCCCTCTCGAAGTGATATCTTATGATAAGTGTCTTTTTCTGTGTGACTTATTTCACTTAGAATCCTCGTACCTAAATCCACTCATCGTGCTGCTACTAGCCTTATGACGTTGATTTCATGGCTGAGTGATATTCCATTGTACATGAGGACCACAACTTCTTTATCCATTTTTCTCTTTCCTAGGATATTTAAGGTGTAATGAAGTGGGGGTTCTTGTCAACAGAGCAGCCCTAAACTTTGGGGTGCCTGTGTCTTGCTGATTTTTAGTTTTCCCAATTTATACGCCCATGAGTGGAAGTGCCCTATGCTCTCCAAGCTGTGTTTTTAGATGTTTCAGAACACACCGTACACTTCTCCAGAGTGGCTGTTGGCAATTTACATCCCACCCATCAGCGTAGCAAGGCTCCCATTTCTCCATGGCCGGTCCTGCATTTCTGGTTTGGACACTTTTTTCCGCATGGCCCTTTTGCCCGCTGGGAAGCGAGACTTCTTTGGAGCGCTGATTGGCCTTTCCAGGTTGCTTGGTTGGCCAAAAAGGGCGTATGCGTTTTTTCCTGAATATATTCAGGAAAAAACGCATACGCCCTTTTTGGCCAAGGGCATCATTGTCCACGTTTTGCCGCTTTTCATGTGCTTTCAAAGCGATTCGAATCTACCTCCTGAAATCTGTTTCCTGCAATTCTGCCTTGCTTTCAAAGCCTCTTCGTTGCCTTCCCTTAATATATTTGTGGACGAGAGGTATCATTTAAAACTCTGCAGGTTTGTGAATTGCAGTGCCCCTGAGCTCCATTTTTCAACTCGCTTTTTTGGGAGCTGGCCGCAAAAGCGCAGGATTGCTTCAGGCCCTCTTCTGGTTCTGGGGGGCAGGCTGAGCTTGTGCTTAATTCTTCTTCCTGATGGGAAAATAGAGTGACCTGTGCCTGTCCCAACACCTAGAGCTAGTCTCTCATTGGTTCCCCCTCTTCCCGTTCATCCTCAGGACAAATTGCAACCTGTACGGAACAGGAGGTTAAAGGTGCTGATTCTCCAAGGAGGGAGATGGCTAGTAAATCGGCTGGAATGGCGAACCCGAGCCAAGGAGATGAGAAATGAGGTGCGTTTTAGAAACCTTTCCCGATCACACAGTGTACCATCTTCTGGGTTTCTCATGCCTGTTTTCGACGTAGGAAGATGCCCTTGAACCTGGAGATTTGGGACCCATGGGATGGGTACCATGCAGTATTACTTGAAAGGGTCTGCGTTGGCTCACCCAACCTCACCGAACCTCTCAGCCCCAAGAGTGTCCACCCTTATGTCTCAATCAGCTGTGGGTCTAGATATGGTCAATCCAGGTTGCATCACAGCCCCTGAACGAATTTTGGAAGAATTTCTCTCTCTTTCACTGTCTTTGTTTCACGGGTTTTGAAAAGTAATTTATTTTTATAATGGGGTTTAGCTGCTTTTCACGGCTGTGTTTATGCCGCTTTACACTCCCTTGACTCACTTACAGAGAGATATCAATACATAGGTTTGAAGATTCTTACTAGTCAGATATATTCTTGTGCAGTGAATAGGGGGTGTTGAGTCCAGTTCACTGAAAAAGGAATAGGTCTTGTCTCTTACATATTGGGTTTATGGAACGGTATCTGAGCTAATTTGAAACCCTTGTTTTATGCATCACCCCACCTCACCTTTCCCGTTCAGCAGCCATAGTGTGTTTCCTAAACGTGTGACTCTGTTCTGTTTTGTAATTCAGTTCAAGTGTAGCGGTTTTTACATTCCCTCTCGAAGTGATATCTTATGATAAGTGTCTTTTTCTGTGTGACTTATTTCACTTAGAATCCTCGTACCTAAATCCACTCATCGTGCTGCTACTAGCCTTATGACGTTGATTTCATGGCTGAGTGATATTCCATTGTACATGAGGACCACAACTTCTTTATCCATTTTTCTCTTTCCTAGGATATTTAAGGTGTAATGAAGTGGGGGTTCTTGTCAACAGAGCAGCCCTAAACTTTGGGGTGCCTGTGTCTTGCTGATTTTTAGTTTTCCCAATTTATACGCCCATGAGTGGAAGTGCCCTATGCTCTCCAAGCTGTGTTTTTAGATGTTTCAGAACACACCGTACACTTCTCCAGAGTGGCTGTTGGCAATTTACATCCCACCCATCAGCGTAGCAAGGCTCCCATTTCTCCATGGCCGGTCCTGCATTTCTGGTTTGGACACTTTTTTCCGCATGGCCCTTTTGCCCGCTGGGAAGCGAGACTTCTTTGGAGCGCTGATTGGCCTTTCCAGGTTGCTTGGTTGGCCAAAAAGGGCGTATGCGTTTTTTCCTGAATATATTCAGGAAAAAACGCATACGCCCTTTTTGGCCAAGGGCATCATTGTCCACGTTTTGCCGCTTTTCATGTGCTTTCAAGGCGATTCGAATCTACCTCCTGAAATCTGTTTCCTGCAATTCTGCCTTGCTTTCAAAGCCTCTTCGTTGCCTTCCCTTAATATATTTGTGGACGAGAGGTATCATTTAAAACTCTGCAGGTTTGTGAATTGCAGTGCCCCTGAGCTCCATTTTTCAACTCGCTTTTTTGGGAGCTGGCCGCAAAAGCGCAGGATTGCTTCAGGCCCTCTTCTGGTTCTGGGGGGCAGGCTGAGCTTGTGCTTAATTCTTCTTCCTGATGGGAAAATAGAGTGACCTGTGCCTGTCCCAACACCTAGAGCTAGTCTCTCATTGGTTCCCCCTCTTCCCGTTCATCCTCAGGACAAATTGCAACCTGTACGGAACAGGAGGTTAAAGGTGCTGATTCTCCAAGGAGGGAGATGGCTAGTAAATCGGCTGGAATGGCGAACCCGAGCCAAGGAGATGAGAAATGAGGTGCGTTTTAGAAACCTTTCCCGATCACACGGTGTACCATCTTCTGGGTTTCTCATGCCTGTTTTCGACGTAGGAAGATGCCCTTGAACCTGGAGATTTGGGACCCATGGGATGGGTACCATGCAGTATTACTTGAAAGGGTCTGCGTTGGCTCACCCAACCTCACCGAACCTCTCAGCCCCAAGAGTGTCCACCCTTATGTCTCAATCAGCTGTGGGTCTAGATATGGTCAATCCAGGTTGCATCACAGCCCCTGAACGAATTTTGGAAGAATTTCTCTCTCTTTCACTGTCTTTGTTTCACGGGTTTTGAAAAGTAATTTATTTTTATAATGGGGTTTAGCTGCTTTTCACGGCTGTGTTTATGCCGCTTTACACCCCCTTGACTCACTTACAGAGAGATATCAATACATAGGTTTGAAGATTCTTACTAGTCAGATATATTCTTGTGCGGTGAATAGGGGGTGTTGAGTCCAGTTCACTGAAAAAGGAATAGGTCTTGTCTCTTACATATTGGGTTTATGGAACGGTATCTGAGCTAATTTGAAACCCTTGTTTTATGCATCACCCCACCTCACCTTTCCCGTTCAGCAGCCATAGTGTGTTTCCTAAACGTGTGACTCTGTTCTGTTTTGTAATTCAGTTCAAGTGTAGCGGTTTTTACATTCCCTCTCTAAGTGATATCTTATGATAAGTGTCTTTTTCTGTGTGACTTATTTCACTTAGAATCCTCGTACCTAAATCCACTCATCGTGCTGCTACTAGCCTTATGACGTTGATTTCATGGCTGAGTGATATTCCATTGTACATGAGGACCACAACTTCTTTATCCATTTTTCTCTTTCCTAGGATATTTAAGGTGTAATGAAGTGGGGGTTCTTGTCAACAGAGCAGCCCTAAACTTTGGGGTGCCTGTGTCTTGCTGATTTTTAGTTTTCCCAATTTATACGCCCATGAGTGGAAGTGCCCTATGCTCTCCAAGCTGTGTTTTTTAGATGTTTCAGAACACACCGTACACTTCTCCAGAGTGGCTGTTGGCAATTTACATCCCACCCATCAGCGTAGCAAGGCTCCCATTTCTCCATGGCCGGTCCTGCATTTCTGGTTTGGACACGTTTTTCCCCATGGCCCTTTTGCCCGCTGGGAAGCGAGACTTCTTTGGAGCGCTGATTGGCCTTTCCAGGTTGCTTGGTTGGCCAAAAAGGGCGTATGCGTTTTTTCCTGAATATATTCAGGAAAAAACGCATACGCCCTTTTTGGCCAAGGGCATCATTGTCCACGTTTTGCCGCTTTTCATGTGCTTTCAAGGCGATTCGAATCTACCTCCTGAAATCTGTTTCCTGCAATTCTGCCTTGCTTTCAAAGCCTCTTCGTTGCCTTCCCTTAATATATTTGTGGACGAGAGGTATCACTTAAAACTCTGCAGGTTTGTGAATTGCAGTGCCCCTGAGCTCCATTTTTCAACTCGCTTTTTTGGGAGCTGGCCGCAAAAGCGCAGGATTGCTTCAGGCCCTCTTCTGGTTCTGGGGGGCAGGCTGAGCTTGTGCTTAATTCTTCTTCCTGATGGGAAAATAGAGTGACCTGTGCCTGTCCCAACACCTAGAGCTAGTCTCTCATTGGTTCCCCCTCTTCCCGTTCATCCTCAGGACAAATTGCAACCTGTACGGAACAGGAGGTTAAAGGTGCTGATTCTCCAAGGAGGGAGATGGCTAGTAAATCGGCTGGAATGGCGAACCCGAGCCAAGGAGATGAGAAATGAGGTGCGTTTTAGAAACCTTTCCCGATCACACGGTGTACCATCTTCTGGGTTTCTCATGCCTGTTTTCGACGTCGGAAGATGCCCTTGAACCTGGAGATTTGGGACCCATGGGATGGGTACCATGCAGTATTACTTGAAACGGTCTGCGTTGGCTCACCCAACCTCACCGAACCTCTCAGCCCCAAGAGTGTCCACCCTTATGTCTCAATCAGCTGTGGGTCTAGATATGGTCAATCCAGGTTGCATCACAGCCCCTGAACGAATTTTGGAAGAATTTCTCTCTCTTTCACTGTCTTTGTTTCACGGGTTTTGAAAAGTAATTTATTTGTATAATGGGGTTTAGCTGCTTTTCACGGCTGTGTTTATGCCGCTTTACACCCCCTTGACTCACTTACGGAGAGATATCAATACATAGGTTTGAAGATTCTTACTAGTCAGATATATTCTTGTGCAGTGAATAGGGGGTGTTGAGTCCAGTTCACTGAAAAAGGAATAGGTCTTGTCTCTTACATATTGGGTTTATGGAACGGTATCTGAGCTAATTTGAAACCCTTGTTTTATGCATCACCCCACCTCACCTTTCCCGTTCAGCAGCCATAGTGTGTTTCCTAAACGTGTGACTCTGTTCTGTTTTGTAATTCAGTTCAAGTGTAGCGGTTTTTACATTCCCTCTCGAAGTGATATCTTATGATAAGTGTCTTTTTCTGTGTGACTTATTTCACTTAGAATCCTCGTACCTAAATCCACTCATCGTGCTGCTACTAGCCTTATGACGTTGATTTCATGGCTGAGTGATATTCCATTGTACATGAGGACCACAACTTCTTTATCCATTTTTCTCTTTCCTAGGATATTTAAGGTGTAATGAAGTGGGGGTTCTTGTCAACAGAGCAGCCCTAAACTTTGGGGTGCCTGTGTCTTGCTGATTTTTAGTTTTCCCAATTTATACGCCCATGAGTGGAAGTGCCCTATGCTCTCCAAGCTGTGTTTTTTAGATGTTTCAGAACACACCGTACACTTCTCCAGAGTGGCTGTTGGCAATTTACATCCCACCCATCAGCGTAGCAAGGCTCCCATTTCTCCATGGCCGGTCCTGCATTTCTGGTTTGGACACGTTTTTCCCCATGGCCCTTTTGCCCGCTGGGAAGCGAGACTTCTTTGGAGCGCTGATTGGCCTTTCCAGGTTGCTTGGTTGGCCAAAAAGGGCGTATGCGTTTTTTCCTGAATATATTCAGGAAAAAACGCATACGCCCTTTTTGGCCAAGGGCATCATTGTCCACGTTTTGCCGCTTTTCATGTGCTTTCAAGGCGATTCGAATCTACCTCCTGAAATCTGTTTCCTGCAATTCTGCCTTGCTTTCAAAGCCTCTTCGTTGCCTTCCCTTAATATATTTGTGGACGAGAGGTATCATTTAAAACTCTGCAGGTTTGTGAATTGCAGGGCCCCTGAGCTCCATTTTTCAACTCGCTTTTTTGGGAGCTGGCCGCAAAAGCGCAGGATTGCTTCAGGCCCTCTTCTGGTTCTGGGGGGCAGGCTGAGCTTGTGCTTAATTCTTCTTCCTGATGGGAAAATAGAGTGACCTGTGCCTGTCCCAACACCTAGAGCTAGTCTCTCATTGGTTCCCCCTCTTCCCGTTCATCCTCAGGACAAATTGCAACCTGTACGGAACAGGAGGTTAAAGGTGCTGATTCTCCAAGGAGGGAGATGGCTAGTAAATCGGCTGGAATGGCGAACCCGAGCCAAGGAGATGAGAAATGAGGTGCGTTTTAGAAACCTTTCCCGATCACACGGTGTACCATCTTCTGGGTTTCTCATGCCTGTTTTCGACGTAGGAAGATGCCCTTGAACCTGGAGATTTGGGACCCATGGGATGGGTACCATGCAGTATTACTTGAAAGGGTCTGCGTTGGCTCACCCAACCTCACCGAACCTCTCAGCCCCAAGAGTGTCCACCCTTATGTCTCAATCAGCTGTGGGTCTAGATATGGTCAATCCAGGTTGCATCACAGCCCCTGAACGAATTTTGGAAGAATTTCTCTCTCTTTCACTGTCTTTGTTTCACGGGTTTTGAAAAGTAATTTATTTTTATAATGGGGTTTAGCTGCTTTTCACGGCTGTGTTTATGCCGCTTTACACCCCCTTGACTCACTTACGGAGAGATATCAATACATAGGTTTGAAGATTCTTACTAGTCAGATATATTCTTGTGCGGTGAATAGGGGGTGTTGAGTCCAGTTCACTGAAAAAGGAATAGGTCTTGTCTCTTACATATTGGGTTTATGGAACGGTATCTGAGCTAATTTGAAACCCTTGTTTTATGCATCACCCCACCTCACCTTTCCCGTTCAGCAGCCATAGTGTGTTTCCTAAACGTGTGACTCTGTTCTGTTTTGTAATTCAGTTCAAGTGTAGCGGTTTTTACATTCCCTCTCTAAGTGATATCTTATGATAAGTGTCTTTTTCTGTGTGACTTATTTCACTTAGAATCCTCGTACCTAAATCCACTCATCGTGCTGCTACTAGCCTTATGACGTTGATTTCATGGCTGAGTGATATTCCATTGTACATGAGGACCACAACTTCTTTATCCATTTTTCTCTTTCCTAGGATATTTAAGGTGTAATGAAGTGGGGGTTCTTGTCAACAGAGCAGCCCTAAACTTTGGGGTGCCTGTGTCTTGCTGATTTTTAGTTTTCCCAATTTATACGCCCATGAGTGGAAGTGCCCTATGCTCTCCAAGCTGTGTTTTTTAGATGTTTCAGAACACACCGTACACTTCTCCAGAGTGGCTGTTGGCAATTTACATCCCACCCATCAGCGTAGCAAGGCTCCCATTTCTCCATGGCCGGTCCTGCATTTCTGGTTTGGACACTTTTTTCCGCATGGCCCTTTTGCCCGCTGGGAAGCGAGACTTCTTTGGAGCGCTGATTGGCCTTTCCAGGTTGCTTGGTTGGCCAAAAAGGGCGTATGCGTTTTTTCCTGAATATATTCAGGAAAAAACGCATACGCCCTTTTTGGCCAAGGGCATCATTGTCCACGTTTTGCCGCTTTTCATGTGCTTTCAAGGCGATTCGAATCTACCTCCTGAAATCTGTTTCCTGCAATTCTGCCTTGCTTTCAAAGCCTCTTCGTTGCCTTCCCTTAATATATTTGTGGACGAGAGGTATCATTTAAAACTCTGCAGGTTTGTGAATTGCAGGGCCCCTGAGCTCCATTTTTCAACTCGCTTTTTTGGGAGCTGGCCGCAAAAGCGCAGGATTGCTTCAGGCCCTCTTCTGGTTCTGGGGGGCAGGCTGAGCTTGTGCTTAATTCTTCTTCCTGATGGGAAAATAGAGTGACCTGTGCCTGTCCCAACACCTAGAGCTAGTCTCTCATTGGTTCCCCCTCTTCCCGTTCATCCTCAGGACAAATTGCAACCTGTACGGAACAGGAGGTTAAAGGTGCTGATTCTCCAAGGAGGGAGATGGCTAGTAAATCGGCTGGAATGGCGAACCCGAGCCAAGGAGATGAGAAATGAGGTGCGTTTTAGAAACCTTTCCCGATCACACGGTGTACCATCTTCTGGGTTTCTCATGCCTGTTTTCGACGTAGGAAGATGCCCTTGAACCTGGAGATTTGGGACCCATGGGATGGGTACCATGCAGTATTACTTGAAAGGGTCTGCGTTGGCTCACCCAACCTCACCGAACCTCTCAGCCCCAAGAGTGTCCACCCTTATGTCTCAATCAGCTGTGGGTCTAGATATGGTCAATCCAGGTTGCATCACAGCCCCTGAACGAATTTTGGAAGAATTTCTCTCTCTTTCACTGTCTTTGTTTCACGGGTTTTGAAAAGTAATTTATTTTTATAATGGGGTTTAGCTGCTTTTCACGGCTGTGTTTATGCCGCTTTACACCCCCTTGACTCACTTACGGAGAGATATCAATACATAGGTTTGAAGATTCTTACTAGTCAGATATATTCTTGTGCGGTGAATAGGGGGTGTTGAGTCCAGTTCACTGAAAAAGGAATAGGTCTTGTCTCTTACATATTGGGTTTATGGAACGGTATCTGAGCTAATTTGAAACCCTTGTTTTATGCATCACCCCACCTCACCTTTCCCGTTCAGCAGCCATAGTGTGTTTCCTAAACGTGTGACTCTGTTCTGTTTTGTAATTCAGTTCAAGTGTAGCGGTTTTTACATTCCCTCTCGAAGTGATATCTTATGATAAGTGTCTTTTTCTGTGTGACTTATTTCACTTAGAATCCTCGTACCTAAATCCACTCATCGTGCTGCTACTAGCCTTATGACGTTGATTTCATGGCTGAGTGATATTCCATTGTACATGAGGACCACAACTTCTTTATCCATTTTTCTCTTTCCTAGGATATTTAAGGTGTAATGAAGTGGGGGTTCTTGTCAACAGAGCAGCCCTAAACTTTGGGGTGCCTGTGTCTTGCTGATTTTTAGTTTTCCCAATTTATACGCCCATGAGTGGAAGTGCCCTATGCTCTCCAAGCTGTGTTTTTTAGATGTTTCAGAACACACCGTACACTTCTCCAGAGTGGCTGTTGGCAATTTACATCCCACCCATCAGCGTAGCAAGGCTCCCATTTCTCCATGGCCGGTCCTGCATTTCTGGTTTGGACACTTTTTTCCGCATGGCCCTTTTGCCCGCTGGGAAGCGAGACTTCTTTGGAGCGCTGATTGGCCTTTCCAGGTTGCTTGGTTGGCCAAAAAGGGCGTATGCGTTTTTTCCTGAATATATTCAGGAAAAAACGCATACGCCCTTTTTGGCCAAGGGCATCATTGTCCACGTTTTGCCGCTTTTCATGTGCTTTCAAGGCGATTCGAATCTACCTCCTGAAATCTGTTTCCTGCAATTCTGCCTTGCTTTCAAAGCCTCTTCGTTGCCTTCCCTTAATATATTTGTGGACGAGAGGTATCATTTAAAACTCTGCAGGTTTGTGAATTGCAGGGCCCCTGAGCTCCATTTTTCAACTCGCTTTTTTGGGAGCTGGCCGCAAAAGCGCAGGATTGCTTCAGGCCCTCTTCTGGTTCTGGGGGGCAGGCTGAGCTTGTGCTTAATTCTTCTTCCTGATGGGAAAATAGAGTGACCTGTGCCTGTCCCAACACCTAGAGCTAGTCTCTCATTGGTTCCCCCTCTTCCCGTTCATCCTCAGGACAAATTGCAACCTGTACGGAACAGGAGGTTAAAGGTGCTGATTCTCCAAGGAGGGAGATGGCTAGTAAATCGGCTGGAATGGCGAACCCGAGCCAAGGAGATGAGAAATGAGGTGCGTTTTAGAAACCTTTCCCGATCACACGGTGTACCATCTTCTGGGTTTCTCATGCCTGTTTCGACGTAGGAAGATGCCCTTGAACCTGGAGATTTGGGACCCATGGGATGGGTACCATGCAGTATTACTTGAAAGGGTCTGCGTTGGCTCACCCAACCTCACCGAACCTCTCAGCCCCAAGAGTGTCCACCCTTATGTCTCAATCAGCTGTGGGTCTAGATATGGTCAATCCAGGTTGCATCACAGCCCCTGAACGAATTTTGGAAGAATTTCTCTCTCTTTCACTGTCTTTGTTTCACGGGTTTTGAAAAGTAATTTATTTGTATAATGGGGTTTAGCTGCTTTTCACGGCTGTGTTTATGCCGCTTTACACCCCCTTGACTCACTTACGGAGAGATATCAATACATAGGTTTGAAGATTCTTACTAGTCAGATATATTCTTGTGCGGTGAATAGGGGGTGTTGAGTCCAGTTCACTGAAAAAGGAATAGGTCTTGTCTCTTACATATTGGGTTTATGGAACGGTATCTGAGCTAATTTGAAACCCTTGTTTTATGCATCACCCCACCTCACCTTTCCCGTTCAGCAGCCATAGTGTGTTTCCTAAACGTGTGACTCTGTTCTGTTTTGTAATTCAGTTCAAGTGTAGCGGTTTTTACATTCCCTCTCGAAGTGATATCTTATGATAAGTGTCTTTTTCTGTGTGACTTATTTCACTTAGAATCCTCGTACCTAAATCCACTCATCGTGCTGCTACTAGCCTTATGACGTTGATTTCATGGCTGAGTGATATTCCATTGTACATGAGGACCACAACTTCTTTATCCATTTTTCTCTTTCCTAGGATATTTAAGGTGTAATGAAGTGGGGGTTCTTGTCAACAGAGCAGCCCTAAACTTTGGGGTGCCTGTGTCTTGCTGATTTTTAGTTTTCCCAATTTATACGCCCATGAGTGGAAGTGCCCTATGCTCTCCAAGCTGTGTTTTTTAGATGTTTCAGAACACACCGTACACTTCTCCAGAGTGGCTGTTGGCAATTTACATCCCACCCATCAGCGTAGCAAGGCTCCCATTTCTCCATGGCCGGTCCTGCATTTCTGGTTTGGACACTTTTTTCCGCATGGCCCTTTTGCCCGCTGGGAAGCGAGACTTCTTTGGAGCGCTGATTGGCCTTTCCAGGTTGCTTGGTTGGCCAAAAAGGGCGTATGCGTTTTTTTCCTGAATATATTCAGGAAAAAACGCATACGCCCTTTTTGGCCAAGGGCATCATTGTCCACGTTTTGCCGCTTTTCATGTGCTTTCAAGGCGATTCGAATCTACCTCCTGAAATCTGTTTCCTGCAATTCTGCCTTGCTTTCAAAGCCTCTTCGTTGCCTTCCCTTAATATATTTGTGGACGAGAGGTATCATTTAAAACTCTGCAGGTTTGTGAATTGCAGTGCCCCTGAGCTCCATTTTTCAACTCGCTTTTTTGGGAGCTGGCCGCAAAAGCGCAGGATTGCTTCAGGCCCTCTTCTGGTTCTGGGGGGCAGGCTGAGCTTGTGCTTAATTCTTCTTCCTGATGGGAAAATAGAGTGACCTGTGCCTGTCCCAACACCTAGAGCTAGTCTCTCATTGGTTCCCCCTCTTCCCGTTCATCCTCAGGACAAATTGCAACCTGTACGGAACAGGAGGTTAAAGGTGCTGATTCTCCAAGGAGGGAGATGGCTAGTAAATCGGCTGGAATGGCGAACCCGAGCCAAGGAGATGAGAAATGAGGTGCGTTTTAGAAACCTTTCCCGATCACACGGTGTACCATCTTCTGGGTTTCTCATGCCTGTTTTCGACGTAGGAAGATGCCCTTGAACCTGGAGATTTGGGACCCATGGGATGGGTACCATGCAGTATTACTTGAAAGGGTCTGCGTTGGCTCACCCAACCTCACCGAACCTCTCAGCCCCAAGAGTGTCCACCCTTATGTCTCAATCAGCTGTGGGTCTAGATATGGTCAATCCAGGTTGCATCACAGCCCCTGAACGAATTTTGGAAGAATTTCTCTCTCTTTCACTGTCTTTGTTTCACGGGTTTTGAAAAGTAATTTATTTTTATAATGGGGTTTAGCTGCTTTTCACGGCTGTGTTTATGCCGCTTTACACCCCCTTGACTCACTTACGGAGAGATATCAATACATAGGTTTGAAGATTCTTACTAGTCAGATATATTCTTGTGCGGTGAATAGGGGGTGTTGAGTCCAGTTCACTGAAAAAGGAATAGGTCTTGTCTCTTACATATTGGGTTTATGGAACGGTATCTGAGCTAATTTGAAACCCTTGTTTTATGCATCACCCCACCTCACCTTTCCCGTTCAGCAGCCATAGTGTGTTTCCTAAACGTGTGACTCTGTTCTGTTTTGTAATTCAGTTCAAGTGTAGCGGTTTTTACATTCCCTCTCTAAGTGATATCTTATGATAAGTGTCTTTTTCTGTGTGACTTATTTCACTTAGAATCCTCGTACCTAAATCCACTCATCGTGCTGCTACTAGCCTTATGACGTTGATTTCATGGCTGAGTGATATTCCATTGTACATGAGGACCACAACTTCTTTATCCATTTTTCTCTTTCCTAGGATATTTAAGGTGTAATGAAGTGGGGGTTCTTGTCAACAGAGCAGCCCTAAACTTTGGGGTGCCTGTGTCTTGCTGATTTTTAGTTTTCCCAATTTATACGCCCATGAGTGGAAGTGCCCTATGCTCTCCAAGCTGTGTTTTTTAGATGTTTCAGAACACACCGTACACTTCTCCAGAGTGGCTGTTGGCAATTTACATCCCACCCATCAGCGTAGCAAGGCTCCCATTTCTCCATGGCCGGTCCTGCATTTCTGGTTTGGACACTTTTTTCCGCATGGCCCTTTTGCCCGCTGGGAAGCGAGACTTCTTTGGAGCGCTGATTGGCCTTTCCAGGTTGCTTGGTTGGCCAAAAAGGGCGTATGCGTTTTTTCCTGAATATATTCAGGAAAAAACGCATACGCCCTTTTTGGCCAAGGGCATCATTGTCCACGTTTTGCCGCTTTTCATGTGCTTTCAAGGCGATTCGAATCTACCTCCTGAAATCTGTTTCCTGCAATTCTGCCTTGCTTTCAAAGCCTCTTCGTTGCCTTCCCTTAATATATTTGTGGACGAGAGGTATCATTTAAAACTCTGCAGGTTTGTGAATTGCAGGGCCCCTGAGCTCCATTTTTCAACTCGCTTTTTTGGGAGCTGGCCGCAAAAGCGCAGGATTGCTTCAGGCCCTCTTCTGGTTCTGGGGGGCAGGCTGAGCTTGTGCTTAATTCTTCTTCCTGATGGGAAAATAGAGTGACCTGTGCCTGTCCCAACACCTAGAGCTAGTCTCTCATTGGTTCCCCCTCTTCCCGTTCATCCTCAGGACAAATTGCAACCTGTACGGAACAGGAGGTTAAAGGTGCTGATTCTCCAAGGAGGGAGATGGCTAGTAAATCGGCTGGAATGGCGAACCCGAGCCAAGGAGATGAGAAATGAGGTGCGTTTTAGAAACCTTTCCCGATCACACGGTGTACCATCTTCTGGGTTTCTCATGCCTGTTTTCGACGTAGGAAGATGCCCTTGAACCTGGAGATTTGGGACCCATGGGATGGGTACCATGCAGTATTACTTGAAAGGGTCTGCGTTGGCTCACCCAACCTCACCGAACCTCTCAGCCCCAAGAGTGTCCACCCTTATGTCTCAATCAGCTGTGGGTCTAGATATGGTCAATCCAGGTTGCATCACAGCCCCTGAACGAATTTTGGAAGAATTTCTCTCTCTTTCACTGTCTTTGTTTCACGGGTTTTGAAAAGTAATTTATTTTTATAATGGGGTTTAGCTGCTTTTCACGGCTGTGTTTATGCCGCTTTACACCCCCTTGACTCACTTACGGAGAGATATCAATACATAGGTTTGAAGATTCTTACTAGTCAGATATATTCTTGTGCGGTGAATAGGGGGTGTTGAGTCCAGTTCACTGAAAAAGGAATAGGTCTTGTCTCTTACATATTGGGTTTATGGAACGGTATCTGAGCTAATTTGAAACCCTTGTTTTATGCATCACCCCACCTCACCTTTCCCGTTCAGCAGCCATAGTGTGTTTCCTAAACGTGTGACTCTGTTCTGTTTTGTAATTCAGTTCAAGTGTAGCGGTTTTTACATTCCCTCTCTAAGTGATATCTTATGATAAGTGTCTTTTTCTGTGTGACTTATTTCACTTAGAATCCTCGTACCTAAATCCACTCATCGTGCTGCTACTAGCCTTATGACGTTGATTTCATGGCTGAGTGATATTCCATTGTACATGAGGACCACAACTTCTTTATCCATTTTTCTCTTTCCTAGGATATTTAAGGTGTAATGAAGTGGGGGTTCTTGTCAACAGAGCAGCCCTAAACTTTGGGGTGCCTGTGTCTTGCTGATTTTTAGTTTTCCCAATTTATACGCCCATGAGTGGAAGTGCCCTATGCTCTCCAAGCTGTGTTTTTTAGATGTTTCAGAACACACCGTACACTTCTCCAGAGTGGCTGTTGGCAATTTACATCCCACCCATCAGCGTAGCAAGGCTCCCATTTCTCCATGGCCGGTCCTGCATTTCTGGTTTGGACACGTTTTTCCCCATGGCCCTTTTGCCCGCTGGGAAGCGAGACTTCTTTGGAGCGCTGATTGGCCTTTCCAGGTTGCTTGGTTGGCCAAAAAGGGCGTATGCGTTTTTTCCTGAATATATTCAGGAAAAAACGCATACGCCCTTTTTGGCCAAGGGCATCATTGTCCACGTTTTGCCGCTTTTCATGTGCTTTCAAGGCGATTCGAATCTACCTCCTGAAATCTGTTTCCTGCAATTCTGCCTTGCTTTCAAAGCCTCTTCGTTGCCTTCCCTTAATATATTTGTGGACGAGAGGTATCATTTAAAACTCTGCAGGTTTGTGAATTGCAGGGCCCCTGAGCTCCATTTTTCAACTCGCTTTTTTGGGAGCTGGCCGCAAAAGCGCAGGATTGCTTCAGGCCCTCTTCTGGTTCTGGGGGGCAGGCTGAGCTTGTGCTTAATTCTTCTTCCTGATGGGAAAATAGAGTGACCTGTGCCTGTCCCAACACCTAGAGCTAGTCTCTCATTGGTTCCCCCTCTTCCCGTTCATCCTCAGGACAAATTGCAACCTGTACGGAACAGGAGGTTAAAGGTGCTGATTCTCCAAGGAGGGAGATGGCTAGTAAATCGGCTGGAATGGCGAACCCGAGCCAAGGAGATGAGAAATGAGGTGCGTTTTAGAAACCTTTCCCGATCACACGGTGTACCATCTTCTGGGTTTCTCATGCCTGTTTTCGACGTAGGAAGATGCCCTTGAACCTGGAGATTTGGGACCCATGGGATGGGTACCATGCAGTATTACTTGAAAGGGTCTGCGTTGGCTCACCCAACCTCACCGAACCTCTCAGCCCCAAGAGTGTCCACCCTTATGTCTCAATCAGCTGTGGGTCTAGATATGGTCAATCCAGGTTGCATCACAGCCCCTGAACGAATTTTGGAAGAATTTCTCTCTCTTTCACTGTCTTTGTTTCACGGGTTTTGAAAAGTAATTTATTTTTATAATGGGGTTTAGCTGCTTTTCACGGCTGTGTTTATGCCGCTTTACACCCCCTTGACTCACTTACGGAGAGATATCAATACATAGGTTTGAAGATTCTTACTAGTCAGATATATTCTTGTGCGGTGAATAGGGGGTGTTGAGTCCAGTTCACTGAAAAAGGAATAGGTCTTGTCTCTTACATATTGGGTTTATGGAACGGTATCTGAGCTAATTTGAAACCCTTGTTTTATGCATCACCCCACCTCACCTTTCCCGTTCAGCAGCCATAGTGTGTTTCCTAAACGTGTGACTCTGTTCTGTTTTGTAATTCAGTTCAAGTGTAGCGGTTTTTACATTCCCTCTCGAAGTGATATCTTATGATAAGTGTCTTTTTCTGTGTGACTTATTTCCCTTAGAATCCTCGTACCTAAATCCACTCATCGTGCTGCTACTAGCCTTATGACGTTGATTTCATGGCTGAGTGATATTCCATTGTACATGAGGACCACAACTTCTTTATCCATTTTTCTCTTTCCTAGGATATTTAAGGTGTAATGAAGTGGGGGTTCTTGTCAACAGAGCAGCCCTAAACTTTGGGGTGCCTGTGTCTTGCTGATTTTTAGTTTTCCCAATTTATACGCCCATGAGTGGAAGTGCCCTATGCTCTCCAAGCTGTGTTTTTTAGATGTTTCAGAACACACCGTACACTTCTCCAGAGTGGCTGTTGGCAATTTACATCCCACCCATCAGCGTAGCAAGGCTCCCATTTCTCCATGGCCGGTCCTGCATTTCTGGTTTGGACACTTTTTTCCGCATGGCCCTTTTGCCCGCTGGGAAGCGAGACTTCTTTGGAGCGCTGATTGGCCTTTCCAGGTTGCTTGGTTGGCCAAAAAGGGCGTATGTGTTTTTTCCTGAATATATTCAGGAAAAAACGCATACGCCCTTTTTGGCCAAGGGCATCATTGTCCACGTTTTGCCGCTTTTCATGTGCTTTCAAGGCGATTCGAATCTACCTCCTGAAATCTGTTTCCTGCAATTCTGCCTTGCTTTCAAAGCCTCTTCGTTGCCTTCCCTTAATATATTTGTGGACGAGAGGTATCATTTAAAACTCTGCAGGTTTGTGAATTGCAGGGCCCCTGAGCTCCATTTTTCAACTCGCTTTTTTGGGAGCTGGCCGCAAAAGCGCAGGATTGCTTCAGGCCCTCTTCTGGTTCTGGGGGGCAGGCTGAGCTTGTGCTTAATTCTTCTTCCTGATGGGAAAATAGAGTGACCTGTGCCTGTCCCAACACCTAGAGCTAGTCTCTCATTGGTTCCCCCTCTTCCCGTTCATCCTCAGGACAAATTGCAACCTGTACGGAACAGGAGGTTAAAGGTGCTGATTCTCCAAGGAGGGAGATGGCTAGTAAATCGGCTGGAATGGCGAACCCGAGCCAAGGAGATGAGAAATGAGGTGCGTTTTAGAAACCTTTCCCGATCACACGGTGTACCATCTTCTGGGTTTCTCATGCCTGTTTTCGACGTAGGAAGATGCCCTTGAACCTGGAGATTTGGGACCCATGGGATGGGTACCATGCAGTATTACTTGAAAGGGTCTGCGTTGGCTCACCCAACCTCACCGAACCTCTCAGCCCCAAGAGTGTCCACCCTTATGTCTCAATCAGCTGTGGGTCTAGATATGGTCAATCCAGGTTGCATCACAGCCCCTGAACGAATTTTGGAAGAATTTCTCTCTCTTTCACTGTCTTTGTTTCACGGGTTTTGAAAAGTAATTTATTTTTATAATGGGGTTTAGCTGCTTTTCACGGCTGTGTTTATGCCGCTTTACACCCCCTTGACTCACTTACGGAGAGATATCAATACATAGGTTTGAAGATTCTTACTAGTCAGATATATTCTTGTGCGGTGAATAGGGGGTGTTGAGTCCAGTTCACTGAAAAAGGAATAGGTCTTGTCTCTTACATATTGGGTTTATGGAACGGTATCTGAGCTAATTTGAAACCCTTGTTTTATGCATCACCCCACCTCACCTTTCCCGTTCAGCAGCCATAGTGTGTTTCCTAAACGTGTGACTCTGTTCTGTTTTGTAATTCAGTTCAAGTGTAGCGGTTTTTACATTCCCTCTCGAAGTGATATCTTATGATAAGTGTCTTTTTCTGTGTGACTTATTTCACTTAGAATCCTCGTACCTAAATCCACTCATCGTGCTGCTACTAGCCTTATGACGTTGATTTCATGGCTGAGTGATATTCCATTGTACATGAGGACCACAACTTCTTTATCCATTTTTCTCTTTCCTAGGATATTTAAGGTGTAATGAAGTGGGGGTTCTTGTCAACAGAGCAGCCCTAAACTTTGGGGTGCCTGTGTCTTGCTGATTTTTAGTTTTCCCAATTTATACGCCCATGAGTGGAAGTGCCCTATGCTCTCCAAGCTGTGTTTTTTAGATGTTTCAGAACACACCGTACACTTCTCCAGAGTGGCTGTTGGCAATTTACATCCCACCCATCAGCGTAGCAAGGCTCCCATTTCTCCATGGCCGGTCCTGCATTTCTGGTTTGGACACGTTTTTCCCCATGGCCCTTTTGCCCGCTGGGAAGCGAGACTTCTTTGGAGCGCTGATTGGCCTTTCCAGGTTGCTTGGTTGGCCAAAAAGGGCGTATGCGTTTTTTCCTGAATATATTCAGGAAAAAACGCATACGCCCTTTTTGGCCAAGGGCATCATTGTCCACGTTTTGCCGCTTTTCATGTGCTTTCAAGGCGATTCGAATCTACCTCCTGAAATCTGTTTCCTGCAATTCTGCCTTGCTTTCAAAGCCTCTTCGTTGCCTTCCCTTAATATATTTGTGGACGAGAGGTATCATTTAAAACTCTGCAGGTTTGTGAATTGCAGGGCCCCTGAGCTCCATTTTTCAACTCGCTTTTTTGGGAGCTGGCCGCAAAAGCGCAGGATTGCTTCAGGCCCTCTTCTGGTTCTGGGGGGCAGGCTGAGCTTGTGCTTAATTCTTCTTCCTGATGGGAAAATAGAGTGACCTGTGCCTGTCCCAACACCTAGAGCTAGTCTCTCATTGGTTCCCCCTCTTCCCGTTCATCCTCAGGACAAATTGCAACCTGTACGGAACAGGAGGTTAAAGGTGCTGATTCTCCAAGGAGGGAGATGGCTAGTAAATCGGCTGGAATGGCGAACCCGAGCCAAGGAGATGAGAAATGAGGTGCGTTTTAGAAACCTTTCCCGATCACACGGTGTACCATCTTCTGGGTTTCTCATGCCTGTTTTC
This sequence comes from Balaenoptera acutorostrata, assembly GCF_949987535.1. Taxonomy (NCBI): domain Eukaryota; kingdom Metazoa; phylum Chordata; class Mammalia; order Artiodactyla; family Balaenopteridae; genus Balaenoptera; species Balaenoptera acutorostrata. Next base: position 159,893 of record NW_026646632.1, read on the forward strand.
GACGTAGGAAGATGCCCTTGAACCTGGAGATTTGGGACCCATGGGATGGGTACCATGCAGTATTACTTGAAAGGGTCTGCGTTGGCTCACCCAACCTCACCGAACCTCTCAGCCCCAAGAGTGTCCACCCTTATGTCTCAATCAGCTGTGGGTCTAGATATGGTCAATCCAGGTTGCATCACAGCCCCTGAACGAATTTTGGAAGAATTTCTCTCTCTTTCACTGTCTTTGTTTCACGGGTTTTGAAAAGTAATTTATTTTTATAATGGGGTTTAGCTGCTTTTCACGGCTGTGTTTATGCCGCTTTACACCCCCTTGACTCACTTACGGAGAGATATCAATACATAGGTTTGAAGATTCTTACTAGTCAGATATATTCTTGTGCGGTGAATAGGGGGTGTTGAGTCCAGTTCACTGAAAAAGGAATAGGTCTTGTCTCTTACATATTGGGTTTATGGAACGGTATCTGAGCTAATTTGAAACCCTTGTTTTATGCATCACCCCACCTCACCTTTCCCGTTCAGCAGCCATAGTGTGTTTCCTAAACGTGTGACTCTGTTCTGTTTTGTAATTCAGTTCAAGTGTAGCGGTTTTTACATTCCCTCTCGAAGTGATATCTTATGATAAGTGTCTTTTTCTGTGTGACTTATTTCACTTAGAATCCTCGTACCTAAATCCACTCATCGTGCTGCTACTAGCCTTATGACGTTGATTTCATGGCTGAGTGATATTCCATTGTACATGAGGACCACAACTTCTTTATCCATTTTTCTCTTTCCTAGGATATTTAAGGTGTAATGAAGTGGGGGTTCTTGTCAACAGAGCAGCCCTAAACTTTGGGGTGCCTGTGTCTTGCTGATTTTTAGTTTTCCCAATTTATACGCCCATGAGTGGAAGTGCCCTATGCTCTCCAAGCTGTGTTTTTTAGATGTTTCAGAACACACCGTACACTTCTCCAGAGTGGCTGTTGGCAATTTACATCCCACCCATCAGCGTAGCAAGGCTCCCATTTCTCCATGGCCGGTCCTGCATTTCTGGTTTGGACACGTTTTTCCCCATGGCCCTTTTGCCCGCTGGGAAGCGAGACTTCTTTGGAGCGCTGATTGGCCTTTCCAGGTTGCTTGGTTGGCCAAAAAGGGCGTATGCGTTTTTTCCTGAATATATTCAGGAAAAAACGCATACGCCCTTTTTGGCCAAGGGCATCATTGTCCACGTTTTGCCGCTTTTCATGTGCTTTCAAGGTGATTCGAATCTACCTCCTGAAATCTGTTTCCTGCAATTCTGCCTTGCTTTCAAAGCCTCTTCGTTGCCTTCCCTTAATATATTTGTGGACGAGAGGTATCATTTAAAACTCTGCAGGTTTGTGAATTGCAGGGCCCCTGAGCTCCATTTTTCAACTCGCTTTTTTGGGAGCTGGCCGCAAAAGCGCAGGATTGCTTCAGGCCCTCTTCTGGTTCTGGGGGGCAGGCTGAGCTTGTGCTTAATTCTTCTTCCTGATGGGAAAATAGAGTGACCTGTGCCTGTCCCAACACCTAGAGCTAGTCTCTCATTGGTTCCCCCTCTTCCCGTTCATCCTCAGGACAAATTGCAACCTGTACGGAACAGGAGGTTAAAGGTGCTGATTCTCCAAGGAGGGAGATGGCTAGTAAATCGGCTGGAATGGCGAACCCGAGCCAAGGAGATGAGAAATGAGGTGCGTTTTAGAAACCTTTCCCGATCACACGGTGTACCATCTTCTGGGTTTCTCATGCCTGTTTTCGACGTAGGAAGATGCCCTTGAACCTGGAGATTTGGGACCCATGGGATGGGTACCATGCAGTATTACTTGAAAGGGTCTGCGTTGGCTCACCCAACCTCACCGAACCTCTCAGCCCCAAGAGTGTCCACCCTTATGTCTCAATCAGCTGTGGGTCTAGATATGGTCAATCCAGGTTGCATCACAGCCCCTGAACGAATTTTGGAAGAATTTCTCTCTCTTTCACTGTCTTTGTTTCACGGGTTTTGAAAAGTAATTTATTTTTATAATGGGGTTTAGCTGCTTTTCACGGCTGTGTTTATGCCGCTTTACACCCCCTTGACTCACTTACGGAGAGATATCAATACATAGGTTTGAAGATTCTTACTAGTCAGATATATTCTTGTGCGGTGAATAGGGGGTGTTGAGTCCAGTTCACTGAAAAAGGAATAGGTCTTGTCTCTTACATATTGGGTTTATGGAACGGTATCTGAGCTAATTTGAAACCCTTGTTTTATGCATCACCCCACCTCACCTTTCCCGTTCAGCAGCCATAGTGTGTTTCCTAAACGTGTGACTCTGTTCTGTTTTGTAATTCAGTTCAAGTGTAGCGGTTTTTACATTCCCTCTCTAAGTGATATCTTATGATAAGTGTCTTTTTCTGTGTGACTTATTTCACTTAGAATCCTCGTACCTAAATCCACTCATCGTGCTGCTACTAGCCTTATGACGTTGATTTCATGACTGAGTGATATTCCATTGTACATGAGGACCACAACTTCTTTATCCATTTTTCTCTTTCCTAGGATATTTAAGGTGTAATGAAGTGGGGGTTCTTGTCAACAGAGCAGCCCTAAACTTTGGGGTGCCTGTGTCTTGCTGATTTTTAGTTTTCCCAATTTATACGCCCATGAGTGGAAGTGCCCTATGCTCTCCAAGCTGTGTTTTTTAGATGTTTCAGAACACACCGTACACTTCTCCAGAGTGGCTGTTGGCAATTTACATCCCACCCATCAGCGTAGCAAGGCTCCCATTTCTCCATGGCCGGTCCTGCATTTCTGGTTTGGACACTTTTTTCCGCATGGCCCTTTTGCCCGCTGGGAAGCGAGACTTCTTTGGAGCGCTGATTGGCCTTTCCAGGTTGCTTGGTTGGCCAAAAAGGGCGTATGTGTTTTTTCCTGAATATATTCAGGAAAAAACGCATACGCCCTTTTTGGCCAAGGGCATCATTGTCCACGTTTTGCCGCTTTTCATGTGCTTTCAAGGCGATTCGAATCTACCTCCTGAAATCTGTTTCCTGCAATTCTGCCTTGCTTTCAAAGCCTCTTCGTTGCCTTCCCTTAATATATTTGTGGACGAGAGGTATCATTTAAAACTCTGCAGGTTTGTGAATTGCAGTGCCCCTGAGCTCCATTTTTCAACTCGCTTTTTTGGGAGCTGGCCGCAAAAGCGCAGGATTGCTTCAGGCCCTCTTCTGGTTCTGGGGGGCAGGCTGAGCTTGTGCTTAATTCTTCTTCCTGATGGGAAAATAGAGTGACCTGAGCCTGTCCCAACACCTAGAGCTAGTCTCTCATTGGTTCCCCCTCTTCCCGTTCATCCTCAGGACAAATTGCAACCTGTACGGAACAGGAGGTTAAAGGTGCTGATTCTCCAAGGAGGGAGATGGCTAGTAAATCGGCTGGAATGGCGAACCCGAGCCAAGGAGATGAGAAATGAGGTGCGTTTTAGAAACCTTTCCCGATCACACGGTGTACCATCTTCTGGGTTTCTCATGCCTGTTTTCGACGTAGGAAGATGCCCTTGAACCTGGAGATTTGGGACCCATGGGATGGGTACCATGCAGTATTACTTGAAAGGGTCTGCGTTGGCTCACCCAACCTCACCGAACCTCTCAGCCCCAAGAGTGTCCACCCTTATGTCTCAATCAGCTGTGGGTCTAGATATGGTCAATCCAGGTTGCATCACAGCCCCTGAACGAATTTTGGAAGAATTTCTCTCTCTTTCACTGTCTTTGTTTCACGGGTTTTGAAAAGTAATTTATTTTTATAATGGGGTTTAGCTGCTTTTCACGGCTGTGTTTATGCCGCTTTACACCCCCTTGACTCACTTACGGAGAGATATCAATACATAGGTTTGAAGATTCTTACTAGTCAGATATATTCTTGTGCGGTGAATAGGGGGTGTTGAGTCCAGTTCACTGAAAAAGGAATAGGTCTTGTCTCTTACATATTGGGTTTATGGAACGGTATCTGAGCTAATTTGAAACCCTTGTTTTATGCATCACCCCACCTCACCTTTCCCGTTCAGCAGCCATAGTGTGTTTCCTAAACGTGTGACTCTGTTCTGTTTTGTAATTCAGTTCAAGTGTAGCGGTTTTTACATTCCCTCTCGAAGTGATATCTTATGATAAGTGTCTTTTTCTGTGTGACTTATTTCACTTAGAATCCTCGTACCTAAATCCACTCATCGTGCTGCTACTAGCCTTATGACGTTGATTTCATGGCTGAGTGATATTCCATTGTACATGAGGACCACAACTTCTTTATCCATTTTTCTCTTTCCTAGGATATTTAAGGTGTAATGAAGTGGGGGTTCTTGTCAACAGAGCAGCCCTAAACTTTGGGGTGCCTGTGTCTTGCTGATTTTTAGTTTTCCCAATTTATACGCCCATGAGTGGAAGTGCCCTATGCTCTCCAAGCTGTGTTTTTTAGATGTTTCAGAACACACCGTACACTTCTCCAGAGTGGCTGTTGGCAATTTACATCCCACCCATCAGCGTAGCAAGGCTCCCATTTCTCCATGGCCGGTCCTGCATTTCTGGTTTGGACACGTTTTTCCCCATGGCCCTTTTGCCCGCTGGGAAGCGAGACTTCTTTGGAGCGCTGATTGGCCTTTCCAGGTTGCTTGGTTGGCCAAAAAGGGCGTATGCGTTTTTTCCTGAATATATTCAGGAAAAAACGCATACGCCCTTTTTGGCCAAGGGCATCATTGTCCACGTTTTGCCGCTTTTCATGTGCTTTCAAGGTGATTCGAATCTACCTCCTGAAATCTGTTTCCTGCAATTCTGCCTTGCTTTCAAAGCCTCTTCGTTGCCTTCCCTTAATATATTTGTGGACGAGAGGTATCATTTAAAACTCTGCAGGTTTGTGAATTGCAGGGCCCCTGAGCTCCATTTTTCAACTCGCTTTTTTGGGAGCTGGCCGCAAAAGCGCAGGATTGCTTCAGGCCCTCTTCTGGTTCTGGGGGGCAGGCTGAGCTTGTGCTTAATTCTTCTTCCTGATGGGAAAATAGAGTGACCTGTGCCTGTCCCAACACCTAGAGCTAGTCTCTCATTGGTTCCCCCTCTTCCCGTTCATCCTCAGGACAAATTGCAACCTGTACGGAACAGGAGGTTAAAGGTGCTGATTCTCCAAGGAGGGAGATGGCTAGTAAATCGGCTGGAATGGCGAACCCGAGCCAAGGAGATGAGAAATGAGGTGCGTTTTAGAAACCTTTCCCGATCACACGGTGTACCATCTTCTGGGTTTCTCATGCCTGTTTTCGACGTAGGAAGATGCCCTTGAACCTGGAGATTTGGGACCCATGGGATGGGTACCATGCAGTATTACTTGAAAGGGTCTGCGTTGGCTCACCCAACCTCACCGAACCTCTCAGCCCCAAGAGTGTCCACCCTTATGTCTCAATCAGCTGTGGGTCTAGATATGGTCAATCCAGGTTGCATCACAGCCCCTGAACGAATTTTGGAAGAATTTCTCTCTCTTTCACTGTCTTTGTTTCACGGGTTTTGAAAAGTAATTTATTTTTATAATGGGGTTTAGCTGCTTTTCACGGCTGTGTTTATGCCGCTTTACACCCCCTTGACTCACTTACGGAGAGATATCAATACATAGGTTTGAAGATTCTTACTAGTCAGATATATTCTTGTGCGGTGAATAGGGGGTGTTGAGTCCAGTTCACTGAAAAAGGAATAGGTCTTGTCTCTTACATATTGGGTTTATGGAACGGTATCTGAGCTAATTTGAAACCCTTGTTTTATGCATCACCCCACCTCACCTTTCCCGTTCAGCAGCCATAGTGTGTTTCCTAAACGTGTGACTCTGTTCTGTTTTGTAATTCAGTTCAAGTGTAGCGGTTTTTACATTCCCTCTCTAAGTGATATCTTATGATAAGTGTCTTTTTCTGTGTGACTTATTTCACTTAGAATCCTCGTACCTAAATCCACTCATCGTGCTGCTACTAGCCTTATGACGTTGATTTCATGACTGAGTGATATTCCATTGTACATGAGGACCACAACTTCTTTATCCATTTTTCTCTTTCCTAGGATATTTAAGGTGTAATGAAGTGGGGGTTCTTGTCAACAGAGCAGCCCTAAACTTTGGGGTGCCTGTGTCTTGCTGATTTTTAGTTTTCCCAATTTATACGCCCATGAGTGGAAGTGCCCTATGCTCTCCAAGCTGTGTTTTTTAGATGTTTCAGAACACACCGTACACTTCTCCAGAGTGGCTGTTGGCAATTTACATCCCACCCATCAGCGTAGCAAGGCTCCCATTTCTCCATGGCCGGTCCTGCATTTCTGGTTTGGACACTTTTTTCCGCATGGCCCTTTTGCCCGCTGGGAAGCGAGACTTCTTTGGAGCGCTGATTGGCCTTTCCAGGTTGCTTGGTTGGCCAAAAAGGGCGTATGTGTTTTTTCCTGAATATATTCAGGAAAAAACGCATACGCCCTTTTTGGCCAAGGGCATCATTGTCCACGTTTTGCCGCTTTTCATGTGCTTTCAAGGCGATTCGAATCTACCTCCTGAAATCTGTTTCCTGCAATTCTGCCTTGCTTTCAAAGCCTCTTCGTTGCCTTCCCTTAATATATTTGTGGACGAGAGGTATCATTTAAAACTCTGCAGGTTTGTGAATTGCAGTGCCCCTGAGCTCCATTTTTCAACTCGCTTTTTTGGGAGCTGGCCGCAAAAGCGCAGGATTGCTTCAGGCCCTCTTCTGGTTCTGGGGGGCAGGCTGAGCTTGTGCTTAATTCTTCTTCCTGATGGGAAAATAGAGTGACCTGAGCCTGTCCCAACACCTAGAGCTAGTCTCTCATTGGTTCCCCCTCTTCCCGTTCATCCTCAGGACAAATTGCAACCTGTACGGAACAGGAGGTTAAAGGTGCTGATTCTCCAAGGAGGGAGATGGCTAGTAAATCGGCTGGAATGGCGAACCCGAGCCAAGGAGATGAGAAATGAGGTGCGTTTTAGAAACCTTTCCCGATCACACGGTGTACCATCTTCTGGGTTTCTCATGCCTGTTTTCGACGTAGGAAGATGCCCTTGAACCTGGAGATTTGGGACCCATGGGATGGGTACCATGCAGTATTACTTGAAAGGGTCTGCGTTGGCTCACCCAACCTCACCGAACCTCTCAGCCCCAAGAGTGTCCACCCTTATGTCTCAATCAGCTGTGGGTCTAGATATGGTCAATCCAGGTTGCATCACAGCCCCTGAACGAATTTTGGAAGAATTTCTCTCTCTTTCACTGTCTTTGTTTCACGGGTTTTGAAAAGTAATTTATTTTTATAATGGGGTTTAGCTGCTTTTCACGGCTGTGTTTATGCCGCTTTACACCCCCTTGACTCACTTACAGAGAGATATCAATACATAGGTTTGAAGATTCTTACTAGTCAGATATATTCTTGTGCGGTGAATAGGGGGTGTTGAGTCCAGTTCACTGAAAAAGGAATAGGTCTTGTCTCTTACATATTGGGTTTATGGAACGGTATCTGAGCTAATTTGAAACCCTTGTTTTATGCATCACCCCACCTCACCTTTCCCGTTCAGCAGCCATAGTGTGTTTCCTAAACGTGTGACTCTGTTCTGTTTTGTAATTCAGTTCAAGTGTAGCGGTTTTTACATTCCCTCTCGAAGTGATATCTTATGATAAGTGTCTTTTTCTGTGTGACTTATTTCACTTAGAATCCTCGTACCTAAATCCACTCATCGTGCTGCTACTAGCCTTATGACGTTGATTTCATGGCTGAGTGATATTCCATTGTACATGAGGACCACAACTTCTTTATCCATTTTTCTCTTTCCTAGGATATTTAAGGTGTAATGAAGTGGGGGTTCTTGTCAACAGAGCAGCCCTAAACTTTGGGGTGCCTGTGTCTTGCTGATTTTTAGTTTTCCCAATTTATACGCCCATGAGTGGAAGTGCCCTATGCTCTCCAAGCTGTGTTTTTTAGATGTTTCAGAACACACCGTACACTTCTCCAGAGTGGCTGTTGGCAATTTACATCCCACCCATCAGCGTAGCAAGGCTCCCATTTCTCCATGGCCGGTCCTGCATTTCTGGTTTGGACACGTTTTTCCCCATGGCCCTTTTGCCCGCTGGGAAGCGAGACTTCTTTGGAGCGCTGATTGGCCTTTCCAGGTTGCTTGGTTGGCCAAAAAGGGCGTATGCGTTTTTTCCTGAATATATTCAGGAGAAAACGCATACGCCCTTTTTGGCCAAGGGCATCATTGTCCACGTTTTGCCGCTTTTCATGTGCTTTCAAGGCGATTCGAATCTACCTCCTGAAATCTGTTTCCTGCAATTCTGCCTTGCTTTCAAAGCCTCTTCGTTGCCTTCCCTTAATATATTTGTGGACGAGAGGTATCATTTAAAACTCTGCAGGTTTGTGAATTGCAGGGCCCCTGAGCTCCATTTTTCAACTCGCTTTTTTGGGAGCTGGCCGCAAAAGCGCAGGATTGCTTCAGGCCCTCTTCTGGTTCTGGGGGGCAGGCTGAGCTTGTGCTTAATTCTTCTTCCTGATGGGAAAATAGAGTGACCTGTGCCTGTCCCAACACCTAGAGCTAGTCTCTCATTGGTTCCCCCTCTTCCCGTTCATCCTCAGGACAAATTGCAACCTGTACGGAACAGGAGGTTAAAGGTGCTGATTCTCCAAGGAGGGAGATGGCTAGTAAATCGGCTGGAATGGCGAACCCGAGCAAAGGAGATGAGAAATGAGGTGCGTTTTAGAAACCTTTCCCGATCACACGGTGTACCATCTTCTGGGTTTCTCATGCCTGTTTTCGACGTAGGAAGATGCCCTTGAACCTGGAGATTTGGGACCCATGGGATGGGTACCATGCAGTATTACTTGAAAGGGTCTGCGTTGGCTCACCCAACCTCACCGAACCTCTCAGCCCCAAGAGTGTCCACCCTTATGTCTCAATCAGCTGTGGGTCTAGATATGGTCAATCCAGGTTGCATCACAGCCCCTGAACGAATTTTGGAAGAATTTCTCTCTCTTTCACTGTCTTTGTTTCACGGGTTTTGAAAAGTAATTTATTTTTATAATGGGGTTTAGCTGCTTTTCACGGCTGTGTTTATGCCGCTTTACACCCCCTTGACTCACTTACGGAGAGATATCAATACATAGGTTTGAAGATTCTTACTAGTCAGATATATTCTTGTGCGGTGAATAGGGGGTGTTGAGTCCAGTTCACTGAAAAAGGAATAGGTCTTGTCTCTTACATATTGGGTTTATGGAACGGTATCTGAGCTAATTTGAAACCCTTGTTTTATGCATCACCCCACCTCACCTTTCCCGTTCAGCAGCCATAGTGTGTTTCCTAAACGTGTGACTCTGTTTTGTTTTGTAATTCAGTTCAAGTGTAGCGGTTTTTACATTCCCTCTCTAAGTGATATCTTATGATAAGTGTCTTTTTCTGTGTGACTTATTTCACTTAGAATCCTCGTACCTAAATCCACTCATCGTGCTGCTACTAGCCTTATGACGTTGATTTCATGACTGAGTGATATTCCATTGTACATGAGGACCACAACTTCTTTATCCATTTTTCTCTTTCCTAGGATATTTAAGGTGTAATGAAGTGGGGGTTCTTGTCAACAGAGCAGCCCTAAACTTTGGGGTGCCTGTGTCTTGCTGATTTTTAGTTTTCCCAATTTATACGCCCATGAGTGGAAGTGCCCTATGCTCTCCAAGCTGTGTTTTTTAGATGTTTCAGAACACACCGTACACTTCTCCAGAGTGGCTGTTGGCAATTTACATCCCACCCATCAGCGTAGCAAGGCTCCCATTTCTCCATGGCCGGTCCTGCATTTCTGGTTTGGACACTTTTTTCCGCATGGCCCTTTTGCCCGCTGGGAAGCGAGACTTCTTTGGAGCGCTGATTGGCCTTTCCAGGTTGCTTGGTTGGCCAAAAAGGGCGTATGTGTTTTTTCCTGAATATATTCAGGAAAAAACGCATACGCCCTTTTTGGCCAAGGGCATCATTGTCCACGTTTTGCCGCTTTTCATGTGCTTTCAAGGCGATTCGAATCTACCTCCTGAAATCTGTTTCCTGCAATTCTGCCTTGCTTTCAAAGCCTCTTCGTTGCCTTCCCTTAATATATTTGTGGACGAGAGGTATCATTTAAAACTCTGCAGGTTTGTGAATTGCAGGGCCCCTGAGCTCCATTTTTCAACTCGCTTTTTTGGGAGCTGGCCGCAAAAGCGCAGGATTGCTTCAGGCCCTCTTCTGGTTCTGGGGGGCAGGCTGAGCTTGTGCTTAATTCTTCTTCCTGATGGGAAAATAGAGTGACCTGAGCCTGTCCCAACACCTAGAGCTAGTCTCTCATTGGTTCCCCCTCTTCCCGTTCATCCTCAGGACAAATTGCAACCTGTACGGAACAGGAGGTTAAAGGTGCTGATTCTCCAAGGAGGGAGATGGCTAGTAAATCGGCTGGAATGGCGAACCCGAGCCAAGGAGATGAGAAATGAGGTGCGTTTTAGAAACCTTTCCCGATCACACGGTGTACCAACTTCTGGGTTTCTCATGCCTGTTTTCGACGTAGGAAGATGCCCTTGAACCTGGAGATTTGGGACCCATGGGATGGGTACCATGCAGTATTACTTGAAAGGGTCTGCGTTGGCTCACCCAACCTCACCGAACCTCTCAGCCCCAAGAGTGTCCAGCCTTATGACTCAATCAGCTGTGGGTCTAGATATGGTCAATCCAGGTTGCATCACAGCCCCTGAACGAATTTTGGAAGAATTTCTCTCTCTTTCACTGTCTTTGTTTCACGGGTTTTGAAAAGTAATTTATTTTTATAATGGGGTTTAGCTGCTTTTCACGGCTGTGTTTATGCCGCTTTACACCCCCTTGACTCACTTACAGAGAGATATCAATACATAGGTTTGAAGATTCTTACTAGTCAGATATATTCTTGTGCGGTGAATAGGGGGTGTTGAGTCCAGTTCACTGAAAAAGGAATAGGTCTTGTCTCTTACATATTGGGTTTATGGAACGGTATCTGAGCTAATTTGAAACCCTTGTTTTATGCATCACCCCACCTCACCTTTCCCGTTCAGCAGCCATAGTGTGTTTCCTAAACGTGTGACTCTGTTCTGTTTTGTAATTCAGTTCAAGTGTAGCGGTTTTTACATTCCCTCTCGAAGTGATATCTTATGATAAGTGTCTTTTTCTGTGTGACTTATTTCCCTTAGAATCGTCGTACCTAAATCCACTCATCGTGCTGCTACTAGCCTTATGACGTTGATTTCATGGCTGAGTGATATTCCATTGTACATGAGGACCACAACTTCTTTATCCATTTTTCTCTTTCCTAGGATATTTAAGGTGTAATGAAGTGGGGGTTCTTGTCAACAGAGCAGCCCTAAACTTTGGGGTGCCTGTGTCTTGCTGATTTTTAGTTTTCCCAATTTATACGCCCATGAGTGGAAGTGCCCTATGCTCTCCAAGCTGTGTTTTTTAGATGTTTCAGAACACACCGTACACTTCTCCAGAGTGGCTGTTGGCAATTTACATCCCACCCATCAGCGTAGCAAGGCTCCCATTTCTCCATGGCCGGTCCTGCATTTCTGGTTTGGACACTTTTTTCCGCATGGCCCTTTTGCCCGCTGGGAAGCGAGACTTCTTTGGAGCGCTGATTGGCCTTTCCAGGTTGCTTGGTTGGCCCAAAAGGGCATATGCGTTTTTTCCTGAATATATTCAGGAAAAAACGCATACGCCCTTTTTGGCCAAGGGCATCATTGTCCACGTTTTGCCGCTTTTCATGTGCTTTCAAGGCGATTCGAATCTACCTCCTGAAATCTGTTTCCTGCAATTCTGCCTTGCTTTCAAAGCCTCTTCGTTGCCTTCCCTTAATATATTTGTGGACGAGAGGTATCATTTAAAACTCTGCAGGTTTGTGAATTGCAGGGCCCCTGAGCTCCATTTTTCAACTCGCTTTTTTGGGAGCTGGCCGCAAAAGCGCAGGATTGCTTCAGGCCCTCTTCTGGTTCTGGGGGGCAGGCTGAGCTTGTGCTTAATTCTTCTTCCTGATGGGAAAATAGAGTGACCTGTGCCTGTCCCAACACCTAGAGCTAGTCTCTCATTGGTTCCCCCTCTTCCCGTTCATCCTCAGGACAAATTGCAACCTGTACGGAACAGGAGGTTAAAGGTGCTGATTCTCCAAGGAGGGAGATGGCTAGTAAATCGGCTGGAATGGCGAACCCGAGCCAAGGAGATGAGAAATGAGGTGCGTTTTAGAAACCTTTCCCGATCACACGGTGTACCAACTTCTGGGTTTCTCATGCCTGTTTTCGACGTAGGAAGATGCCCTTGAACCTGGAGATTTGGGACCCATGGGATGGGTACCATGCAGTATTACTTGAAAGGGTCTGCGTTGGCTCACCCAACCTCACCGAACCTCTCAGCCCCAAGAGTGTCCAGCCTTATGACTCAATCAGCTGTGGGTCTAGATATGGTCAATCCAGGTTGCATCACAGCCCCTGAACGAATTTTGGAAGAATTTCTCTCTCTTTCACTGTCTTTGTTTCAAGGGTTTTGAAAAGTAATTTATTTTTATAATGGGGTTTAGCTGCTTTTCACGGCTGTGTTTATGCCGCTTTACACCCCCTTGACTCACTTACGGAGAGATATCAATACATAGGTTTGAAGATTCTTACTAGTCAGATATATTCTTGTGCGGTGAATAGGGGGTGTTGAGTCCAGTTCACTGAAAAAGGAATAGGTCTTGTCTCTTACATATTGGGTTTATGGAACGGTATCTGAGCTAATTTGAAACCCTTGTTTTATGCATCACCCCACCTCACCTTTCCCGTTCAGCAGCCATAGTGTGTTTCCTAAACGTGTGACTCTGTTCTGTTTTGTAATTCAGTTCAAGTGTAGCGGTTTTTACATTCCCTCTCGAAGTGATATCTTATGATAAGTGTCTTTTTCTGTGTGACTTATTTCCCTTAGAATCGTCGTACCTAAATCCACTCATCGTGCTGCTACTAGCCTTATGACGTTGATTTCATGGCTGAGTGATATTCCATTGTACATGAGGACCACAACTTCTTTATCCATTTTTCTCTTTCCTAGGATATTTAAGGTGTAATGAAGTGGGGGTTCTTGTCAACAGAGCAGCCCTAAACTTTGGGGTGCCTGTGTCTTGCTGATTTTTAGTTTTCCCAATTTATACGCCCATGAGTGGAAGTGCCCTATGCTCTCCAAGCTGTGTTTTTTAGATGTTTCAGAACACACCGTACACTTCTCCAGAGTGGCTGTTGGCAATTTACATCCCACCCATCAGCGTAGCAAGGCTCCCATTTCTCCATGGCCGGTCCTGCATTTCTGGTTTGGACACTTTTTTCCGCATGGCCCTTTTGCCCGCTGGGAAGCGAGACTTCTTTGGAGCGCTGATTGGCCTTTCCAGGTTGCTTGGTTGGCCCAAAAGGGCATATGCGTTTTTTCCTGAATATATTCAGGAAAAAACGCATACGCCCTTTTTGGCCAAGGGCATCATTGTCCACGTTTTGCCGCTTTTCATGTGCTTTCAAGGCGATTCGAATCTACCTCCTGAAATCTGTTTCCTGCAATTCTGCCTTGCTTTCAAAGCCTCTTCGTTGCCTTCCCTTAATATATTTGTGGACGAGAGGTATCATTTAAAACTCTGCAGGTTTGTGAATTGCAGGGCCCCTGAGCTGCATTTTTCAACTCGCTTTTTTGGGAGCTGGCCGCAAAAGCGCAGGATTGCTTCAGGCCCTCTTCTGGTTCTGGGGGGCAGGCTGAGCTTGTGCTTAATTCTTCTTCCTGATGGGAAAATAGAGTGACCTGTGCCTGTCCCAACACCTAGAGCTAGTCTCTCATTGGTTCCCCCTCTTCCCGTTCATCCTCAGGACAAATTGCAACCTGTACGGAACAGGAGGTTAAAGGTGCTGATTCTCCAAGGAGGGAGATGGCTAGTAAATCGGCTGGAATGGCGAACCCGAGCCAAGGAGATGAGAAATGAGGTGCGTTTTAGAAACCTTTCCCGATCACACGGTGTACCATCTTCTGGGTTTCTCATGCCTGTTTTCGACGTAGGAAGATGCCCTTGAACCTGGAGATTTGGGACCCATGGGATGGGTACCATGCAGTATTACTTGAAAGGGTCTGCGTTGGCTCACCCAACCTCACCGAACCTCTCAGCCCCAAGAGTGTCCACCCTTATGTCTCAATCAGCTGTGGGTCTAGATATGGTCAATCCAGGTTGCATCACAGCCCCTGAACGAATTTTGGAAGAATTTCTCTCTCTTTCACTGTCTTTGTTTCACGGGTTTTGAAAAGTAATTTATTTTTATAATGGGGTTTAGCTGCTTTTCACGGCTGTGTTTATGCCGCTTTACACCCCCTTGACTCACTTACAGAGAGATATCAATACATAGGTTTGAAGATTCTTACTAGTCAGATATATTCTTGTGCGGTGAATAGGGGGTGTTGAGTCCAGTTCACTGAAAAAGGAATAGGTCTTGTCTCTTACATATTGGGTTTATGGAACGGTATCTGAGCTAATTTGAAACCCTTGTTTTATGCATCACCCCACCTCACCTTTCCCGTTCAGCAGCCATAGTGTGTTTCCTAAACGTGTGACTCTGTTCTGTTTTGTAATTCAGTTCAAGTGTAGCGGTTTTTACATTCCCTCTCTAAGTGATATCTTATGATAAGTGTCTTTTTCTGTGTGACTTATTTCACTTAGAATCCTCGTACCTAAATCCACTCATCGTGCTGCTACTAGCCTTATGACGTTGATTTCATGGCTGAGTGATATTCCATTGTACATGAGGACCACAACTTCTTTATCCATTTTTCTCTTTCCTAGGATATTTAAGGTGTAATGAAGTGGGGGTTCTTGTCAACAGAGCAGCCCTAAACTTTGGGGTGCCTGTGTCTTGCTGATTTTTAGTTTTCCCAATTTATACGCCCATGAGTAGAAGTGCCCTATGCTCTCCAAGCTGTGTTTTTTAGATGTTTCAGAACACACCGTACACTTCTCCAGAGTGGCTGTTGGCAATTTACATCCCACCCATCAGCGTAGCAAGGCTCCCATTTCTCCATGGCCGGTCCTGCATTTCTGGTTTGGACACTTTTTTCCGCATGGCCCTTTTGCCCGCTGGGAAGCGAGACTTCTTTGGAGCGCTGATTGGCCTTTCCAGGTTGCTTGGTTGGCCCAAAAGGGCGTATGCGTTTTTTCCTGAATATATTCAGGAAAAAACGCATACGCCCTTTTTGGCCAAGGGCATCATTGTCCACGTTTTGCCGCTTTTCATGTGCTTTCAAGGCGATTCGAATCTACCTCCTGAAATCTGTTTCCTGCAATTCTGCCTTGCTTTCAAAGCCTCTTCGTTGCCTTCCCTTAATATATTTGTGGACGAGAGGTATCATTTAAAACTCTGCAGGTTTGTGAATTGCAGGGCCCCTGAGCTCCATTTTTCAACTCGCTTTTTTGGGAGCTGGCCGCAAAAGCGCAGGATTGCTTCAGGCCATTTTCTGGTTCTGGGGGGCAGGCTGAGCTTGTGCTTAATTCTTCTTCCTGATGGGAAAATAGAGTGACCTGTGCCTGTCCCAACACCTAGAGCTAGTCTCTCATTGGTTCCCCCTCTTCCCGTTCATCCTCAGGACAAATTGCAACCTGTACGGAACAGGAGGTTAAAGGTGCTGATTCTCCAAGGAGGGAGATGGCTAGTAAATCGGCTGGAATGGCGAACCCGAGCCAAGGAGATGAGAAATGAGGTGCGTTTTAGAAACCTTTCCCGATCACACGGTGTACCAACTTCTGGGTTTCTCATGCCTGTTTTCGACGTAGGAAGATGCCCTTGAACCTGGAGATTTGGGACCCATGGGATGGGTACCATGCAGTATTACTTGAAAGGGTCTGCGTTGGCTCACCCAACCTCACCGAACCTCTCAGCCCCAAGAGTGTCCAGCCTTATGACTCAATCAGCTGTGGGTCTAGATATGGTCAATCCAGGTTGCATCACAGCCCCTGAACGAATTTTGGAAGAATTTCTCTCTCTTTCACTGTCTTTGTTTCAAGGGTTTTGAAAAGTAATTTATTTTTATAATGGGGTTTAGCTGCTTTTCACGGCTGTGTTTATGCCGCTTTACACCCCCTTGACTCACTTCCGGAGAGATATCAATACATAGGTTTGAAGATTCTTACTAGTCAGATATATTCTTGTGCGGTGAATAGGGGGTGTTGAGTCCAGTTCACTGAAAAAGGAATAGGTCTTGTCTCTTACATATTGGGTTTATGGAACGGTATCTGAGCTAATTTGAAACCCTTGTTTTATGCATCACCCCACCTCACCTTTCCCGTTCAGCAGCCATAGTGTGTTTCCTAAACGTGTGACTCTGTTCTGTTTTGTAATTCAGTTCAAGTGTAGCGGTTTTTACATTCCCTCTCGAAGTGATATCTTATGATAAGTGTCTTTTTCTGTGTGACTTATTTCACTTAGAATCCTCGTACCTAAATCCACTCATCGTGCTGCTACTAGCCTTATGACGTTGATTTCATGGCTGAGTGATATTCCATTGTACATGAGGACCACAACTTCTTTATCCATTTTTCTCTTTCCTAGGATATTTAAGGTGTAATGAAGTGGGGGTTCTTGTCAACAGAGCAGCCCTAAACTTTGGGGTGCCTGTGTCTTGCTGATTTTTAGTTTTCCCAATTTATACGCCCATGAGTGGAAGTGCCCTATGCTCTCCAAGCTGTGTTTTTTAGATGTTTCAGAACACACCGCACACTTCTCCAGAGTGGCTGTTGGCAATTTACATCCCACCCATCAGCGTAGCAAGGCTCCCATTTCTCCATGGCCGGTCCTGCATTTCTGGTTTGGACACTTTTTTCCGCATGGCCCTTTTGCCCGCTGGGAAGCGAGACTTCTTTGGAGCGCTGATTGGCCTTTCCAGGTTGCTTGGTTGGCCCAAAAGGGCGTATGCGTTTTTTCCTGAATATATTCAGGAAAAAACGCATACGCCCTTTTTGGCCAAGGGCATCATTGTCCACGTTTTGCCGCTTTTCATGTGCTTTCAAGGCGATTCGAATCTACCTCCTGAAATCTGTTTCCTGCAATTCTGCCTTGCTTTCAAAGCCTCTTCGTTGCCTTCCCTTAATATATTTGTGGACGAGAGGTATCATTTAAAACTCTGCAGGTTTGTGAATTGCAGGGCCCCTGAGCTCCATTTTTCAACTCGCTTTTTTGGGAGCTGGCCGCAAATGCGCAGGATTGCTTCAGGCCCTCTTCTGGTTCTGGGGGGCAGGCGGAGCTTGTGCTTAATTCTTCTTCCTGATGGGAAAATAGAGTGACCTGTGCCTGTCCCAACACCTAGAGCTAGTCTCTCATTGGTTCCCCCTCTTCCCGTTCATCCTCAGGACAAATTGCAACCTGTACGGAACAGGAGGTTAAAGGTGCTGATTCTCCAAGGAGGGAGATGGCTAGTAAATCGGCTGGAATGGCGAACCCGAGCCAAGGAGATGAGAAATGAGGTGCGTTTTAGAAACCTTTCCCGATCACACGGTGTACCATCTTCTGGGTTTCTCATGCCTGTTTTCGACGTCGGAAGATGCCCTTGAACCTGGAGATTTGGGACCCATGGGATGGGTACCATGCAGTATTACTTGAAAGGGTCTGCGTTGGCTCACCCAACCTCACCGAACCTCTCAGCCCCAAGAGTGTCCACCCTTATGTCTCAATCAGCTGTGGGTCTAGATATGGTCAATCCAGGTTGCATCACAGCCCCTGAACGAATTTTGGAAGAATTTCTCTCTCTTTCACTGTCTTTGTTTCACGGGTTTTGAAAAGTAATTTATTTTTATAATGGGGTTTAGCTGCTTTTCACGGCTGTGTTTATGCCGCTTTACACCCCCTTGACTCACTTACGGAGAGATATCAATACATAGGTTTGAAGATTCTTACTAGTCAGATATATTCTTGTGCGGTGAATAGGGGGTGTTGAGTCCAGTTCACTGAAAAAGGAATAGGTCTTGTCTCTTACATATTGGGTTTATGGAACGGTATCTGAGCTAATTTGAAACCCTTGTTTTATGCATCACCCCACCTCACCTTTCCCGTTCAGCAGCCATAGTGTGTTTCCTAAACGTGTGACTCTGTTCTGTTTTGTAATTCAGTTCAAGTGTAGCGGTTTTTACATTCCCTCTCGAAGTGATATCTTATGATAAGTGTCTTTTTCTGTGTGACTTATTTCACTTAGAATCGTCGTACCTAAATCCACTCATCGTGCTGCTACTAGCCTTATGACGTTGATTTCATGGCTGAGTGATATTCCATTGTACATGAGGACCACAACTTCTTTATCCATTTTTCTCTTTACTAGGATATTTAAGGTGTAATGAAGTGGGGGTTCTTGTCAACAGAGCAGCCCTAAACTTTGGGGTGCCTGTGTCTTGCTGATTTTTAGTTTTCCCAATTTATACGCCCATGAGTGGAAGTGCCCTATGCTCTCCAAGCTGTGTTTTTTAGATGTTTCAGAACACACCGTACACTTCTCCAGAGTGGCTGTTGGCAATTTACATCCCACCCATCAGCGTAGCAAGGCTCCCATTTCTCCATGGCCGGTCCTGCATTTCTGGTTTGGACACTTTTTTCCGCATGGCCCTTTTGCCCGCTGGGAAGCGAGACTTCTTTGGAGCGCTGATTGGCCTTTCCAGGTTGCTTGGTTGGCCCAAAAGGGCGTATGCGTTTTTTCCTGAATATATTCAGGAAAAAACGCATACGCCCTTTTTGGCCAAGGGCATCATTGTCCACGTTTTGCCGCTTTTCATGTGCTTTCAAGGCGATTCGAATCTACCTCCTGAAATCTGTTTCCTGCAATTCTGCCTTGCTTTCAAAGCCTCTTCGTTGCCTTCCCTTAATATATTTGTGGACGAGAGGTATCATTTAAAACTCTGCAGGTTTGTGAATTGCAGGGCCCCTGAGCTCCATTTTTCAACTCGCTTTTTTGGGAGCTGGCCGCAAATGCGCAGGATTGCTTCAGGCCCTCTTCTGGTTCTGGGGGGCAGGCGGAGCTTGTGCTTAATTCTTCTTCCTGATGGGAAAATAGAGTGACCTGTGCCTGTCCCAACACCTAGAGCTAGTCTCTCATTGGTTCCCCCTCTTCCCGTTCATCCTCAGGACAAATTGCAACCTGTACGGAACAGGAGGTTAAAGGTGCTGATTCTCCAAGGAGGGAGATGGCTAGTAAATCGGCTGGAATGGCGAACCCGAGCCAAGGAGATGAGAAATGAGGTGCGTTTTAGAAACCTTTCCCGATCACACGGTGTACCATCTTCTGGGTTTCTCATGCCTGTTTTCGACGTCGGAAGATGCCCTTGAACCTGGAGATTTGGGACCCATGGGATGGGTACCATGCAGTATTACTTGAAAGGGTCTGCGTTGGCTCACCCAACCTCACCGAACCTCTCAGCCCCAAGAGTGTCCACCCTTATGTCTCAATCAGCTGTGGGTCTAGATATGGTCAATCCAGGTTGCATCACAGCCCCTGAACGAATTTTGGAAGAATTTCTCTCTCTTTCACTGTCTTTGTTTCACGGGTTTTGAAAAGTAATTTATTTTTATAATGGGGTTTAGCTGCTTTTCACGGCTGTGTTTATGCCGCTTTACACCCCCTTGACTCACTTACGGAGAGATATCAATACATAGGTTTGAAGATTCTTACTAGTCAGATATATTCTTGTGCGGTGAATAGGGGGTGTTGAGTCCAGTTCACTGAAAAAGGAATAGGTCTTGTCTCTTACATATTGGGTTTATGGAACGGTATCTGAGCTAATTTGAAACCCTTGTTTTATGCATCACCCCACCTCACCTTTCCCGTTCAGCAGCCATAGTGTGTTTCCTAAACGTGTGACTCTGTTCTGTTTTGTAATTCAGTTCAAGTGTAGCGGTTTTTACATTCCCTCTCGAAGTGATATCTTATGATAAGTGTCTTTTTCTGTGTGACTTATTTCACTTAGAATCGTCGTACCTAAATCCACTCATCGTGCTGCTACTAGCCTTATGACGTTGATTTCATGGCTGAGTGATATTCCATTGTACATGAGGACCACAACTTCTTTATCCATTTTTCTCTTTACTAGGATATTTAAGGTGTAATGAAGTGGGGGTTCTTGTCAACAGAGCAGCCCTAAACTTTGGGGTGCCTGTGTCTTGCTGATTTTTAGTTTTCCCAATTTATACGCCCATGAGTGGAAGTGCCCTATGCTCTCCAAGCTGTGTTTTTTAGATGTTTCAGAACACACCGTACACTTCTCCAGAGTGGCTGTTGGCAATTTACATCCCACCCATCAGCGTAGCAAGGCTCCCATTTCTCCATGGCCGGTCCTGCATTTCTGGTTTGGACACTTTTTTCCGCATGGCCCTTTTGCCCGCTGGGAAGCGAGACTTCTTTGGAGCGCTGATTGGCCTTTCCAGGTTGCTTGGTTGGCCCAAAAGGGCGTATGCGTTTTTTCCTGAATATATTCAGGAAAAAACGCATACGCCCTTTTTGGCCAAGGGCATCATTGTCCACGTTTTGCCGCTTTTCATGTGCTTTCAAGGCGATTCGAATCTACCTCCTGAAATCTGTTTCCTGCAATTCTGCCTTGCTTTCAAAGCCTCTTCGTTGCCTTCCCTTAATATATTTGTGGACGAGAGGTATCATTTAAAACTCTGCAGGTTTGTGAATTGCAGGGCCCCTGAGCTCCATTTTTCAACTCGCTTTTTTGGGAGCTGGCCGCAAAAGCGCAGGATTGCTTCAGGCCCTCTTCTGGTTCTGGGGGGTAGGCTGAGCTTGTGCTTAATTCTTCTTCCTGATGGGAAAATAGAGTGACCTGTGCCTGTCCCAACACCTAGAGCTAGTCTCTCATTGGTTCCCCCTCTTCCCGTTCATCCTCAGGACAAATTGCAACCTGTACGGAACAGGAGGTTAAAGGTGCTGATTCTCCAAGGAGGGAGATGGCTAGTAAATCGGCTGGAATGGCGAACCCGAGCCAAGGAGATGAGAAATGAGGTGCGTTTTAGAAACCTTTCCCGATCACACGGTGTACCAACTTCTGGGTTTCTCATGCCAGTTTTCGACGTAGGAAGATGCCCTTGAACCTGGAGATTTGGGACCCATGGGATGGGTACCATGCAGTATTACTTGAAAGGGTCTGCGTTGGCTCACCCAACCTCACCGAACCTCTCAGCCCCAAGAGTGTCCAGCCTTATGACTCAATCAGCTGTGGGTCTAGATATGGTCAATCCAGGTTGCATCACAGCCCCTGAACGAATTTTGGAAGAATTTCTCTCTCTTTCACTGTCTTTGTTTCAAGGGTTTTGAAAAGTAATTTATTTTTATAATGGGGTTTAGCTGCTTTTCACGGCTGTGTTTATGCCGCTTTACACCCCCTTGACTCACTTACGGAGAGATATCAATACATAGGTTTGAAGATTCTTACTAGTCAGATATATTCTTGTGCGGTGAATAGGGGGTGTTGAGTCCAGTTCACTGAAAAAGGAATAGGTCTTGTCTCTTACATATTGGGTTTATGGAACGGTATCTGAGCTAATTTGAAACCCTTGTTTTATGCATGACCCCACCTCACCTTTCCCGTTCAGCAGCCATAGTGTGTTTCCTAAACGTGTGACTCTGTTCTGTTTTGTAATTCAGTTCAAGTGTAGCGGTTTTTACATTCCCTCTCGAAGTGATATCTTATGATAAGTGTCTTTTTCTGTGTGACTTATTTCACTTAGAATCGTCGTACCTAAATCCACTCATCGTGCTGCTACTAGCCTTATGACGTTGATTTCATGGCTGAGTGATATTCCATTGTACATGAGGACCACAACTTCTTTATCCATTTTTCTCTTTCCTAGGATATTTAAGGTGTAATGAAGTGGGGGTTCTTGTCAACAGAGCAGCCCTAAACTTTGGGGTGCCTGTGTCTTGCTGATTTTTAGTTTTCCCAATTTATACGCCCATGAGTGGAAGTGCCCTATGCTCTCCAAGCTGTGTTTTTTAGATGTTTCAGAACACACCGCACACTTCTCCAGAGTGGCTGTTGGCAATTTACATCCCACCCATCAGCGTAGCAAGGCTCCCATTTCTCCATGGCCGGTCCTGCATTTCTGGTTTGGACACTTTTTTCCGCATGGCCCTTTTGCCCGCTGGGAAGCGAGACTTCTTTGGAGCGCTGATTGGCCTTTCCAGGTTGCTTGGTTGGCCCAAAAGGGCGTATGCGTTTTTTCCTGAATATATTCAGGAAAAAACGCATACGCCCTTTTTGGCCAAGGGCATCATTGTCCACGTTTTGCCGCTTTTCATGTGCTTTCAAGGCGATTCGAATCTACCTCCTGAAATCTGTTTCCTGCAATTCTGCCTTGCTTTCAAAGCCTCTTCGTTGCCTTCCCTTAATATATTTGTGGACGAGAGGTATCATTTAAAACTCTGCAGGTTTGTGAATTGCAGGGCCCCTGAGCTCCATTTTTCAACTCGCTTTTTTGGGAGCTGGCCGCAAAAGCGCAGGATTGCTTCAGGCCCTCTTCTGGTTCTGGGGGGTAGGCTGAGCTTGTGCTTAATTCTTCTTCCTGATGGGAAAATAGAGTGACCTGTGCCTGTCCCAACACCTAGAGCTAGTCTCTCATTGGTTCCCCCTCTTCCCGTTCATCCTCAGGACAAATTGCAACCTGTACGGAACAGGAGGTTAAAGGTGCTGATTCTCCAAGGAGGGAGATGGCTAGTAAATCGGCTGGAATGGCGAACCCGAGCCAAGGAGATGAGAAATGAGGTGCGTTTTAGAAACCTTTCCCGATCACACGGTGTACCAACTTCTGGGTTTCTCATGCCTGTTTTCGACGTAGGAAGATGCCCTTGAACCTGGAGATTTGGGACCCATGGGATGGGTACCATGCAGTATTACTTGAAAGGGTCTGCGTTGGCTCACCCAACCTCACCGAACCTCTCAGCCCCAAGAGTGTCCAGCCTTATGACTCAATCAGCTGTGGGTCTAGATATGGTCAATCCAGGTTGCATCACAGCCCCTGAACGAATTTTGGAAGAATTTCTCTCTCTTTCACTGTCTTTGTTTCAAGGGTTTTGAAAAGTAATTTATTTTTATAATGGGGTTTAGCTGCTTTTCACGGCTGTGTTTATGCCGCTTTACACCCCCTTGACTCACTTACGGAGAGATATCAATACATAGGTTTGAAGATTCTTACTAGTCAGATATATTCTTGTGCGGTGAATAGGGGGTGTTGAGTCCAGTTCACTGAAAAAGGAATAGGTCTTGTCTCTTACATATTGGGTTTATGGAACGGTATCTGAGCTAATTTGAAACCCTTGTTTTATGCATGACCCCACCTCACCTTTCCCGTTCAGCAGCCATAGTGTGTTTCCTAAACGTGTGACTCTGTTCTGTTTTGTAATTCAGTTCAAGTGTAGCGGTTTTTACATTCCCTCTCGAAGTGATATCTTATGATAAGTGTCTTTTTCTGTGTGACTTATTTCACTTAGAATCGTCGTACCTAAATCCACTCATCGTGCTGCTACTAGCCTTATGACGTTGATTTCATGGCTGAGTGATATTCCATTGTACATGAGGACCACAACTTCTTTATCCATTTTTCTCTTTCCTAGGATATTTAAGGTGTAATGAAGTGGGGGTTCTTGTCAACAGAGCAGCCCTAAACTTTGGGGTGCCTGTGTCTTGCTGATTTTTAGTTTTCCCAATTTATACGCCCATGAGTGGAAGTGCCCTATGCTCTCCAAGCTGTGTTTTTTAGATGTTTCAGAACACACCGCACACTTCTCCAGAGTGGCTGTTGGCAATTTACATCCCACCCATCAGCGTAGCAAGGCTCCCATTTCTCCATGGCCGGTCCTGCATTTCTGGTTTGGACACTTTTTTCCGCATGGCCCTTTTGCCCGCTGGGAAGCGAGACTTCTTTGGAGCGCTGATTGGCCTTTCCAGGTTGCTTGGTTGGCCCAAAAGGGCGTATGCGTTTTTTCCTGAATATATTCAGGAAAAAACGCATACGCCCTTTTTGGCCAAGGGCATCATTGTCCACGTTTTGCCGCTTTTCATGTGCTTTCAAGGCGATTCGAATCTACCTCCTGAAATCTGTTTCCTGCAATTCTGCCTTGCTTTCAAAGCCTCTTCGTTGCCTTCCCTTAATATATTTGTGGACGAGAGGTATCATTTAAAACTCTGCAGGTTTGTGAATTGCAGGGCCCCTGAGCTCCATTTTTCAACTCGCTTTTTTGGGAGCTGGCCGCAAATGCGCAGGATTGCTTCAGGCCCTCTTCTGGTTCTGGGGGGCAGGCGGAGCTTGTGCTTAATTCTTCTTCCTGATGGGAAAATAGAGTGACCTGTGCCTGTCCCAACACCTAGAGCTAGTCTCTCATTGGTTCCCCCTCTTCCCGTTCATCCTCAGGACAAATTGCAACCTGTACGGAACAGGAGGTTAAAGGTGCTGATTCTCCAAGGAGGGAGATGGCTAGTAAATCGGCTGGAATGGCGAACCCGAGCCAAGGAGATGAGAAATGAGGTGCGTTTTAGAAACCTTTCCCGATCACACGGTGTACCATCTTCTGGGTTTCTCATGCCTGTTTTCGACGTCGGAAGATGCCCTTGAACCTGGAGATTTGGGACCCATGGGATGGGTACCATGCAGTATTACTTGAAAGGGTCTGCGTTGGCTCACCCAACCTCACCGAACCTCTCAGCCCCAAGAGTGTCCACCCTTATGTCTCAATCAGCTGTGGGTCTAGATATGGTCAATCCAGGTTGCATCACAGCCCCTGAACGAATTTTGGAAGAATTTCTCTCTCTTTCACTGTCTTTGTTTCACGGGTTTTGAAAAGTAATTTATTTTTATAATGGGGTTTAGCTGCTTTTCACGGCTGTGTTTATGCCGCTTTACACCCCCTTGACTCACTTACGGAGAGATATCAATACATAGGTTTGAAGATTCTTACTAGTCAGATATATTCTTGTGCGGTGAATAGGGGGTGTTGAGTCCAGTTCACTGAAAAAGGAATAGGTCTTGTCTCTTACATATTGGGTTTATGGAACGGTATCTGAGCTAATTTGAAACCCTTGTTTTATGCATCACCCCACCTCACCTTTCCCGTTCAGCAGCCATAGTGTGTTTCCTAAACGTGTGACTCTGTTCTGTTTTGTAATTCAGTTCAAGTGTAGCGGTTTTTACATTCCCTCTCGAAGTGATATCTTATGATAAGTGTCTTTTTCTGTGTGACTTATTTCACTTAGAATCGTCGTACCTAAATCCACAAATCGTGCTGCTACTAGCCTTATGACGTTGATTTCATGGCTGAGTGATATTCCATTGTACATGAGGACCACAACTTCTTTATCCATTTTTCTCTTTCCTAGGATATTTAAGGTGTAATGAAGTGGGGGTTCTTGTCAACAGAGCAGCCCTAAACTTTGGGGTGCCTGTGTCTTGCTGATTTTTAGTTTTCCCAATTTATACGCCCATGAGTGGAAGTGCCCTATGCTCTCCAAGCTGTGTTTTTTAGATGTTTCAGAACACACCGTACACTTCTCCAGAGTGGCTGTTGGCAATTTACATCCCACCCATCAGCGTAGCAAGGCTCCCATTTCTCCATGGCCGGTCCTGCATTTCTGGTTTGGACACTTTTTTCTGCATGGCCCTTTTGCCCGCTGGGAAGCGAGACTTCTTTGGAGCGCTGATTGGCCTTTCCAGGTTGCTTGGTTGGCCAAAAAGGGCGTATGCGTTTTTTCCTGAATATATTCAGGAAAAAACGCATACGCCCTTTTTGGCCAAGGGCATCCTTGTCCACGTTTTGCCGCTTTTCATGTGCTTTCAAGGCGATTCGAATCTACCTCCTGAAATCTGTTTCCTGCAATTCTGCCTTGCTTTCAAAGCCTCTTCGTTGCCTTCCCTTAATATATTTGTGGACGAGAGGTATCATTTAAAACTCTGCAGGTTTGTGAATTGCAGGGCCCCTGAGCTCCATTTTTCAACTCGCTTTTTTGGGAGCTGGCCGCAAAAGCGCAGGATTGCTTCAGGCCCTCTTCTGGTTCTGGGGGGCAGGCTGAGCTTGTGCTTAATTCTTCTTCCTGATGGGAAAATAGAGTGACCTGTGCCTGTCCCAACACCTAGAGCTAGTCTCTCATTGGTTCCCCCTCTTCCCGTTCATCCTCAGGACAAATTGCAACCTGTACGGAACAGGAGGTTAAAGGTGCTGATTCTCCAAGGAGGGAGATGGCTAGTAAATCGGCTGGAATGGCGAACCCGAGCCAAGGAGATGAGAAATGAGGTGCGTTTTAGAAACCTTTCCCGATCACACGGTGTACCATCTTCTGGGTTTCTCATGCCTGTTTTCGACGTAGGAAGATGCCCTTGAACCTGGAGATTTGGGACCCATGGGATGGGTACCATGCAGTATTACTTGAAAGGGTCTGCGTTGGCTCACCCAACCTCACCGAACCTCTCAGCCCCAAGAGTGTCCACCCTTATGTCTCAATCAGCTGTGGGTCTAGATATGGTCAATCCAGGTTGCATCACAGCCCCTGAACGAATTTTGGAAGAATTTCTCTCTCTTTCACTGTCTTTGTTTCACGGGTTTTGAAAAGTAATTTATTTGTATAATGGGGTTTAGCTGCTTTTCACGGCTGTGTTTATGCCGCTTTACACCCCCTTGACTCACTTACGGAGAGATATCAATACATAGGTTTGAAGATTCTAACTAGTCAGATATATTCTTGTGCGGTGAATAGGGGGTGTTGAGTCCAGTTCACTGAAAATGGAATACGTCTTGTCTCTTACATATTGGGTTTATGGAACGGTATCTGAGCTAATTTGAAACCCTTGTTTTATGCATCACCCCACCTCACCTTTCCCGTTCAGCAGCCATAGTGTGTTTCCTAAACGTGTGACTCTGTTCTGTTTTGTAATTCAGTTCAAGTGTAGCGGTTTTTGCATTCCCTCTCGAAGTGATATCTTATGATAAGTGTCTTTTTCTGTGTGACTTATTTCACTTAGAATCGTCGTACCTAAATCCACTCATCGTGCTGCTACTAGCCTTATGACGTTGATTTCATGGCTGAGTGATATTCCATTGTACATGAGGACCACAACTTCTTTATCCATTTTTCTCTTTCCTAGGATATTTAAGGTGTAATGAAGTGGGGGTTCTTGTCAACAGAGCAGCCCTTAACTTTGGGGTGCCTCTGTCTTGCTGATTTTTAGTTTTCCCAATTTATACGCCCATGAGTGGAAGTGCCCTATGCTCTCCAAGCTGTGTTTTTTAGATGTTTCAGAACACACCGTACACTTCTCCAGAGTGGCTGTTGGCAATTTACATCCCACCCATCAGCGTAGCAAGGCTCCCATTTCTCCATGGCCGGTCCTGCATTTCTGGTTTGGACACGTTTTTCCCCATGGCCCTTTTGCCCGCTGGGAAGCGAGACTTCTTTGGAGCGCTGATTGGCCTTTCCAGGTTGCTTGGTTGGCCAAAAAGGGCGTATGCGTTTTTTCCTGAATATATTCAGGAAAAAACGCATACGCCCTTTTTGGCTAAGGGCATCATTGTCCACGTTTTGCCGCTTATCATGTGCTTTCAAGGCGATTCGAATCTACCTCCTGAAATCTGTTTCCTGCAATTCTGCCTTGCTTTCAAAGCCTCTTCGTTGCCTTCCCTTAATATATTTGTGGACGAGAGGTATCATTTAAAACTCTGCAGGTTTGTGAATTGCAGGGCCCCTGAGCTCCATTTTTCAACTCGCTTTTATGGGAGATGGCCGCAAAAGCGCAGGATTGCTTCAGGCCCTCTTCTGGTTCTGGGGGGCAGGCTGAGCTTGTGCTTAATTCTTCTTCCTGATGGGAAAATAGAGTGACCTGTGCCTGTCCCAACACCTAGAGCTAGTCTCTCATTGGTTCCCCCTCTTCCCGTTCATCCTCAGGACAAATTGCAACCTGTACGGACCAGGAGGTTAAATGTGCTGATTCTCCAAGGAGGGAGATGGCTAGTAAATCGGCTGGAATGGCGAACCCGAGCAAAGGAGATGAGAAATGAGGTGCGTTTTAGAAACCTTTCCCGATCACACGGTGTACCATCTTCTGGGTTTCTCATGCCTGTTTTCGACGTAGGAAGATGCCCTTGAACCTGGAGATTTGGGACCCATGGGATGGGTACCATGCAGTATTACTTGAAAGGGTCTGCGTTGGCTCACCCAACCTCACCGAACCTCTCAGCCCCAAGAGTGTCCACCCTTATGTCTCAATCAGCTGTGGGTCTAGATATGGTCAATCCAGGTTGCATCACAGCCCCTGGACGAATTTTGGAAGAATTTCTCTCTCTTTCACTGTCTTTGTTTCACGGGTTTTGAAAAGTAATTTATTTTTATAATGGGGTTTAGCTGCTTTTCACGGCTGTGTTTATGCCGCTTTACACCCCCTTGACTCACTTACGGAGAGATATCAATACATAGGTTTGAAGATTCTTACTAGTCAGATATATTCTTGTGCGGTGAATAGGGGGTGTTGAGTCCAGTTCACTGAAAAAGGAATAGGTCTTGTCTCTTACATATTGGGTTTATGGAACGGTATCTGAGCTAATTTGAAACCCTTGTTTTATGCATCACCCCACCTCACCTTTCCCGTTCAGCAGCCATAGTGTGTTTCCTAAACGTGTGACTCTGTTCTGTTTTGTAATTCAGTTCAAGTGTAGCGGTTTTTACATTCCCTCTCGAAGTGATATCTTATGATAAGTGTCTTTTTCTGTGTGACTTATTTCACTTAGAATCGTCGTACCTAAATCCACTCATCGTGCTGCTACTAGCCTTATGACGTTGATTTCATGGCTGAGTGATATTCCATTGTACATGAGGACCACAACTTCTTTATCCATTTTTCTCTTTCCTAGGATATTTAAGGTGTAATGAAGTGGGGGTTCTTGTCAACAGAGCAGCCCTAAACTTTGGGGTGCCTGTGACTTGCTGATTTTTAGTTTTCCCAATTTATACGCCCATGAGTGGAAGTGCCCTATGCTCTCCAAGCTGTGTTTTTTAGATGTTTCAGAACACACCGTACACTTCTCCAGAGTGGCTGTTGGCAATTTACATCCCACCCATCAGCGTAGCAAGGCTCCCATTTCTCCATGGCCGGTCCTGCATTTCTGGTTTGAACACGTTTTTCCCCATGGCCCTTTTGCCCGCTGGGAAGCGAGACTTCTTTGGAGCGCTGATTGGCCTTTCCAGGTTGCTTGGTTGGCCAAAAAGGGCGTATGCGTTTTTTCCTGAATAAAACGCATACGCCCTTTTTGGCCAAGGGCATCATTGTCCACGTTTTGCCGCTTTTCATGTGCTTTCAAGGCGATTCGAATCTACCTCCTGAAATCTGTTTCCTGCAATTCTGCCTTGCTTTCAAAGCCTCTTCGTTGCCTTCCCTTAATATATTTGTGGACGAGAGGTATCATTTAAAACTCTGCAGGTTTGTGAATTGCAGGGCCCCTGAGCTCCATTTTTCAACTCGCTTTTTTGGGAGCTGGCCGCAAAAGCGCAGGATTGCTTCAGGCCCTCTTCTGGTTCTGGGGAGCAGGCTGAGCTTGTGCTTAATTCTTCTTCCTGATGGGAAAATAGAGTGACCTGTGCCTGTCCCAACACCTAGAGCTAGTCTCTCATTGATTCCCCCTCTTCCCGTTCATCCTCAGGACAAATTGCAACCTGTACGGAACAGGAGGTTAAAGGTGCTGATTCTCCAAGGAGGGAGATGGCTAGTAAATCGGCTGGAATGGCGAACCCGAGCCAAGGAGATGAGAAATGAGGTGCGTTTCAGAAACCTTTCCCGATCACACGGTGTACCATCTTCTGGGTTTCTCATGCCTGTTTTCGATGTAGGAAGATGCCCTTGAACCTGGAGATTTGGGACCCATGGGATGGGTACCATGCAGTATTACTTGAAAGGGTCTGCGTTGGCTCACCCAACCTCACCGAACCTCTCAGCCCCAAGAGTGTCCAGCCTTATGTCTCAATCAGCTGTGGGTCTAGATATGGTCAATCCAGGTTGCATCACAGCCCCTGAACGAATTTTGGAAGAATTTCTCTCTCTTTCACTGTCTTTGTTTCACGGGTTTTGAAAAGTAATTTATTTTTATAATGGGGTTTAGCTGCTTTTCACGGCTGTGTTTATGCCGCTTTACACCCCCTTGACTCACTTACAGAGAGATATCAATACATAGGTTTGAAGATTCTTACTAGTCAGATATATTCTTGTGCGGTGAATAGGGGGTGTTGAGTCCAGTTCACTGAGCAAGGAATAGGTCTTGTCTCTTACATATTGGGTTTATGGAACGGTATCTGAGCTAATTTGAAACCCTTGTTTTATGCATCACCCCACCTCACCTTTCCCGTTCAGCAGCCATAGTGTGTTTCCTAAACGTGTGACTCTGTTCTGTTTTGTAATTCAGTTCAAGTGTAGCGGTTTTTACATTCCCTCTCTAAGTGATATCTTATGATAAGTGTCTTTTTCTGTGTGACTTATTTCACTTAGAATCGTCGTACCTAAATCCACTCATCGTGCTGCTACTAGCCTTATGACGTTGATTTCATGGCTGAGTGATATTCCATTGTACATGAGGACCACAACTT
The DNA here is from genome assembly GCF_949987535.1 of Balaenoptera acutorostrata. NCBI lineage: Eukaryota > Metazoa > Chordata > Mammalia > Artiodactyla > Balaenopteridae > Balaenoptera > Balaenoptera acutorostrata. Next base: position 190,542 of record NW_026646632.1, read on the forward strand.
CTTTATCCATTTTTCTCTTTCCTAGGATATTTAAGGTGTAATGAAGTGGGGGTTCTTGTCAACAGAGCAGCCCTAAACTTTGGGGTGCCTGTGTCTTGCTGATTTTTAGTTTTCCCAATTTATACGCCCATGAGTGGAAGTGCCCTATGCTCTCCAAGCTGTGTTTTTTAGATGTTTCAGAACACACCGTACACTTCTCCAGAGTGGCTGTTGGCAATTTACATCCCACCCATCAGCGTAGCAAGGCTCCCATTTCTCCATGGCCAGTCCTGCATTTCTGGTTTGGACACGTTTTTCCCCATGGCCCTTTTGCCCGCTGGGAAGCGAGACTTCTTTGGAGCGCTGATTGGCCTTTCCAGGTTGCTTGGTTGGCCAAAAAGGGCGTATGCGTTTTTTCCTGAATATATTCAGGAAAAAACGCATACGCCCTTTTTGGCCAAGGGCATCATTGTCCACGTTTTGCCGCTTTTCATGTGCTTTCAAGGCGATTCGAATCTACCTCCTGAAATCTGTTTCCTGCAATTCTGCCTTGCTTTCAAAGCCTCTTCGTTGCCTTCCCTTAATATATTTGTGGACGAGAGGTATCATTTAAAACTCTGCAGGTTTGTGAATTGCAGGGCCCCTGAGCTCCATTTTTCAACTCGCTTTTTTGGGAGCTGGCCGCAAAAGCGCAGGATTGCTTCAGGCCCTCTTCTGGTTCTGGGGGGCAGGCTGAGCTTGTGCTTAATTCTTCTTCCTGATGGGAAAATAGAGTGACCTGTGCTGTCCCAACACCTAGAGCTAGTCTCTCATTGATTCCCCCTCTTCCCGTTCATCCTCAGGACAAATTGCAACCTGTACGGAACAGGAGGTTAAAGGTGCTGATTCTCCAAGGAGGGAGATGGCTAGTAAATCGGCTGGAATGGCGAACCCGAGCCAAGGAGATGAGAAATGAGGTGCGTTTCAGAAACCTTTCCCGATCACACGGTGTACCATCTTCTGGGTTTCTCATGCCTGTTTTCGACGTAGGAAGATGCCCTTGAACCTGGAGATTTGGGACCCATGGGATGGGTACCATGCAGTATTACTTGAAAGGGTCTGCGTTGGCTCACCCAACCTCACCGAACCTCTCAGCCCCAAGAGTGTCCACCCTTATGTCTCAATCAGCTGTGGGTCTAGATATGGTCAATCCAGGTTGCATCACAGCCCCTGAACGAATTTTGGAAGAATTTCTCTCTCTTTCACTGTCTTTGTTTCACGGGTTTTGAAAAGTAATTTATTTTTATAATGGGGTTTAGCTGCTTTTCACGGCTGTGTTTATGCCGCTTTACACCCCCTTGACTCACTTACGGAGAGATATCAATACATAGGTTTGAAGATTCTTACTAGTCAGATATATTCTTGTGCGGTGAATAGGGGGTGTTGAGTCCAGTTCACTGAAAAAGGAATAGGTCTTGTCTCTTACATATTGGGTTTATGGAACGGTATCTGAGCTAATTTGAAACCCTTGTTTTATGCATCACCCCACCTCACCTTTCCCGTTCAGCAGCCATAGTGTGTTTCCTAAACGTGTGACTCTGTTCTGTTTTGTAATTCAGTTCAAGTGTAGCGGTTTTTACATTCCCTCTCGAAGTGATATCTTATGATAAGTGTCTTTTTCTGTGTGACTTATTTCACTTAGAATCGTCGTACCTAAATCCACTCATCGTGCTGCTACTAGCCTTATGACGTTGATTTCATGGCTGAGTGATATTCCATTGTACATGAGGACCACAACTTCTTTATCCATTTTTCTCTTTCCTAGGATATTTAAGGTGTAATGAAGTGGGGGTTCTTGTCAACAGAGCAGCCCTAAACTTTGGGGTGCCTGTGTCTTGCTGATTTTTCGTTTTCCCAATTTATACGCCCATGAGTGGAAGTGCCCTATGCTCTCCAAGCTGTGTTTTTTAGATGTTTCAGAACACACCGTACACTTCTCCAGAGTGGCTGTTGGCAATTTACATCCCACCCATCAGCGTAGCAAGGCTCCCATTTCTCCATGGCCGGTCCTGCATTTCTGGTTTGGACACTTTTTTCCGCATGGCCCTTTTGCCCGCTGGGAAGCGAGACTTCTTTGGAGCGCTGATTGGCCTTTCCAGGTTGCTTGGTTGGCCAAAAAGGGCGTATGCGTTTTTTCCTGAATATATTCAGGAAAAAACGCATACGCCCTTTTTGGCCAAGGGCATCATTGTCCACGTTTTGCCGCTTTTCATGTGCTTTCAAGGCGATTCGAATCTACCTCCTGAAATCTGTTTCCTGCAATTCTGCCTTGCTTTCAAAGCCTCTTCGTTGCCTTCCCTTAATATATTTGTGGACGAGAGGTATCATTTAAAACTCTGCAGGTTTGTGAATTGCAGTGCCCCTGAGCTCCATTTTTCAACTCGCTTTTTTGGGAGCTGGCCGCAAAAGCGCAGGATTGCTTCAGGCCCTCTTCTGGTTCTGGGGGGCAGGCTGAGCTTGTGCTTAATTCTTCTTCCTGATGGGAAAATAGAGTGACCTGTGCCTGTCCCAACACCTAGAGCTAGTCTCTCATTGGTTCCCCCTCTTCCCGTTCATCCTCAGGACAAATTGCAACCTGTACGGAACAGGAGGTTAAAGGTGCTGATTCTCCAAGGAGGGAGATGGCTAGTAAATCGGCTGGAATGGCGAACCCGAGCAAAGGAGATGAGAAATGAGGTCCGTTTTAGAAACCTTTCCCGATCACACGGTGTACCATCTTCTGGGTTTCTCATGCCTGTTTTCGACGTAGGAAGATGCCCTTGAACCTGGAGATTTGGGACCCATGGGATGGGTACCATGCAGTATTACTTGAAAGGGTCTGCGTTGGCTCACCCAACCTCACCGAACCTCTCAGCCCCAAGAGTGTCCAGCCTTATGTCTCAATCAGCTGTGGGTCTAGATATGGTCAATCCAGATTGCATCACAGCCACTGAACGAATTTTGTAAGAATTTCTCTCTCTTTCACTGTCTTTGTTTCACGGGTTTTGAAAAGTAATTTATTTGTATAATGGGGTTTAGCTGCTTTTCACGGCTGTGTTTATGCCGCTTTACACCCCCTTGACTCACTTACGGAGAGATATCAATACATAGGTTTGAAGATTCTTACTAGTCAGATATATTCTTGTGCGGTGAATAGGGGGTGTTGAGTCCAGTTCACTGAAAAAGGAATAGGTCTTGTCTCTTACATATTGGGTTTATGGAACGGTATCGGAGCTAATTTGAAACCCTTGTTTTATGCATCACCCCACCTCACCTTTCCCGTTCAGCAGCCATAGTGTGTTTCCTAAACGTGTGACTCTGTTCTGTTTTGTAATTCAGTTCAAGTGTAGCGGTTTTTACATTCCCTCTCGAAGTGATATCTTATGATAAGTGTCTTTTTCTGTGTGACTTATTTCCCTTAGAATCGTCGTACCTAAATCCACTCATCGTGCTGCTACTAGCCTTATGACGTTGATTTCATGGCTGAGTGATATTCCATTGTACATGAGGACCACAACTTCTTTATCCATTTTTCTCTTTCCTAGGATACTTAAGGTGTAATGAAGTGGGGGTTCTTGTCAACAGAGCAGCCCTAAACTTTGGGGTGCCTGTGTCTTGCTGATTTTTCGTTTTCCCAATTTATACGCCCATGAGTGGAAGTGCCCTATGCTCTCCAAGCTGTGTTTCTTAGATGTTTCAGAACACACCGTACACTTCTCCAGAGTGGCTGTTGGCAATTTACATCCCACCCATCAGCGTAGCAAGGCTCCCATTTCTCCATGGCCGGTCCTGCATTTCTGGTTTGGACACGTTTTTCCCCATGGCCCTTTTGCCCGCTGGGAAGCGAGACTTCTTTGGAGCGCTGATTGGCCTTTCCAGGTTGCTTGGTTGGCCAAAAAGGGCGTATGCGTTTTTTCCTGAATATATTCAGGAAAAAACGCATACGCCCTTTTTGGCCAAGGGCATCATTGTCCACGTTTTGCCGCTTTTCATGTGCTTTCAAGGCGATTCGAATCTACCTCCTGAAATCTGTTTCCTGCAATTCTGCCTTGCTTTCAAAGCCTCTTCGTTGCCTTCCCTTAATATATTTGTGGACGAGAGGTATCATTTAAAACTCTGCAGGTTTGTGAATTGCAGGGCCCCTGAGCTCCATTTTTCAACTCGCTTTTTTGGGAGCTGGCCGCAAAAGCGCAGGTTTGCTTCAGACCCTCTTCTGGTTCTGGGGGGCAGGCTGAGCTTGTGCTTAATTCTTCTTCCTGATGGGAAAATAGAGTGACCTGTGCCTGTCCCAACACCTAGAGCTAGTCTCTCATTGGTTCCCCCTCTTCCCGTTCATCCTCAGGACAAATTGCAACCTGTACGGAACAGGAGGTTAAAGGTGCTGATTCTCCAAGGAGGGAGATGGCTAGTAAATCGGCTGGAATGGCGAACCCGAGCCAAGGAGATGAGAAATGAGGTGCGTTTTGGAAACCTTTCCCGATCACACGGTGTACCATCTTCTGGGTTTCTCATGCCTGTTTTCGACGTAGGAAGATGCCCTTGAACCTGGAGATTTGGGACCCATGGGATGGGTACCATGCAGTATTACTTGAAAGGGTCTGCGTTGGCTCACCCAACCTCACCGAACCTCTCAGCCCCAAGAGTGTCCAGCCTTATGTCTCAATCAGCTGTGGGTCTAGATATGGTCAATCCAGGTTGCATCACAGCCCCTGAACGAATTTTGGAAGAATTTCTCTCTCGTTCACTGTCTTTGTTTCACGGGTTTTGAAAAGTAATTTATTTGTATAATGGGGTTTAGCTGCTTTTCACGGCTGTGTTTATGCCGCTTTACACCCCCTTGACTCACTTACAGAGAGATATCAATACATAGGTTTGAAGATTCTTACTAGTCAGATATATTCTTGTGCGGTGAATAGGGGGTGTTGAGTCCAGTTCACTGAAAAAGGAATAGGTCTTGTCTCTTACATATTGGGTTTATGGAACGGTATCTGAGCTAATTTGAAACCCTTTTTTTATGCATCACCCGACCTCACCTTTCTCGTTCAGCAGCCATAGTGTGTTTCCTAAACGTGTGACTCTGTTCTGTTTTGTAATTCAGTTCAAGTGTAGCGGTTTTTACATTCCCTCTCGAAGTGATATCTTATGATAAGTGTCTTTTTCTGTGTGACTTATTTCACTTAGAATCGTCGTACCTAAATCCACTCATCGTGCTGCTACTAGCCTTATGACGTTGATTTCATGGCTCAGTGATATTCCATTGTACATGAGGACCACAACTTCTTTATCCATTTTTCTCTTTCCTAGGATATTTAGGGTGTAATGAAGTGGGGGTTCTTGTCAACAGAGCAGCCCTAAACTTTGGGGTGCCTGTGTCTTGCTGATTTTTAGTTTTCCCAATTTATACGCCCATGAGTGGAAGTGCCCTATGCTCTCCAAGCTGTGTTTTTTAGATGTTTCAGAACACACCGTACACTTCTCCAGAGTGGCTGTTGGCAATTTACATCCCACCCATCAGCGTAGCAAGGCTCCCATTTCTCCATGGCCGGTCCTGCATTTCTGGTTTGGACACGTTTTTCCCCATGGCCCTTTTGCCCGCTGGGAAGCGAGACTTCTTTGGAGCGCTGATTGGCCTTTCCAGGTTGCTTGGTTGGCCAAAAAGGGCGTATGCGTTTTTTCCTGAATATATTCAGGAAAAAACGCATACGCCCTTTTTGGCCAAGGGCATCATTGTCCACGTTTTGCCGCTTTTCATGTGCTTTCAAGGCGATTCGAATCTACCTCCTGAAATCTGTTTCCTGCAATTCTGCCTTGCTTTCAAAGCCTCTTCGTTGCCTTCCCTTAATATATTTGTGGACGAGAGGTATCATTTAAAACTCTGCAGGTTTGTGAATTGCAGGGCCCCTGAGCTCCATTTTTCAACTCGCTTTTTTGGGAGCTGGCCACAAAAGCGCAGGATTGCTTCAGGCCCTCTTCTGGTTCTGGGGGGCAGGCTGAGCTTGTGCTTAATTCTTCTTCCTGATGGGAAAATAGAGTGACCTGTGCCTGTCCCAACACCTAGAGCTAGTCTCTCATTGGTTCCCCCTCTTCCCGTTCATCCTCAGGACAAATTGCAACCTGTACGGAACAGGAGGTTAAAGGTGCTGATTCTCCAAGGAGGGAGATGGCTAGTAAATCGGCTGGAATGGCGAACCCGAGCCAAGGAGATGAGAAATGAGGTGCGTTTTAGAAACCTTTCCCGATCACACGGTGTACCATCTTCTGGGTTTCTCATGCCTGTTTTCGACGTAGGAAGATGCCCTTGAACCTGGAGATTCGGGACCCATGGGATGGGTACCATGCAGTATTACTTGAAAGGGTCTGCGTTGGCTCACCCAACCTCACCGAACCTCTCAGCCCCAAGAGTGTCCAGCCTTATGTCTCAATCAGCTGTGGGTCTAGATATGGTCAATCCAGGTTGCATCACAGCCCCTGAACGAATTTTGGAAGAATTTCTCTCTCTTTCACTGTCTTTGTTTCACGGGTTTTGAAAAGTAATTTATTTTTATAATGGGGTTTAGCTGCTTTTCACGGCTGTGTTTATGCCGCTTTACACCCCCTTGACTCACTTACAGAGAGATATCAATACATAGGTTTGAAGAATCTTACTAGTCAGATATATTCTTGTGCGGTGAATAGGGGGTGTTGAGTCCAGTTCACTGAAAAAGGAATAGGTCTTGTCTCTTACATATTGGGTTTATGGAACGGTATCTGAGCTAATTTGAAACCCTTGTTTTATGCATCACCCCACCTCACCTTTCCCGTTCAGCAGCCATAGTGTGTTTCCTAAACGTGTGACTCTGTTCTGTTTTGTAATTCAGTTCAAGTGTAGCGGTTTTTACATTCCCTCTCTAAGTGATATCTTATGATAAGTGTCTTTTTCTGTGTGACTTATTTCACTTAGAATCGTCGTACCTATATCCACTCATCGTGCTGCTACTAGCCTTATGACGTTGATTTCATGGCTGAGTGATATTCCATTGTACATGAGGACCACAACTTCTTTATCCATTTTTCTCTTTCCTAGGATATTTAAGGTGTAATGAAGTGGGGGTTCTTGTCAACAGAGCAGCCCTAAACTTTGGGGTGCCTGTGTCTTGCTGATTTTTAGTTTTCCCAATTCATACGCCCATGAGTGGAAGTGCCCTATGCTCTCCAAGCTGTGTTTTTTAGATGTTTCAGAACACACCGTACACTTCTCCAGAGTGGCTGTTGGCAATTTACATCCCACCCATCAGCGTAGCAAGGCTCCCATTTCTCCATGGCCGGTCCTGCATTTCTGGTTTGGACACGTTTTTCCGCATGGCCCTTTTGCCCGCTGGGAAGCGAGACTTCTTTGGAGCGCTGATTGGCCTTTCCAGGTTGCTTGGTTGGCCAAAAAGGGCGTATGCGTTTTTTCCTGAATATATTCAGGAAAAAACGCATACGCCCTTTTTGGCCAAGGGCATCATTGTCCACGTTTTGCCGCTTTTCATGTGCTTTCAAGGCGATTCGAATCTACCTCCTGAAATCTGTTTCCTGCAATTCTGCCTTGCTTTCAAAGCCTCTTCGTTGCCTTCCCTTAATATATTTGTGGACCAGAGGTATCATTTAAAACTCTGCAGGTTTGTGAATTGCAGGGCCCCTGAGCTCCATTTTTCAACTCGCTTTTTTGGGAGCTGGCCGCAAAAGCGCAGGATTGCTTCAGGCCCTCTTCTGGTTCTGGGGGGCAGGCTGAGCTTGTGCTTAATTCTTCTTCCTGATGGGAAAATAGAGTGACCTGTGCCTGTCCCAACACCTAGAGCTAGTCTCTCATTGGTTCCCCCTCTTCCCGTTCATCCTCAGGACAAATTGCAACCTGTACGGAACAGGAGGTTAAAGGTGCTGATTCTCCAAGGAGGGAGATGGCTAGTAAATCGGCTGGAATGGCGAACCCGAGCAAAGGAGATGAGAAATGAGGTGCGTTTTAGAAACCTTTCCCGATCACATGGTGTACCATCTTCTGGGTTTCTCATGCCTGTTTTCGACGTAGGAAGATGCCCTTGAACCTGGAGATTTGGGACCCATGGGATGGGTACCATGCAGTATTACTTGAAAGGGTCTGCGTTGGCTCACCCAACCTCACCGAACCTCTCAGCCCCAAGAGTGTCCACCCTTATATCTCAATCAGCTGTGGGTCTAGATATGGTCAATCCAGGTTGCATCTCAGCCCCTGAACGAATTTTGGAAGAATTTCTCTCTCTTTCACTGTCTTTGTTTCACGGGTTTTGAAAAGTAATTTATTTTTATAATGGGGTTTAGCTGCTTTTCACGGCTGTGTTTATGCCGCTTTACACCCCCTTGACTCACTTACGGAGAGATATCAATACATAGGTTTGAAGATTCTTACTAGTCAGATATATTCTTGTGCGGTGAATAGGGGGTGTTGAGTCCAGTTCACTGAAAAAGGAATAGGTCTTGTCTCTTACATATTGGGTTTATGGAACGGTATCTGAGCTAATTTGAAACCCTTGTTTTATGCATCACCCCACCTCACCTTTCCCGTTCAGCAGCCATAGTGTGTTTCCTAAACGTGTGACTCTGTTCTGTTTTGTAATTCAGTTCAAGTGTAGCGGTTTTTACATTCCCTCTCGAAGTGATATCTTATGATAAGTGTCTTTTTCTGTGTGACTTATTTCACTTAGAATCGTCGTACCTAAATCCACTCATCGTGCTGCTACTAGCCTTATGACGTTGATTTCATGGCTGAGTGATATTCCATTGTACATGAGGACCACAACTTCTTTATCCATTTTTCTCTTTCCTAGGATATTTAAGGTGTAATGAAGTGGGGGTTCTTGTCAACAGAGCAGCCCTAAACTTTGGGGTGCCTGTGTCTTGCTGATTTTTCGTTTTCCCAATTTATACGCCCATGAGTGGAAGTGCCCTATGCTCTCCAAGCTGTGTTTTTTAGATGTTTCAGAACACACCGTACACTTCTCCAGAGTGGCTGTTGGCAATTTACATCCCACCCATCAGCGTAGCAAGGCTCCCATTTCTCCATGGCCGGTCCTGCATTTCTGGTTTGGACACGTTTTTCCGCATGGCCCTTTTGCCCGCTGGGAAGCGAGACTTCTTTGGAGCGCTGATTGGCCTTTCCAGGTTGCTTGGTTGGCCAAAAAGGGCGTATGCGTTTTTTCCTGAATATATTCAGGAAAAAACGCATACGCCCTTTTTGGCCAAGGGCATCATTGTCCACGTTTTGCCGCTTTTCATGTGCTTTCAAGGCGATTCGAATCTACCTCCTGAAATCTGTTTCCTGCAATTCTGCCTTGCTTTCAAAGCCTCTTCGTTGCCTTCCCTTAATATATTTGTGGACGAGAGGTATCATTTAAAACTCTGCAGGTTTGTGAATTGCAGGGCCCCTGAGCTCCATTTTTCAACTCGCTTTTTTGGGAGCTGGCCGCAAAAGCGCAGGATTGCTTCAGGCCCTCTTCTGGTTCTGGGGGGCAGGCTGAGTTTGTGCTTAATTCTTCTTCCTGATGGGAAAATAGAGTGACCTGTGCCTGTCCCAACACCTAGAGCTAGTCTCTCATTGGTTCCCCCTCTTCCCGTTCATCCTCAGGACAAATTGCAACCTGTACGGAACAGGAGGTTAAAGGTGCTGATTCTCCAAGGAGGGAGATGGCTAGTAAATCGGCTGGAATGGCGAACCCGAGCAAAGGAGATGAGAAATGAGGTGCGTTTTAGAAACCTTTCCCGATCACACGGTGTACCATCTTCTGGGTTTCTCATGCCTGTTTTCGACGTAGGAAGATGCCCTTGAACCTGGAGATTTGGGACCCATGGGATGGGTACCATGCAGTATTACTTGAAAGGGTCTGCGTTGGCTCACCCAACCTCACCGAACCTCTCAGCCCCAAGAGTGTCCACCCTTATATCTCAATCAGCTGTGGGTCTAGATATGGTCAATCCAGGTTGCATCTCAGCCCCTGAACGAATTTTGGAAGAATTTCTCTCTCTTTCACTGTCTTTGTTTCACGGGTTTTGAAAAGTAATTTATTTTTATAATGGGGTTTAGCTGCTTTTCACGGCTGTGTTTATGCCGCTTTACACCCCCTTGACTCACTTACGGAGAGATATCAATCCATAGGTTTGAAGATTCTTACTAGTCAGATATATTCTTGTGCGGTGAAAAGGGGGTGTTGAGTCCAGTTCACTGAAAAAGGAATAGGTCTTGTCTCTTACATATTGGGTTTATGGAACGGTATCTGAGCTAATTTGAAACCCTTGTTTTATGCATCACCCCACCTCACCTTTCCCGTTCAGCAGCCATAGTGTGTTTCCTAAACGTGTGACTCTGTTCTGTTTTGTAATTCAGTTCAAGTGTAGCGGTTTTTACATTCCCTCTCGAAGTGATATCTTATGATAAGTGTCTTTTTCTGTGTGACTTATTTCACTTAGAATCGTCGTACCTAAATCCACTCATCGTGCTGCTACTAGCCTTATGACGTTGATTTCATGGCTGAGTGATATTCCATTGTACATGAGGACCACAACTTCTTTATCCATTTTTCTCTTTCCTAGGATATTTAAGGTGTAATGAAGTGGGGGTTCTTGTCAACAGAGCAGCCCTAAACTTTGGGGTGCCTGTGTCTTGCTGATTTTTCGTTTTCCCAATTTATACGCCCATGAGTGGAAGTGCCCTATGCTCTCCAAGCTGTGTTTTTTAGATGTTTCAGAACACACCGTACACTTCTCCAGAGTGGCTGTTGGCAATTTACATCCCACCCATCAGCGTAGCAAGGCTCCCATTTCTCCATGGCCGGTCCTGCATTTCTGGTTTGGACACGTTTTTCCCCATGGCCCTTTTGCCCGCTGGGAAGCGAGACTTCTTTGGAGCGCTGATTGGCCTTTCCAGGTTGCTTGGTTGGCCAAAAAGGGCGTATGCGTTTTTTCCTGAATATATTCAGGAAAAAACGCATACGCCCTTTTTGGCCAAGGGCATCATTGTCCACGTTTTGCCGCTTTTCATGTGCTTTCAAGGCGATTCGAATCTACCTCCTGAAATCTGTTTCCTGCAATTCTGCCTTGCTTTCAAAGCCTCTTCGTTGCCTTCCCTTAATATATTTGTGGACGAGAGGTATCATTTAAAACTCTGCAGGTTTGTGAATTGCAGTGCCCCTGAGCTCCATTTTTCAACTCGCTTTTTTGGGAGCTGGCCGCAAAAGCGCAGGATTGCTTCAGGCCCTCTTCTGGTTCTGGGGGGCAGGCTGAGCTTGTGCTTAATTCTTCTTCCTGATGGGAAAATAGAGTGACCTGTGCCTGTCCCAACACCTAGAGCTAGTCTCTCATTGGTTCCCCCTCTTCCCGTTCATCCTCAGGACAAATTGCAACCTGTACGGAACAGGAGGTTAAAGGTGCTGATTCTCCAAGGAGGGAGATGGCTAGTAAATCGGCTGGAATGGCGAACCCGAGCAAAGGAGATGAGAAATGAGGTGCGTTTTAGAAACCTTTCCCGATCACACGGTGTACCATCTTCTGGGTTTCTCATGCCTGTTTTCGACGTAGGAAGATGCCCTTGAACCTGGAGATTTGGGACCCATGGGATGGGTACCATGCAGTATTACTTGAAAGGGTCTGCGTTGGCTCACCCAACCTCACCGAACCTCTCAGCCCCAAGAGTGTCCAGCCTTATGTCTCAATCAGCTGTGGGTCTAGATATAGTCAATCCAGGTTGCATCACAGCCCCTGAACGAATTTTGGAAGAATTTCTCTCTCTTTCACTGTCTTTGTTTCACGGGTTTTGAAAAGTAATTTATTTTTATAATGGGGTTTAGCTGCTTTTCACGGCTGTGTTTATGCCGCTTTACACCCCCTTGACTCACTTACGGAGAGATATCAATACATAGGTTTGAAGATTCTTACTAGTCAGATATATTCTTGTGCGGTGAATAGGGGGTGTTGAGTCCAGTTCACTGAAAAAGGAATAGGTCTTGTCTCTTACATATTGGGTTTATGGAACGGTATCTGAGCTAATTTGAAACCCTTGTTTTATGCATCACCCCACCTCACCTTTCCCGTTCAGCAGCCATAGTGTGTTTCCTAAACGTGTGACTCTGTTCTGTTTTGTAATTCAGTTCAAGTGTAGCGGTTTTTACATTCCCTCTCTAAGTGATATCTTATGATAAGTGTCTTTTTCTGTGTGACTTATTTCACTTAGAATCCTCGTACCTAAATCCACTCATCGTGCTGCTACTAGCCTTATGACGTTGATTTCATGGCTGAGTGATATTCCATTGTACATGAGGACCACAACTTCTTTATCCATTTTTCTCTTTCCTAGGATATTTAAGGTGTAATGAAGTGGGGGTTCTTGTCAACAGAGCAGCCCTAAACTTTGGGGTGCCTGTGTCTTGCTGATTTTTAGTTTTCCCAATTTATACGCCCATGAGTGGAAGTGCCCTATGCTCTCCAAGCTGTGTTTTTTAGATGTTTCAGAACACACCGTACACTTCTCCAGAGTGGCTGTTGGCAATTTACATCCCACCCATCAGCGTAGCAAGGCTCCCATTTCTCCATGGCCGGTCCTGCATTTCTGGTATGGACACGTTTTTCCCCATTGCCCTTTTGCCCGCTGGGAAGCGAGACTTCTTTGGAGCGCTGATTGGCCTTTCCAGGTTGCTTGGTTGGCCAAAAAGGGCGTATGCGTTTTTTCCTGAATATATTCAGGAAAAAACGCATACGCCCTTTTTGGCCAAGGGCATCATTGTCCACGTTTTGCCGCTTTTCATGTGCTTTCAAGGCTATTCGAATCTACCTCCTGAAATCTGTTTCCTGCAATTCTGCCTTGCTTTCAAAGCCTCTTCGTTGCCTTCCCTTAATATATTTGTGGACGAGAGGTATCATTTAAAACTCTGCAGGTTTGTGAATTGCAGGGCCCCTGAGCTCCATTTTTCAACTCGCTTTTTTGGGAGCTGGCCGCAAAAGCGCAGGATTGCTTCAGGCCCTCTTCTGGTTCTGGGGGGCAGGCTGAGCTTGTGCTTAATTCTTCTTCCTGATGGGAAAATAGAGTGACCTGTGCCTGTCCCAACACCTAGAGCTAGTCTCTCATTGGTTCCCCCTCTTCCCGTTCATCCTCAGGACAAATTGCAACCTGTACGGAACAGGAGGTTAAAGGTGCTGATTCTCCAAGGAGGGAGATGGCTAGTAAATCGGCTGGAATGGCGAACCCGAGCAAAGGAGATGAGAAATGAGGTGCGTTTTAGAAACCTTTCCCGATCACACGGTGTACCATCTTCTGAGTTTCTCATGCCTGTTTTCGACGTAGGAAGATGCCCTTGAACCTGGAGATTTGGGACCCATGGGATGGGTACCATGCAGTATTACTTGAAAGGGTCTGCGTTGGCTCACCCAACCTCACCGAACCTCTCAGCCCCAAGAGTGTCCAGCCTTATGTCTCAATCAGCTGTGGGTCTAGATATGGTTAATCCAGGTTGCATCACAGCCCCTGAACGAATTTTGTAAGAATTTCTCTCTCTTTCACTGTCTTTGTTTCACGGGTTTTGAAAAGTAATTTATTTTTATAATGGGGTTTAGCTGCTTTTCACGGCTGTGTTTATGCCGCTTTACACCCCCTTGACTCACTTACGGAGAGATATCAATACATAGGTTTGAAGATTCTTACTAGTCAGATATATTCTTGTGCGGTGAATAGGGGGTGTTGAGTCCAGTTCACTGAAAAAGGAATAGGTCTTGTCTCTTACATATTGGGTTTATGGAACGGTATCTGAGCTAATTTGAAACCCTTGTTTTATGCATCATCCCACCTCACCTTTCCCGTTCAGCAGCCATAGTGTGTTTCCTAAACGTGTGACTCTGTTCTGTTTTGTAATTCAGTTCAAGTGTAGCGGTTTTTACATTCCCTCTCGAAGTGATATCTTATGATAAGTGTCTTTTTCTGTGTGACTTATTTCACTTAGAATCGTCGTACCTAAATCCACTCATCGTGCTGCTACTAGCCTTATGACGTTGATTTCATGGCTGAGTGATATTCCATTGTACATGAGGACCACAACTTCTTTATCCATTTTTCTCTTTCCTAGGATATTTAAGGTGTAATGAAGTGGGGGTTCTTGTCAACAGAGCAGCCCTAAACTTTGGGGTGCCTGTATCTTGCTGATTTTTCGTTTTCCCAATTTATACGCCCATGAGTGGAAGTGCCCTATGCTCTCCAAGCTGTGTTTTTTAGATGTTTCAGAACACACCGTACACTTCTCCACAGTGGCTGTTGGCAATTTACATTCCACCCATCAGCGTAGCAAGGCTCCCATTTCTCCATGGCCGGTCCTGCATTTCTGGTTTGGACACTTTTTTCCGCATGGCCCTTTTGCCCGCTGGGAAGCGAGACTTCTTTGGAGCGCTGATTGGCCTTTCCAGGTTGCTTGGTTGGCCAAAAAGGGCGTATGCGTTTTTTCCTGAATATATTCAGGAAAAAACGCATACGCCCTTTTTGGCCAAGGGCATCATTGTCCACGTTTTGCCGCTTTTCATGTGCTTTCAAGGCGATTCGAATCTACCTCCTGAAATCTGTTTCCTGCAATTCTGCCTTGCTTTCAAAGCCTCTTCGTTGCCTTCCCTTAATATATTTGTGGACGAGAGGTATCATTTAAAACTCTGCAGGTTTGTGAATTGCAGGGCCCCTGAGCTCCATTTTTCAACTCGCTTTTTTGGGAGCTGGCCGCAAAAGCGCAGGATTGCTTCAGGCCCTCTTCTGGTTCTGGGGGGCAGGCTGAGCTTGTGCTTAATTCTTCTTCCTGATGGGAAAATAGAGTGACCTGTGCCTGTCCCAACACCTAGAGCTAGTCTCTCATTGGTTCCCCCTCTTCCCGTTCATCCTCAGGACAAATTGCAACCTGTACGGAACAGGAGGTTAAAGGTGCTGATTCTCCAAGGAGGGAGATGGCTAGTAAATCGGCTGGAATGGCGAACCCGAGCAAAGGAGATGAGAAATGAGGTGCGTTTTAGAAACCTTTCCCGATCACATGGTGTACCATCTTCTGGGTTTCTCATGCCTGTTTTCGACGTAGGAAGATGCCCTTGAACCTGGAGATTTGGGACCCATGGGATGGGTACCATGCAGTATTACTTGAAAGGGTCTGCGTTGGCTCACCCAACCTCACCGAACCTCTCAGCCCCAAGAGTGTCCACCCTTATGTCTCAATCAGCTGTGGGTCTAGATATGGTCAATCCAGGTTGCATCACAGCCCCTGAACGAATTTTGTAAGAATTTCTCTCTCTTTCACTGTCTTTGTTTCACGGGTTTTGAAAAGTAATTTATTTTTATAATGGGGTTTAGCTGCTTTTCACGGCTGTGTTTATGCCGCTTTACACCCCCTTGACTCACTTACAGAGAGATATCAATACATAGGTTTGAAGATTCTTACTAGTCAGATATATTCTTGTGCGGTGAATAGGGGGTGTTGAGTCCAGTTCACTGAAAAAGGAATAGGTCTTGTCTCTTACATATTGGGTTTATGGAACGGTATCTGAGCTAATTTGAAACCCTTGTTTTATGCATCACCCCACCTCACCTTTCCCGTTCAGCAGCCATAGTGTGTTTCCTAAACGTGTGACTCTGTTCTGTTTTGTAATTCAGTTCAAGTGTAGCGGTTTTTACATTCCCTCTCGAAGTGATATCTTATGATAAGTGTCTTTTTCTGTGTGACTTATTTCCCTTAGAATCGTCGTACCTAAATCCACTCATCGTGCTGCTACTAGCCTTATGACGTTGATTTCATGGCTGAGTGATATTCCATTGTACATGAGGACCACAACTTCTTTATCCATTTTTCTCTTTCCTAGGATATTTAAGGTGTAATGAAGTTGGGGTTCTTGTCAACAGAGCAGCCCTAAACTTTGGGGTGCCTGTGTCTTGCTGATTTTTCGTTTTCCCAATTTATACGCCCATGAGTGGAAGTGCCCTATGCTCTCCAAGCTGTGTTTTTTAGATGTTTCAGAACACACCGTACACTTCTCCACAGTGGCTGTTGGCAATTTACATCCCACCCATCAGCGTAGCAAGGCTCCCATTTCTCCATGGCCGGTCCTGCATTTCTGGTTTGGACACTTTTTTCCGCATGGCCCTTTTGCCCGCTGGGAAGCGAGACTTCTTTGGAGCGCTGATTGGCCTTTCCAGGTTGCTTGGTTGGCCAAAAAGGGCGTATGCGTTTTTTCCTGAATATATTCAGGAAAAAACGCATACGCCCTTTTTGGCCAAGGGCATCATTGTCCACGTTTTGCCGCTTTTCAGGTGCTTTCAAGGCGATTCGAATCTACCTCCTGAAATCTGTTTCCTGCAATTCTGCCTTGCTTTCAAAGCCTCTTCGTTGCCTTCCCTTAATATATTTGTGGACGAGAGGTATCATTTAAAACTCTGCAGGTTTGTGAATTGCAGGGCCCCTGAGCTCCATTTTTCAACTCGCTTTTTTGGGAGCTGGCCGCAAAAGCGCAGGATTGCTTCAGGCCCTCTTCTGGTTCTGGGGGGCAGGCTGAGCTTGTGCTTAATTCTTCTTCCTGATGGGAAAATAGAGTGACCTGTGCCTGTCCCAACACCTAGAGCTAGTCTCTCATTGGTTCCCCCTCTTCCCGTTCATCCTCAGGACAAATTGCAACCTGTACGGAACAGGAGGTTAAAGGTGCTGATTCTCCAAGGAGGGAGATGGCTAGTAAATCGGCTGGAATGGCGAACCCGAGCAAAGGAGATGAGAAATGAGGTGCGTTTTAGAAACCTTTCCCGATCACACGGTGTACCATCTTCTGGGTTTCTCATGCCTGTTTTCGACGTAGGAAGATGCCCTTGAACCTGGAGATTTGGGACCCATGGGATGGGTACCATGCAGTATTACTTGAAAGGGTCTGCGTTGGCTCACCCAACCTCACCGAACCTCTCAGCCCCAAGAGTGTCCAGCCTTATGTCTCAATCAGCTGTGGGTCTAGATATGGTCAATCCAGGTTGCATCACAGCCCCTGAACGAATTTTGTAAGAATTTCTCTCTCTTTCACTGTCTTTGTTTCACGGGTTTTGAAAAGTAATTTATTTTTATAATGGGGTTTAGCTGCTTTTCACGGCTGTGTTTATGCCGCTTTACACCCCCTTGACTCACTTACAGAGAGATATCAATACATAGGTTTGAAGATTCTTACTAGTCAGATATATTCTTGTGCGGTGAATAGGGGGTGTTGAGTCCAGTTCACTGAAAAAGGAATAGGTCTTGTCTCTTACATATTGGGTTTATGGAACGGTATCTGAGCTAATTTGAAACCCTTGTTTTATGCATCATCCCACCTCACCTTTCCCGTTCAGCAGCCATAGTGTGTTTCCTAAACGTGTGACTCTGTTCTGTTTTGTAATTCAGTTCAAGTGTAGCGGTTTTTACATTCCCTCTCGAAGTGATATCTTATGATAAGTGTCTTTTTCTGTGTGACTTATTTCACTTAGAATCGTCGTACCTAAATCCACTCATCGTGCTGCTACTAGCCTTATGACGTTGATTTCATGGCTGAGTGATATTCCATTGTACATGAGGACCACAACTTCTTTATCCATTTTTCTCTTTCCTAGGATATTTAAGGTGTAATGAAGTTGGGGTTCTTGTCAACAGAGCAGCCCTAAACTTTGGGGTGCCTGTGTCTTGCTGATTTTTAGTTTTCCCAATTTATACGCCCATGAGTGGAAGTGCCCTATGCTCTCCAAGCTGTGTTTTTTAGATGTTTCAGAACACACCGTACACTTCTCCAGAGTGGCTGTTGGCAATTTACATCCCACCCATCAGCATAGCAAGGCTCCCATTTCTCCATGGCCAGTCCAGCCTTTCTGGTTTGGACACTTTTTTCCGCATGGCCCTTTTGCCCGCTGGGAATCGAGACTTCTTTGGAGCGCTGATTGGCCTTTCCAGGTTGCTTGGTTGGCCAAAAAGGGCGTATGCGTTTTTTCCTGAATATATTCAGGAAAAAACGCATACGCCCTTTTTGGCCAAGGGCATCATTGTCCACGTTTTGCCGCTTTTCATGTGCTTTCAAGGCGATTCGAATCTACCTCCTGAAATCTGTTTCCTGCAATTCTGCCTTGCTTTCAAAGCCTCTTCGTTGCCTTCCCTTAATATATTTGTGGACGCGAGGTATCATTTAAAACTCTGCAGGTTTGTGAATTGCAGGGCCCCTGAGCTCCATTTTTCAACTCGCTTTTTTGGGAGCTGGCCGCAAAAGCGCAGGATTGCTTCAGGCCCTCTTCTGGTTCTGGGGGGCAGGCTGAGCTTGTGCTTAATTCTTCTTCCTGATGGGAAAATAGAGTGACCTGTGCCTGTCCCAACACCTAGAGCTAGTCTCTCATTGGTTCCCCCTCTTCCCGTTCATCCTCAGGACAAATTGCAACCTGTACGGAACAGGAGGTTAAAGGTGCTGATTCTCCAAGGAGGGAGATGGCTAGTAAATCGGCTGGAATGGCGAACCCGAGCCAAGGAGATGAGAAATGAGGTGCGTTTTAGAAACCTTTCCCGATCACACGGTGTACCATCTTCTGGGTTTCTCATGCCTGTTTTCGACGTAGGAAGATGCCCTTGAACCTGGAGATTTGGGACCCATGGGATGGGTACCATGCAGTATTACTTGAAAGGGTCTGCGTTGGCTCACCCAACCTCACCGAACCTCTCAGCCCCAAGAGTGTCCAGCCTTATGTCTCAATCAGCTGTGGGTCTAGATATGGTCAATCCAGGTTGCATCACAGCCCCTGAACGAATTTTGTAAGAATTTCTCTCTCTTTCACTGTCTTTGTTTCACGGGTTTTGAAAAGTAATTTATTTTTATAATGGGGTTTAGCTGCTTTTCACGGCTGTGTTTATGCCGCTTTACACCCCCTTGACTCACTTACAGAGAGATATCAATACATAGGTTTGAAGATTCTTACTAGTCAGATATATTCTTGTGCGGTGAATAGGGGGTGTTGAGTCCAGTTCACTGAAAAAGGAATAGGTCTTGTCTCTTACATATTGGGTTTATGGAACGGTATCTGAGCTAATTTGAAACCCTTGTTTTATGCATCATCCCACCTCACCTTTCCCGTTCAGCAGCCATAGTGTGTTTCCTAAACGTGTGACTCTGTTCTGTTTTGTAATTCAGTTCAAGTGTAGCGGTTTTTACATTCCCTCTCGAAGTGATATCTTATGATAAGTGTCTTTTTCTGTGTGACTTATTTCACTTAGAATCGTCGTACCTAAATCCACTCATCGTGCTGCTACTAGCCTTATGACGTTGATTTCATGGCTGAGTGATATTCCATTGTACATGAGGACCACAACTTCTTTATCCATTTTTCTCTTTCCTAGGATATTTAAGGTGTAATGAAGTGGGTGTTCTTGTCAACAGAGCAGCCCTAAACTTTGGGGTGCCTGTGTCTTGCTGATTTTTCGTTTTCCCAATTTATACGCCCATGAGTGGAAGTGCCCTATGCTCTCCAAGCTGTGTTTTTTAGATGTTTCAGAACACACCGTACACTTCTCCAGAGTGGCTGTTGGCAATTTACATCCCACCCATCAGCATAGCAAGGCTCCCATTTCTCCATGGCCGGTCCTGCATTTCTGGTTTGGACACTTTTTTCCGCATGGCCCTTTTGCCCGCTGGGAAGCGAGACTTCTTTGGAGCGCTGATTGGCCTTTCCAGGTTGCTTGGTTGGCCAAAAAGGGCGTATGCATTTTTTCCTGAATATATTCAGGAAAAAACGCATACGCCCTTTTTGGCCAAGGGCATCATTGTCCACGTTTTGCCGCTTTTCATGTGCTTTCAAGGCGATTCGAATCTACCTCCTGAAATCTGTTTCCTGCAATTCTGCCTTGCTTTCAAAGCCTCTTCGTTGCCTTCCCTTAATATATTTGTGGACGAGAGGTATCATTTAAAACTCTGCAGGTTTGTGAATTGCAGGGCCCCTGAGCTCCATTTTTCAACTCGCTTTTTTGGGAGCTGGCCGCAAAAGCGCAGGATTGCTTCAGGCCCTCTTCTGGTTCTGGGGGGCAGGCTGAGCTTGTGCTTAATTCTTCTTCCTGATGGGAAAATAGAGTGACCTGTGCCTGTCCCAACACCTAGAGCTAGTCTCTCATTGGTTCCCCCTCTTCCCATTCATCCTCAGGACAAATTGCAACCTGTACGGAACAGGAGGTTAAAGGTGCTGATTCTCCAAGGAGGGAGATGGCTAGTAAATCGGCTGGAATGGCGAACCCGAGCCAAGGAGATGAGAAATGAGGTGCGTTTTAGAAACCTTTCCCGATCACACGGTGTACCATCTTCTGGGTTTCTCATGCCTGTTTTCGACGTAGGAAGATGCCCTTGAACCTGGAGATTTGGGACCCATGGGATGGGTACCATGCAGTATTACTTGAAAGGGTCTGCGTTGGCTCACCCAACCTCACCGAACCTCTCAGCCCCAAGAGTGTCCACCCTTATGTCTCAATCAGCTGTGGGTCTAGATATGGTCAATCCAGGTTGCATCACAGCCCCTGAACGAATTTTGGAAGAATTTCTCTCTCTTTCACTGTCTTTGTTTCACGGGTTTTGAAAAGTAATTTATTTTTATAATGGGGTTTAGCTGCTTTTCACGGCTGTGTTTATGCCGCTTTACACCCCCTTGACTCACTTACGGAGAGATATCAATACATAGGTTTGAAGATTCTTACTAGTCAGATATATTCTTGTGCGGTGAATAGGGGGCGTTGAGTCCAGTTCACTGAAAAAGGAATAGGTCTTGTCTCTTACATATTGGGTTTATGGAACGGTATCTGAGCTAATTTGAAACCCTTGTTTTATGCATCACCCCACCTCACCTTTCCCGTTCAGCAGCCATAGTGTGTTTCCTAAACGTGTGACTCTGTTCTGTTTTGTAATTCAGTTCAAGTGTAGCGGTTTTTACATTCCCTCTCTAAGTGATATCTTATGATAAGTGTCCTTTTCTGTGTGACTTATTTCACTTAGAATCCTCGTACCTAAATCCACTCATCGTGCTGCTACTAGCCTTATGACGTTGATTTCATGGCTGAGTGATATTCCATTGTACATGAGGACCACAACTTCTTTATCCATTTTTCTCTTTCCTAGGATATTTAAGGTGTAATGAAGTGGGGGTTCTTGTCAACAGAGCAGCCCTAATCTTTGGGGTGCCTGTGTCTTGCTGATTTTTAGTTTTCCCAATTTATACGCCCATGAGTGGAAGTGCCCTATGCTCTCCAAGCTGTGTTTTTTAGATGTTTCAGAACACACCGTACACTTCTCCAGAGTGGCTGTTGGCAATTTACATCCCACCCATCAGCGTAGCAAGGCTCCCATTTCTCCATGGCCGGTCCTGCATTTCTGGTTTGGACACTTTTTTCCGCATGGCCCTTTTGCCCGCTGGGAAGCGAGACTTCTTTGGAGCGCTGATTGGCCTTTCCAGGTTGCTTGGTTGGCCAAAAAGGGCGTATGCGTTTTTTCCTGAATATATTCAGGAAAAAACGCATACGCCCTTTTTGGCCAAGGGCATCATTGTCCACGTTTTGCCGCTTTTCATGTGCTTTCAAGGCGATTCGAATCTACCTCCTGAAATCTGTTTCCTGCAATTCTGCCTTGCTTTCAAAGCCTCTTCGTTGCCTTCCCTTAATATATTTGTGGACGAGAGGTATCATTTAAAACTCTGCAGGTTTGTGAATTGCAGGGCCCCTGAGCTCCATTTTTCAACTCGCTTTTTTGGGAGCTGGCCGCAAAAGCGCAGGATTGCTTCAGGCCCTCTTCTGGTTCTGGGGGGCAGGCTGAGCTTGTGCTTAATTCTTCTTCCTGATGGGAAAATAGAGTGACCTGTGCCTGTCCCAACACCTAGAGCTAGTCTCTCATTGGTTCCCCCTCTTCCCGTTCATCCTCAGGACAAATTGCAACCTGTACGGAACAGGAGGTTAAAGGTGCTGATTCTCCAAGGACGGAGATGGCTAGTAAATCGGCTGGAATGGCGAACCCGAGCAAAGGAGATGAGAAATGAGGTGCGTTTTAGAAACCTTTCCCGATCACACGGTGTACCATCTTCTGGGTTTCTCATGCCTGTTTTCGACGTAGGAAGATGCCCTTGAACCTGGAGATTTGGGACCCATGGGATGGGTACCATGCAGTATTACTTGAAAGGGTCTGCGTTGGCTCACCCAACCTCACCGAACCTCTCAGCCCCAAGAGTGTCCACCCTTATGTCTCAATCAGCTGTGGGTCTAGATATGGTCAATCCAGGTTGCATCACAGCCCCTGAACGAATTTTGGAAGAATTTCTCTCTCTTTCACTGTCTTTGTTTCACGGGTTTTGAAAAGTAATTTATTTTTATAATGGGGTTTAGCTGCTTTTCACGGCTGTGTTTATGCCGCTTTACACCCCCTTGACTCACTTACGGAGAGATATCAATACATAGGTTTGAAGATTCTTACTAGTCAGATATATTCTTGTGCGGTGAATAGGGGGTGTTGAGTCCAGTTCACTGAAAAAGGAATAGATCTTGTCTCTTACATATTGGGTTTATGGAACGGTATCTGAGCTAATTTGAAACCCTTGTTTTATGCATCACCCCACCTCACCTTTCCCGTTCAGCAGCCATAGTGTGTTTCCTAAACGTGTGACTCTGTTCTGTTTTGTAATTCAGTTCAAGTGTAGCGGTTTTTACATTCCCTCTCGAAGTGATATCTTATGATAAGTGTCTTTTTCTGTGTGACTTATTTCACTTAGAATCCTCGTACCTAAATCCACTCATCGTGCTGCTACTAGCCTTATGACGTTGATTTCATGGCTGAGTGATATTCCATTGTACATGAGGACCACAACTTCTTTATCCATTTTTCTCTTTCCTAGGATATTTAAGGTGTAATGAAGTGGGGGTTCTTGTCAACAGAGCAGCCCTCAACTTTGGGGTGCCTGTGTCTTGCTGATTTTTAGTTTTCCCAATTTATACGCCCATGAGTGGAAGTGCCCTATGCTCTCCAAGCTGTGTTTTTTAGATGTTTCAGAACACACCGTACACTTCTCCAGAGTGGCTGTTGGCAATTTACATCCCACCCATCAGCATAGCAAGGCTCCCATTTCTCCATGGCCGGTCCTGCATTTCTGGTTTGGACACTTTTTTCCGCATGGCCCTTTTGCCCGCTGGGAAGCGAGACTTCTTTGGAGCGCTGATTGGCCTTTCCAGGTTGCTTGGTTGGCCAAAAAGGGCGTATGCGTTTTTTCCTGAATATATTCAGGAAAAAACGCATACGCCCTTTTTGGCCAAGGGCATCATTGTCCACGTTTTGCCGCTTTTCATGTGCTTTCAAGGCGATTCGAATCTACCTCCTGAAATCTGTTTCCTGCAATTCTGCCTTGCTTTCAAAGCCTCTTCGTTGCCTTCCCTTAATATATTTGTGGACGAGAGGTATCATTTAAAACTCTGCAGGTTTGTGAATTGCAGGGCCCCTGAGCTCCATTTTTCAACTCGCTTTTTTGGGAGCTGGCCGCAAAAGCGCAGGATTGCTTCAGGCCCTCTTCTGGTTCTGGGGGGCAGGCTGAGCTTGTGCTTAATTCTTCTTCCTGATGGGAAAATAGAGTGACCTGTGCCTGTCCCAACACCTAGAGCTAGTCTCTCATTGGTTCCCCCTCTTCCCGTTCATCCTCAGGACAAATTGCAACCTGTACGGAACAGGAGGTTAAAGGTGCTGATTCTCCAAGGAGGGAGATGGCTAGTAAATCGGCTGGAATGGCGAACCCGAGCCAAGGAGATGAGAAATGAGGTGCGTTTTAGAAACCGTTCCCGATCACACGGTGTACCATCTTCTGGGTTTCTCATGCCTGTTTTCGACGTAGGAAGATGCCCTTGAACCTGGAGATTTGGGACCCATGGGATGGGTACCATGCAGTATTACTTGAAAGGGTCTGCGTTGGCTCACCCAACCTCACCGAACCTCTCAGCCCCAAGAGTGTCCACCCTTATGTCTCAATCAGCTGTGGGTCTAGATATGGTCAATCCAGGTTGCATCACAGCCCCTGAACGAATTTTGGAAGAATTTCTCTCTCTTTCACTGTCTTTGTTTCACGCGTTTTGAAAAGTAATTTATTTTTATAATGGGGTTTAGCTGCTTTTCACGGCTGTGTTTATGCCGCTTTACACCCCCTTGACTCACTTACGGAGAGATATCAATACATAGGTTTGAAGATTCTTACTAGTCAGATATATTCTTGTGCGGTGAATAGGGGGCGTTGAGTCCAGTTCACTGAAAAAGGAATAGGTCTTGTCTCTTACATATTGGGTTTATGGAACGGTATCTGAGCTAATTTGAAACCCTTGTTTTATGCATCACCCCACCTCACCTTTCCCGTTCAGCAGCCATAGTGTGTTTCCTAAACGTGTGACTCTGTTCTGTTTTGTAATTCAGTTCAAGTGTAGCGGTTTTTACATTCCCTCTCTAAGTGATATCTTATGATAAGTGTCCTTTTCTGTGTGACTTATTTCACTTAGAATCCTCGTACCTAAATCCACTCATCGTGCTGCTACTAGCCTTATGACGTTGATTTCATGGCTGAGTGATATTCCATTGTACATGAGGACCACAACTTCTTTATCCATTTTTCTCTTTCCTAGGATATTTAAGGTGTAATGAAGTGGGGGTTCTTGTCAACAGAGCAGCCCTAATCTTTGGGGTGCCTGTGTCTTGCTGATTTTTAGTTTTCCCAATTTATACGCCCATGAGTGGAAGTGCCCTATGCTCTCCAAGCTGTGTTTTTTAGATGTTTCAGAACACACCGTACACTTCTCCAGAGTGGCTGTTGGCAATTTACATCCCACCCATCAGCGTAGCAAGGCTCCCATTTCTCCATGGCCGGTCCTGCATTTCTGGTTTGGACACTTTTTTCCGCATGGCCCTTTTGCCCGCTGGGAAGCGAGACTTCTTTGGAGCGCTGATTGGCCTTTCCAGGTTGCTTGGTTGGCCAAAAAGGGCGTATGCGTTTTTTCCTGAATATATTCAGGAAAAAACGCATACGCCCTTTTTGGCCAAGGGCATCATTGTCCACGTTTTGCCGCTTTTCATGTGCTTTCAAGGCGATTCGAATCTACCTCCTGAAATCTGTTTCCTGCAATTCTGCCTTGCTTTCAAAGCCTCTTCGTTGCCTTCCCTTAATATATTTGTGGACGAGAGGTATCATTTAAAACTCTGCAGGTTTGTGAATTGCAGGGCCCCTGAGCTCCATTTTTCAACTCGCTTTTTTGGGAGCTGGCCGCAAAAGCGCAGGATTGCTTCAGGCCCTCTTCTGGTTCTGGGGGGCAGGCTGAGCTTGTGCTTAATTCTTCTTCCTGATGGGAAAATAGAGTGACCTGTGCCTGTCCCAACACCTAGAGCTAGTCTCTCATTGGTTCCCCCTCTTCCCGTTCATCCTCAGGACAAATTGCAACCTGTACGGAACAGGAGGTTAAAGGTGCTGATTCTCCAAGGACGGAGATGGCTAGTAAATCGGCTGGAATGGCGAACCCGAGCAAAGGAGATGAGAAATGAGGTGCGTTTTAGAAACCTTTCCCGATCACACGGTGTACCATCTTCTGGGTTTCTCATGCCTGTTTTCGACGTAGGAAGATGCCCTTGAACCTGGAGATTTGGGACCCATGGGATGGGTACCATGCAGTATTACTTGAAAGGGTCTGCGTTGGCTCACCCAACCTCACCGAACCTCTCAGCCCCAAGAGTGTCCACCCTTATGTCTCAATCAGCTGTGGGTCTAGATATGGTCAATCCAGGTTGCATCACAGCCCCTGAACGAATTTTGGAAGAATTTCTCTCTCTTTCACTGTCTTTGTTTCACGGGTTTTGAAAAGTAATTTATTTTTATAATGGGGTTTAGCTGCTTTTCACGGCTGTGTTTATGCCGCTTTACACCCCCTTGACTCACTTACGGAGAGATATCAATACATAGGTTTGAAGATTCTTACTAGTCAGATATATTCTTGTGCGGTGAATAGGGGGTGTTGAGTCCAGTTCACTGAAAAAGGAATAGATCTTGTCTCTTACATATTGGGTTTATGGAACGGTATCTGAGCTAATTTGAAACCCTTGTTTTATGCATCACCCCACCTCACCTTTCCCGTTCAGCAGCCATAGTGTGTTTCCTAAACGTGTGACTCTGTTCTGTTTTGTAATTCAGTTCAAGTGTAGCGGTTTTTACATTCCCTCTCGAAGTGATATCTTATGATAAGTGTCTTTTTCTGTGTGACTTATTTCACTTAGAATCCTCGTACCTAAATCCACTCATCGTGCTGCTACTAGCCTTATGACGTTGATTTCATGGCTGAGTGATATTCCATTGTACATGAGGACCACAACTTCTTTATCCATTTTTCTCTTTCCTAGGATATTTAAGGTGTAATGAAGTGGGGGTTCTTGTCAACAGAGCAGCCCTCAACTTTGGGGTGCCTGTGTCTTGCTGATTTTTAGTTTTCCCAATTTATACGCCCATGAGTGGAAGTGCCCTATGCTCTCCAAGCTGTGTTTTTTAGATGTTTCAGAACACACCGTACACTTCTCCAGAGTGGCTGTTGGCAATTTACATCCCACCCATCAGCATAGCAAGGCTCCCATTTCTCCATGGCCGGTCCTGCATTTCTGGTTTGGACACTTTTTTCCGCATGGCCCTTTTGCCCGCTGGGAAGCGAGACTTCTTTGGAGCGCTGATTGGCCTTTCCAGGTTGCTTGGTTGGCCAAAAAGGGCGTATGCGTTTTTTCCTGAATATATTCAGGAAAAAACGCATACGCCCTTTTTGGCCAAGGGCATCATTGTCCACGTTTTGCCGCTTTTCATGTGCTTTCAAGGCGATTCGAATCTACCTCCTGAAATCTGTTTCCTGCAATTCTGCCTTGCTTTCAAAGCCTCTTCGTTGCCTTCCCTTAATATATTTGTGGACGAGAGGTATCATTTAAAACTCTGCAGGTTTGTGAATTGCAGGGCCCCTGAGCTCCATTTTTCAACTCGCTTTTTTGGGAGCTGGCCGCAAAAGCGCAGGATTGCTTCAGGCCCTCTTCTGGTTCTGGGGGGCAGGCTGAGCTTGTGCTTAATTCTTCTTCCTGATGGGAAAATAGAGTGACCTGTGCCTGTCCCAACACCTAGAGCTAGTCTCTCATTGGTTCCCCCTCTTCCCGTTCATCCTCAGGACAAATTGCAACCTGTACGGAACAGGAGGTTAAAGGTGCTGATTCTCCAAGGAGGGAGATGGCTAGTAAATCGGCTGGAATGGCGAACCCGAGCCAAGGAGATGAGAAATGAGGTGCGTTTTAGAAACCTTTCCCGATCACACGGTGTACCATCTTCTGGGTTTCTCATGCCTGTTTTCGACGTAGGAAGATGCCCTTGAACCTGGAGATTTGGGACCCATGGGATGGGTACCATGCAGTATTACTTGAAAGGGTCTGCGTTGGCTCACCCAACCTCACCGAACCTCTCAGCCCCAAGAGTGTCCACCCTTATGTCTCAATCAGCTGTGGGTCTAGATATGGTCAATCCAGGTTGCATCACAGCCCCTGAACGAATTTTGGAAGAATTTCTCTCTCTTTCACTGTCTTTGTTTCACGCGTTTTGAAAAGTAATTTATTTTTATAATGGGGTTTAGCTGCTTTTCACGGCTGTGTTTATGCCGCTTTACACCCCCTTGACTCACTTACGGAGAGATATCAATACATAGGTTTGAAGATTCTTACTAGTCAGATATATTCTTGTGCGGTGAATAGGGGGTGTTGAGTCCAGTTCACTGAAAAAGGAATAGGTCTTGTCTCTTACATATTGGGTTTATGGAACGGTATCTGAGCTAATTTGAAACCCTTGTTTTATGCATCACCCCACCTCACCTTTCCCGTTCAGCAGCCATAGTGTGTTTCCTAAACGTGTGACTCTGTTCTGTTTTGTAATTCAGTTCAAGTGTAGCGGTTTTTACATTCCCTCTCTAAGTGATATCTTATGATAAGTGTCTTTTTCTGTGTGACTTATTTCACTTAGAATCCTCGTACCTAAATCCACTCATCGTGCTGCTACTAGCCTTATGACGTTGATTTCATGGCTGAGTGATATTCCATTGTACATGAGGACCACAACTTCTTTATCCATTTTTCTCTTTCCTAGGATATTTAAGGTGTAATGAAGTGGGGGTTCTTGTCAACAGAGCAGCCCTAAACTTTGGGGTGCCTGTGTCTTGCTGATTTTTAGTTTTCCCAATTTATACGCCCATGAGTGGAAGTGCCCTATGCTCTCCAAGCTGTGTTTTTTAGATGTTTCAGAACACACCGTACACTTCTCCAGAGTGGCTGTTGGCAATTTACATCCCACCCATCAGCGTAGCAAGGCTCCCATTTCTCCATGGCCGGTCCTGCATTTCTGGTTTGGACACTTTTTTCCGCATGGCCCTTTTGCCCGCTGGGAAGCGAGACTTCTTTGGAGCGCTGATTGGCCTTTCCAGGTTGCTTGGTTGGCCAAAAAGGGCGTATGCGTTTTTTCCTGAATATATTCAGGAAAAAACGCATACGCCCTTTTTGGCCAAGGGCATCATTGTCCACATTTTGCCGCTTTTCATGTGCTTTCAAGGCGATTCGAATCTACCTCCTGAAATCTGTTTCCTGCAATTCTGCCTTGCTTTCAAAGCCTCTTCGTTGCCTTCCCTTAATATATTTGTGGACGAGAGGTATCATTTAAAACTCTGCAGGTTTGTGAATTGCAGTGCCCCTGAGCTCCATTTTTCAACTCGCTTTTTTGGGAGCTGGCCGCAAAAGCGCAGGATTGCTTCAGGCCCTCTTCTGGTTCTGGGGGGCAGGCTGAGCTTGTGCTTAATTCTTCTTCCTGATGGGAAAATAGAGTGACCTGTGCCTGTCCCAACACCTAGAGCTAGTCTCTCATTGGTTCCCCCTCTTCCCGTTCATCCTCAGGACAAATTGCAACCTGTACGGAACAGGAGGTTAAAGGTGCTGATTCTCCAAGGAGGGAGATGGCTAGTAAATCGGCTGGAATGGCGAACCGGAGCAAAGGAGATGAGAAATGAGGTGCGTTTTAGAAACCTTTCCCGATCACACGGTATACCATCTTCTGGGTTTCTCATGCCTGTTTTCGACGTAGGAAGATGCCCTTGAACCTGGAGATTTGGGACCCATGGGATGGGTACCATGCAGTATTACTTGAAAGGGTCTGCGTTGGCTCACCCAACCTCACCGAACCTCTCAGCCCCAAGAGTGTCCACCCTTATGTCTCAATCAGCTGTGGGTCTAGATATGGTCAATCCAGGTTGCATCACAGCCCCTGAACGAATTTTGGAAGAATTTCTCTCTCTTTCACTGTCTTTGTTTCACGGGTTTTGAAAAGTAATTTATTTGTATAATGGGGTTTAGCTGCTTTTCACGGCTGTGTTTATGCCGCTTTACACCCCCTTGACTCACTTACGGAGAGATATCAATACATAGGTTTGAAGATTCTTACTAGTCAGATATATTCTTGTGCGGTGAATAGGGGGCGTTGAGTCCAGTTCACTGAAAAAGGAATAGGTCTTGTCTCTTACATATTGGGTTTATGGAACGGTATCTGAGCTAATTTGAAACCCTTGTTTTATGCATCACCCCACCTCACCTTTCCCGTTCAGCAGCCATAGTGTGTTTCCTAAACGTGTGACTCTGTTCTGTTTTGTAATTCAGTTCAAGTGTAGCGGTTTTTACATTCCCTCTCTAAGTGATATCTTATGATAAGTGTCCTTTTCTGTGTGACTTATTTCACTTAGAATCCTCGTACCTAAATCCACTCATCGTGCTGCTACTAGCCTTATGACGTTGATTTCATGGCTGAGTGATATTCCATTGTACATGAGGACCACAACTTCTTTATCCATTTTTCTCTTTCCTAGGATATTTAAGGTGTAATGAAGTGGGGGTTCTTGTCAACAGAGCAGCCCTAATCTTTGGGGTGCCTGTGTCTTGCTGATTTTTAGTTTTCCCAATTTATACGCCCATGAGTGGAAGTGCCCTATGCTCTCCAAGCTGTGTTTTTTAGATGTTTCAGAACACACCGTACACTTCTCCAGAGTGGCTGTTGGCAATTTACATCCCACCCATCAGCGTAGCAAGGCTCCCATTTCTCCATGGCCGGTCCTGCATTTCTGGTTTGGACACTTTTTTCCGCATGGCCCTTTTGCCCGCTGGGAAGCGAGACTTCTTTGGAGCGCTGATTGGCCTTTCCAGGTTGCTTGGTTGGCCAAAAAGGGCGTATGCGTTTTTTCCTGAATATATTCAGGAAAAAACGCATACGCCCTTTTTGGCCAAGGGCATCATTGTCCACGTTTTGCCGCTTTTCATGTGCTTTCAAGGCGATTCGAATCTACCTCCTGAAATCTGTTTCCTGCAATTCTGCCTTGCTTTCAAAGCCTCTTCGTTGCCTTCCCTTAATATATTTGTGGACGAGAGGTATCATTTAAAACTCTGCAGGTTTGTGAATTGCAGTGCCCCTGAGCTCCATTTTTCAACTCGCTTTTTTGGGAGCTGGCCGCAAAAGCGCAGGATTGCTTCAGGCCCTCTTCTGGTTCTGGGGGGCAGGCTGAGCTTGTGCTTAATTCTTCTTCCTGATGGGAAAATAGAGTGACCTGTGCCTGTCCCAACACCTAGAGCTAGTCTCTCATTGGTTCCCCCTCTTCCCGTTCATCCTCAGGACAAATTGCAACCTGTACGGAACAGGAGGTTAAAGGTGCTGATTCTCCAAGGAGGGAGATGGCTAGTAAATCGGCTGGAATGGCGAACCCGAGCCAAGGAGATGAGAAATGAGGTGCGTTTTAGAAACCTTTCCCGATCACACGGTGTACCATCTTCTGGGTTTCTCATGCCTGTTTTCGACGTAGGAAGATGCCCTTGAACCTGGAGATTTGGGACCCATGGGATGGGTACCATGCAGTATTACTTGAAAGGGTCTGCGTTGGCTCACCCAACCTCACCGAACCTCTCAGCCCCAAGAGTGTCCACCCTTATGTCTCAATCAGCTGTGGGTCTAGATATGGTCAATCCAGGTTGCATCACAGCCCCTGAACGAATTTTGGAAGAATTTCTCTCTCTTTCACTGTCTTTGTTTCACGGGTTTTGAAAAGTAATTTATTTTTATAATGGGGTTTAGCTGCTTTTCACGGCTGTGTTTATGCCTCTTTACACCCCCTTGACTCACTTACGGAGAGATATCAATACATAGGTTTGAAGATTCTTACTAGTCAGATATATTCTTGTGCGGTGAATAGGGGGTGTTGAGTCCAGTTCACTGAAAAAGGAATAGGTCTTGTCTCTTACATATTGGGTTTATGGAACGGTATCTGAGCTAATTTGAAACCCTTGTTTTATGCATCACCCCACCTCACCTTTCCCGTTCAGCAGCCATAGTGTGTTTCCTAAACGTGTGACTCTGTTCTGTTTTGTAATTCAGTTCAAGTGTAGCGGTTTTTACATTCCCTCTCGAAGTGATATCTTATGATAAGTGTCTTTTTCTGTGTGACTTATTTCACTTAGAATCCTCGTACCTAAATCCACTCATCGTGCTGCTACTAGCCTTATGACGTTGATTTCATGGCTGAGTGATATTCCATTGTACATGAGGACCACAACTTCTTTATCCATTTTTCTCTTTCCTAGGATATTTAAGGTGTAATGAAGTGGGGGTTCTTGTCAACAGAGCAGCCCTAAACTTTGGGGTGCCTGTGTCTTGCTGATTTTTAGTTTTCCCAATTTATACGCCCATGAGTGGAAGTGCCCTATGCTCTCCAAGCTGTGTTTTTTAGATGTTTCAGAACACACCGTACACTTCTCCAGAGTGGCTGTTGGCAATTTACATCCCACCCATCAGCGTAGCAAGGCTCCCATTTCTCCATGGCCGGTCCTGCATTTCTGGTTTGGACACTTTTTTCCGCATGGCCCTTTTGCCCGCTGGGAAGCGAGACTTCTTTGGAGCGCTGATTGGCCTTTCCAGGTTGCTTGGTTGGCCAAAAAGGGCGTATGCGTTTTTTCCTGAATATATTCAGGAAAAAACGCATAAGCCCTTTTTGGCCAAGGGCATCATTGTCCACGTTTTGCCGCTTTTCATGTGCTTTCAAGGCGATTCGAATCTACCTCCTGAAATCTGTTTCCTGCAATTCTGCCTTGCTTTCAAAGCCTCTTCGTTGCCTTCCCTTAATATATTTGTGGACGAGAGGTATCATTTAAAACTCTGCAGGTTTGTGAATTGCAGTGCCCCTGAGCTCCATTTTTCAACTCGCTTTTTTGGGAGCTGGCCGCAAAAGCGCAGGATTGCTTCAGGCCCTCTTCTGGTTCTGGGGGGCAGGCTGAGCTTGTGCTTAATTCTTCTTCCTGATGGGAAAATAGAGTGACCTGTGCCTGTCCCAACACCTAGAGCTAGTCTCTCATTGGTTCCCCCTCTTCCCGTTCATCCTCAGGACAAATTGCAACCTGTACGGAACAGGAGGTTAAAGGTGCTGATTCTCCAAGGAGGGAGATGGCTAGTAAATCGGCTGGAATGGCGAACCCGAGCCAAGGAGATGAGAAATGAGGTGCGTTTTAGAAACCTTTCCCGATCACACGGTGTACCATCTTCTGGGTTTCTCATGCCTGTTTTCGACGTAGGAAGATGCCCTTGAACCTGGAGATTTGGGACCCATGGGATGGGTACCATGCAGTATTACTTGAAAGGGTCTGCGTTGGCTCACCCAACCTCACCGAACCTCTCAGCCCCAAGAGTGTCCACCCTTATGTCTCAATCAGCTGTGGGTCTAGATATGGTCAATCCAGGTTGCATCACAGCCCCTGAACGAATTTTGGAAGAATTTCTCTCTCTTTCACTGTCTTTGTTTCACGGGTTTTGAAAAGTAATTTATTTTTATAATGGGGTTTAGCTGCTTTTCACGGCTGTGTTTATGCCGCTTTACACCCCCTTGACTCACTTACGGAGAGATATCAATACATAGGTTTGAAGATTCTTACTAGTCAGATATATTCTTGTGCGGTGAATAGGGGGTGTTGAGTCCAGTTCACTGAAAAAGGAATAGGTCTTGTCTCTTACATATTGGGTTTATGGAACGGTATCTGAGCTAATTTGAAACCCTTGTTTTATGCATCACCCCACCTCACCTTTCCCGTTCAGCAGCCATAGTGTGTTTCCTAAACGTGTGACTCTGTTCTGTTTTGTAATTCAGTTCAAGTGTAGCGGTTTTTACATTCCCTCTCGAAGTGATATCTTATGATAAGTGTCTTTTTCTGTGTGACTTATTTCACTTAGAATCCTCGTACCTAAATCCACTCATCGTGCTGCTACTAGCCTTATGACGTTGATTTCATGGCTGAGTGATATTCCATTGTACATGAGGACCACAACTTCTTTATCCATTTTTCTCTTTCCTAGGAGGATATTTAAGGTGTAATGAAGTGGGGGTTCTTGTCAACAGAGCAGCCCTAAACTTTGGGGTGCCTGTGTCTTGCTGATTTTTAGTTTTCCCAATTTATACGCCCATGAGTGGAAGTGCCCTATGCTCTTCAAGCTGTGTTTTTTAGATGTTTCAGAACACACCGTACACTTTTCCAGAGTGGCTGTTGGCAATTTACATCCCACCCATCAGCGTAGCAAGGCTCCCATTTCTCCATGGCCGGTCCTGCATTTCTGGTTTGGACACTTTTTTCCGCATGGCCCTTTTGCCCGCTGGGAAGCGAGACTTCTTTGGAGCGCTGATTGGCCTTTCCAGGTTGCTTGGTTGGCCAAAAAGGGCGTATGCGTTTTTTCCTGAATATATTCAGGAAAAAACGCATACGCCCTTTTTGGCCAAGGGCATCATTGTCCACGTTTTGCCGCTTTTCATGTGCTTTCAAGGCGATTCGAATCTACCTCCTGAAATCTGTTTCCTGCAATTCTGCCTTGCTTTCAAAGCCTCTTCGTTGCCTTCCCTTAGTATATTTGTGGACGAGAGGTATCATTTAAAACTCTGCAGGTTTGTGAATTGCAGGGCCCCTGAGCTCCATTTTTCAACTCGCTCTTTTGGGAGCTGGCCGCAAAAGCACCGGATTGCTTCAGGCCCTCTTCTGGTTCTGGGGGGCAGGCTGAGCTTGTGCTTAATTCTTCTTCCTGATGGGAAAATAGAGTGACCTGTGCCTGTCCCAACACCTAGAGCTAGTCTCTCATTGGTTCCCCCTCTTCCCGTTCATCCTCAGGACAAATTGCAACCTGTACGGAACAGGAGGTTAAAGGTGCTGATTCTCCAAGGAGGGAGATGGCTAGTAAATCGGCTGGAATGGCGAACCCGAGCAAAGGAGATGAGAAATGAGGTGCGTTTTAGAAACCTTTCCGGATCACACGGTGTACCATCTTCTGGGTTTCTCATGCCTGTTTTCGACGTAGGAAGATGCCCTTGAACCTGGAGATTTGGGACCCATGGGATGGGTACCATGCAGTATTACTTGAAAGGGTCTGCGTTGGCTCACCAACCTCACCGAACCTCTCCGCCCCAAGAGTGTCCACCCTTATGTCTCAATCAGCTGTGGGTCTAGATATGGTCAATCCAGGTTGCATCACAGCCCCTGAACGAATTTTGTAAGAATTTCTCTCTCTTTCACTGTCTTTGATTCACGGGTTTTGAAAAGTAATTTATTTTTATATTGGGGTTTAGCTGCTTTTCACGGCTGTGTTTATGCCTCTTTACACCCCCTTGACTCACTTACGGAGAGATATCAATACATAGGTTTGAAGATTCTTACTAGTCAGATATATTCTTGTGCGGTGAATAGGGGGTGTTGAGTCCAGTTCACTGAAAAAGGAATAGGTCTTGTCTCTTACATATTGGGTTTATGGAACGGTATCGGAGCTAATTTGAAACCCTTGTTTTATGCATCACCCCACCTCGCCTTTCCCGTTCAGCAGCCATAGTGTGTTTTCTAAACGTGTGACTCTGTTCTGTTTTGTAATTCAGTTCAAGTGTAGCGGTTTTTACATTCCCTCTCTAAGTGATATCTTATGATAAGTGTCTTTTTCTGTGTGACTTATTTCACTTAGAATCGTCGTACCTAAATCCACTCATCGTGCTGCTACTAGCCTTATGACGTGGATTTCATGGCTGAGTGATATTCCATTGTACATGAGGACCACAACTTCTTTATCCATTTTTCTCTTTCCTAGGATATTTAAGGTGTAATGAAGTGGGGGTTCTTGTCAACAGAGCAGCCCTAAACTTTGGGGTGCCTGTGTCTTGCTGATTTTTAGTTTTCCCAATTTATACGCCCATGAGTGGAAGTGCCCTATGCTCTCCAAGCTGTGTTTTTTAGATGTTTCAGAACACACCGTACACTTCTCCAGAGTGGCTGTTGGCAATTTACATCCCACCCATCAGCGTAGCAAGGCTCCCATTTCTCCATGGCCGGTCCTGCATTTCTGGTTTGGACACTTTTTTCCGCATGGCCCTTTTGCCCGCTGGGAAGCGAGACTTCTTTGGAGCGCTGATTGGCCTTTCCAGGTTGCTTGGTTGGCCAAAAAGGGCGTATGCGTTTTTTCCTGAATATATTCAGGAAAAAACGCATACGCCCTTTTTGGCCAAGGGCATCATTGTCCACGTTTTGCCGCTTTTCACGTGCTTTCAAGGCGATTCGAATCTACCTCCTGAAATCTGTTTCCTGCAATTCTGCCTTGCTTTCAAAGCCTCTTCGTTGCCTTCCCTTAATATATTTGTGGACGAGAGGTATCATTTAAAACTCTGCAGGTCTGTGAATTGCAGTGCCCCTGAGCTCCATTTTTCAACTCGCTTTTTTGGGAGCTGGCCGCAAAAGCGCAGGATTGCTTCAGGCCCTCTTCTGGTTCTGGGGGGCAGGCTGAGCTTGTGCTTAATTCTTCTTCCTGATGGGAAAATAGAGTGACCTGTGCCTGTCCCAACACCTAGAGCTAGTCTCTCATTGGTTCCCCCTCTTCCCGTTCATCCTCAGGACAAATTGCAACCTGTACGGAACAGGAGGTTAAAGGTGCTGATTCTCCAAGGAGGGAGATGGCTAGTAAATCGGCTGGAATGGAGAACCCGAGCAAAGGAGATGAGAAATGAGGTGCGTTTTAGAAACCTTTCCTGATCACAAGGTGTACCATCTTCTGGGTTTCTCATGCCTGTTTTCGATGTAGGAAGATGCCCTTGAACCTGGAGATTTGGGACCCATGGGATGGGTACCATGCAGTATTACTTGAAAGGGTCTGCGTTGGCTCACCCAACCTCACCGAACCTCTCAGCCCCAAGAGTGTCCACCCTTATGTCTCAATCAGCTGTGGGTCTAGATATGGTCAATCCAGGTTGCATCACAGCCCCTGAACGAATTTTGTAAGAATTTCTCTCTCTTTCACTGCCTTTGTTTCACGGGTTTTGAAAAGTAATTTATTTTTATAATGGGGTTTAGCTGCTTTTCACGGCTGTGTTTATGCCGCTTTACACCCCCTTGACTCACTTACAGAGAGATATCAATACATAGATTTGAAGATTCTTACTAGTCAGTTATATTCTTGTGCGGTGAATAGGGGGTGTTGAGTCCAGTTCACTGAAAAAGGAATAGGTCTTGTCTCTTACATATTGGGTTTATGGAACGGTATCGGAGCTAATTTGAAACCCTTGTTTTATGCATCACCCCACCTCACCTTTCCCGTTCAGCAGCCATAGTGTGTTTTCTGAACGTGTGACTCTGTTCTGTTTTGTAATTCAGTTCAAGTGTACCGGTTTTTACATTCCCTCTCTAAGTGATATCTTATGATAAGTGTCTTTTTCTGTGTGACTTATTTCACTTAGAATCGTCGTACCTAAATCCACTCATCGTGCTGCTACTAGCCTTATGACGTGGATTTCATGGCTGGGTGATATTCCATTGTACATGAGGACCACCACTTCTTTATCCATTTTTCGCTTTCCTAGGATATTTAAGGTGTAATGAAGTGGGGGTTCTTGTCAACAGAGCAGCCCTAAACTTTGGGGTGCCTGTGTCTTGCTGATTTTTAGTTTTCCCAATTTATACGCCCATGAGTGGAAGTGCCCTATGCTCTCCAAGCTGTGTTTTTTAGATGTTTCAGAACACACCGTACACTTCTCCAGAGTGGCTGTTGGCAATTTACATCCCACCCATCAGCGTAGCAAGGCTCCCATTTCTCCATGGCCGGTCCTGCATTTCTGGTTTGGACACTTTTTTCCGCATGGCCCTTTTGCCCGCTGGGAAGCGAGACTTCTTTGGAGCGCTGATTGGCCTTTCCAGGTTGCTTGGTTGGCCAAAAAGGGCGTATGCGTTTTTTCCTGAATATATTCAGGAAAAAACGCATACGCCCTTTTTGGCCAAGGGCATCATTGTCCACGTTTTGCCGCTTTTCATGTGCTTTCAAGGCGATTCGAATCTACCTCCTGAAATCTGTTTCCTGCAATTCTGCCTTGCTTTCAAAGCCTCTTCGTTGCCTTCCCTTAGTATATTTGTGGACGAGAGGTATCATTTAAAACTCTGCAGGTTTGTGAATTGCAGTGCCCCTGAGCTCCATTTTTCAACTCGCTCTTTTGGGAGCTGGCCGCAAAAGCACCGGATTGCTTCAGGCCCTCTTCTGGTTCTGGGGGGCAGGCTGAGCTTGTGCTTAATTCTTCTTCCTGATGGGAAAATAGAGTGACCTGTGCCTGTCCCAACACCTAGAGCTAGTCTCTCATTGGTTCCCCCTCTTCCCGTTCATCCTCAGGACAAATTGCAACCTGTACGGAACAGGAGGTTAAAGGTGCTGATTCTCCAAGGAGGGAGATGGCTAGTAAATCGGCTGGAATGGCGAACCCGAGCAAAGGAGATGAGAAATGAGGTGCGTTTTAGAAACCTTTCCGGATCACACGGTGTACCATCTTCTGGGTTTCTCATGCCTGTTTTCGACGTAGGAAGATGCCCTTGAACCTGGAGATTTGGGACCCATGGGATGGGTACCATGCAGTATTACTTGAAAGGGTCTGCGTTGGCTCACCAACCTCACCGAACCTCTCCGCCCCAAGAGTGTCCACCCTTATGTCTCAATCAGCTGTGGGTCTAGATATGGTCAATCCAGGTTGCATCACAGCCCCTGAACGAATTTTGTAAGAATTTCTCTCTCTTTCACTGTCTTTGATTCACGGGTTTTGAAAAGTAATTTATTTTTATATTGGGGTTTAGCTGCTTTTCACGGCTGTGTTTATGCCTCTTTACACCCCCTTGACTCACTTACGGAGAGATATCAATACATAGGTTTGAAGATTCTTACTAGTCAGATATATTCTTGTGCGGTGAATAGGGGGTGTTGAGTCCAGTTCACTGAAAAAGGAATAGGTCTTGTCTCTTACATATTGGGTTTATGGAACGGTATCGGAGCTAATTTGAAACCCTTGTTTTATGCATCACCCCACCTCGCCTTTCCCGTTCAGCAGCCATAGTGTGTTTTCTAAACGTGTGACTCTGTTCTGTTTTGTAATTCAGTTCAAGTGTAGCGGTTTTTACATTCCCTCTCTAAGTGATATCTTATGATAAGTGTCTTTTTCTGTGTGACTTATTTCACTTAGAATCGTCGTACCTAAATCCACTCATCGTGCTGCTACTAGCCTTATGACGTGGATTTCATGGCTGAGTGATATTCCATTGTACATGAGGACCACAACTTCTTTATCCATTTTTCTCTTTCCTAGGATATTTAAGGTGTAATGAAGTGGGGGTTCTTGTCAACAGAGCAGCCCTAAACTTTGGGGTGCCTGTGTCTTGCTGATTTTTAGTTTTCCCAATTTATACGCCCATGAGTGGAAGTGCCCTATGCTCTCCAAGCTGTGTTTTTTAGATGTTTCAGAACACACCGTACACTTCTCCAGAGTGGCTGTTGGCAATTTACATCCCACCCATCAGCGTAGCAAGGCTCCCATTTCTCCATGGCCGGTCCTGCATTTCTGGTTTGGACACTTTTTTCCGCATGGCCCTTTTGCCCGCTGGGAAGCGAGACTTCTTTGGAGCGCTGATTGGCCTTTCCAGGTTGCTTGGTTGGCCAAAAAGGGCGTATGCGTTTTTTCCTGAATATATTCAGGAAAAAACGCATACGCCCTTTTTGGCCAAGGGCATCATTGTCCACGTTTTGCCGCTTTTCACGTGCTTTCAAGGCGATTCGAATCTACCTCCTGAAATCTGTTTCCTGCAATTCTGCCTTGCTTTCAAAGCCTCTTCGTTGCCTTCCCTTAATATATTTGTGGACGAGAGGTATCATTTAAAACTCTGCAGGTCTGTGAATTGCAGTGCCCCTGAGCTCCATTTTTCAACTCGCTTTTTTGGGAGCTGGCCGCAAAAGCGCAGGATTGCTTCAGGCCCTCTTCTGGTTCTGGGGGGCAGGCTGAGCTTGTGCTTAATTCTTCTTCCTGATGGGAAAATAGAGTGACCTGTGCCTGTCCCAACACCTAGAGCTAGTCTCTCATTGGTTCCCCCTCTTCCCGTTCATCCTCAGGACAAATTGCAACCTGTACGGAACAGGAGGTTAAAGGTGCTGATTCTCCAAGGAGGGAGATGGCTAGTAAATCGGCTGGAATGGAGAACCCGAGCAAAGGAGATGAGAAATGAGGTGCGTTTTAGAAACCTTTCCTGATCACAAGGTGTACCATCTTCTGGGTTTCTCATGCCTGTTTTCGATGTAGGAAGATGCCCTTGAACCTGGAGATTTGGGACCCATGGGATGGGTACCATGCAGTATTACTTGAAAGGGTCTGCGTTGGCTCACCCAACCTCACCGAACCTCTCAGCCCCAAGAGTGTCCACCCTTATGTCTCAATCAGCTGTGGGTCTAGATATGGTCAATCCAGGTTGCATCACAGCCCCTGAACGAATTTTGTAAGAATTTCTCTCTCTTTCACTGCCTTTGTTTCACGGGTTTTGAAAAGTAATTTATTTTTATAATGGGGTTTAGCTGCTTTTCACGGCTGTGTTTATGCCGCTTTACACCCCCTTGACTCACTTACAGAGAGATATCAATACATAGATTTGAAGATTCTTACTAGTCAGTTATATTCTTGTGCGGTGAATAGGGGGTGTTGAGTCCAGTTCACTGAAAAAGGAATAGGTCTTGTCTCTTACATATTGGGTTTATGGAACGGTATCGGAGCTAATTTGAAACCCTTGTTTTATGCATCACCCCACCTCACCTTTCCCGTTCAGCAGCCATAGTGTGTTTTCTGAACGTGTGACTCTGTTCTGTTTTGTAATTCAGTTCAAGTGTACCGGTTTTTACATTCCCTCTCTAAGTGATATCTTATGATAAGTGTCTTTTTCTGTGTGACTTATTTCACTTAGAATCGTCGTACCTAAATCCACTCATCGTGCTGCTACTAGCCTTATGACGTGGATTTCATGGCTGAGTGATATTCCATTGTACATGAGGACCACCACTTCTTTATCCATTTTTCTCTTTCCTAGGATATTTAAGGTGTAATGAAGTGGGGGTTCTTGTCAACAGAGCAGCCCTAAACTTTGGGGTGCCTGTGTCTTGCTGATTTTTAGTTTTCCCAATTTATACGCCCATGAGTGGAAGTGCCCTATGCTCTTCAAGCTGTGTTTTTTAGATGTTTCAGAACACACCGTACACTTTTCCAGAGTGGCTGTTGGCAATTTACATCCCACCCATCAGCGTAGCAAGGCTCCCATTTCTCCATGGCCGGTCCTGCATTTCTGGTTTGGACACTTTTTTCCGCATGGCCCTTTTGCCCGCTGGGAAGCGAGACTTCTTTGGAGCGCTGATTGGCCTTTCCAGGTTGCTTGGTTGGCCAAAAAGGGCGTATGCGTTTTTTCCTGAATATATTCAGGAAAAAACGCATACGCCCTTTTTGGCCAAGGGCATCATTGTCCACGTTTTGCCGCTTTTCATGTGCTTTCAAGGCGATTCGAATCTACCTCCTGAAATCTGTTTCCTGCAATTCTGCCTTGCTTTCAAAGCCTCTTCGTTGCCTTCCCTTAGTATATTTGTGGACGAGAGGTATCATTTAAAACTCTGCAGGTTTGTGAATTGCAGTGCCCCTGAGCTCCATTTTTCAACTCGCTCTTTTGGGAGCTGGCCGCAAAAGCACCGGATTGCTTCAGGCCCTCTTCTGGTTCTGGGGGGCAGGCTGAGCTTGTGCTTAATTCTTCTTCCTGATGGGAAAATAGAGTGACCTGTGCCTGTCCCAACACCTAGAGCTAGTCTCTCATTGGTTCCCCCTCTTCCCGTTCATCCTCAGGACAAATTGCAACCTGTACGGAACAGGAGGTTAAAGGTGCTGATTCTCCAAGGAGGGAGATGGCTAGTAAATCGGCTGGAATGGCGAACCCGAGCAAAGGAGATGAGAAATGAGGTGCGTTTTAGAAACCTTTCCGGATCACACGGTGTACCATCTTCTGGGTTTCTCATGCCTGTTTTCGACGTAGGAAGATGCCCTTGAACCTGGAGATTTGGGACCCATGGGATGGGTACCATGCAGTATTACTTGAAAGGGTCTGCGTTGGCTCACCAACCTCACCGAACCTCTCCGCCCCAAGAGTGTCCACCCTTATGTCTCAATCAGCTGTGGGTCTAGATATGGTCAATCCAGGTTGCATCACAGCCCCTGAACGAATTTTGTAAGAATTTCTCTCTCTTTCACTGTCTTTGTTTCACGGGTTTTGAAAATTAATTTATTTATTTATTTTTTATTTTTTATTTTTCAAACATCTTTATTGAAGTATAATTGCCTTACAATAGTGTGTTAGCATCTGCTTTATAACAAAGTGAATCTGTTATACATATACAATATGTTCCCATTTCTCTTCCCTCTTGCATCTCCCTCCCTCCCACCCTCCCCATCCCACCCCTCTAGGTGGTCACAAAGCACCGAGCTGATCTCCCTGTGCTATGCGGCTGCTTCCCACTAGCTATCTATTTTACATTTGGTAGTGTATATATGTCCATGACACTCTCTTACCCTGTCACATCTCACCCCACCCCCTCCCCATATCCTCAAGTCCATTCTCTAGTAGGTCTGTGTCTTTATTCCCGTCTTGCCACTAGGTTCTTCATGGCCTTTTTTTTTTTTTTTTCCCTTAGATTCCATATATATGTGTTAGCATACTGTATTTGTTTTTCTCTTTCTGACTTACTTCACTCTGTATGACAGACTCTAACTCCATCCACCTCATTACAAATACCTCCATTTCATTTCTTTTTATGGCTGAGTAATATTCCATTGTATATATGTGCCACATCTTCTTTATCCATTCATCTGTCGATGGACATTTAGGTTGCTTCCATGTCCTGGCTATTGTAAATAGAGCTGCAATGAACATTTTGGTACATGACTCTTTTTGACCTATGGTTTTCTCAGGGTATATGCCCAGTAGTGGGATTGCTGGGTCATATGGTAGTTCTATTTGTAGTTTTTTAAGGAACCTCCATACTGTTCTCCATAGTGGCTGTATCAATTTACATTCCCACCAACAGTGCAAGAGTGTTCCCTTTCCTCCACACCCTCTCCAGCATTTATTGTTTCTAGATTTTTTGATGATGGCCATTCTGACCGGTGTGA
Organism: Balaenoptera acutorostrata; assembly: GCF_949987535.1. Lineage (NCBI taxonomy): Eukaryota > Metazoa > Chordata > Mammalia > Artiodactyla > Balaenopteridae > Balaenoptera > Balaenoptera acutorostrata. Next base: position 233,141 of record NW_026646632.1, read on the forward strand.
GATGATATCTCATTGTAGTTTTGATTTGCATTTCTCTAATGATTAATGATGTTGAGCATTCTTTCATGTGTCTGTAGGCCATCTGTATATCTTCTTTGGAGAAATGTCTATTTAGATCTTCTGCCCATTTTTGGATTGGGTTGTTCGTTTTTTTGTTATTGAGCTGCATGAGCTGCTTGTAAATCTTGGAGATTAATCCTTTGTCAGTTGCTTCATTTGCAAATATTTTCTCCCATTCTGAGGGTTGTCTTTTGGTCTTGTTTATGGTTTCCTTTGCTGTGCAAAAGCTTTTCAGTTTCATTAGGTCCCATTTGTTTATTTGTGTACTTATTTCCATTTCTCTGGGAGCTGGGTCAAAAAGAATCTTGCTGTGATGTATGTCATAGAGTGTTCTGCCTATGTTTTCCTCTAAGAGTTTGATAGTGTCTGCCCTTACACTTAGGTCTTTAATCCATTTTGAGTTTATTTTTGTGCATGGTGTCAGGGAGTGTTCTAATTTCATACTTTTACATGTTCCTGTCCAATTTTCCCAGCACCACTTATTGAAGAGGCTGTCTTTTCTCCACTGTATATGCTTGCCTCCTTTATCAAAGATAAGTTGACCATATGTGTGTGGGTTTATCTCTGGGCTTTCTATCCTGTTCCATTGATCTATATTTCTGTTTTTGTGCCAGTACCAAACTGTCTTGATTACTGAAGCTTTGTAATATAGTCTGAAGTCAGGGAGCCTGATTCCCCCAGCTCCATTTTTCGTTCTCAAGATTGCTTTGGCTATTCGGGGTCTTTTGTGTTTCCATACAAATTGTGAAATTTTTTGTTCTAGTTCTGTGAAAAATGCCAGTGGTAGTTTGATAGGGATTGCATTGAATCTGTAGATTGCTTTGGGTAGTAGAGACATTTTCACAATGTTGATTCTTCCAATCCAGGAACATGGTATATCTCTCCATCTATTTGTATCATCTTTAATTTCTTTCATCAGTGTCTTATAATTTTCTGCATACAGGTCTTTTGTCTCCTTAGGTAGGTTTATTCCTAGATATTTTATTCTTTTTGTTGCAATGGTAAATGGGAGTGTTTTCTTAATTTCACTTTCAGATTTTTCGTCATTAGTGTATAGAAATGCAAGAGATTTCTGTGCATTAATTTTGTATCTTGCTACTTTACCAAATTCATTGATTAGCTCTAGGAGTTTTCTGGTAGCATCTTTAGGATTCTCTATGTATAGTATCATGTCATCTGCAAATAGTGACAGCTTTACTTCTTCTTTTCCGATTTGGATTCCTTTTATTTCTTTGTCTTCTCTGATTGCTGTGGCTAGGACTTCCAGAACTATGTTGAATAATAGTGGTGAGAGTGGGCAACCTTGTCTTGTTCCTGATCTTAGTGGAAATGGTTTCAGTTTTTCACCATTGAGGACAATGTTGGCTGTGGGTTTGTCATATATGGCCTTTATTATGTTGAGGAAAGTTCCCTCTATGCCTACTTTCTGCAGGGCTTTTATCATAAATGGGTGTTGAATTTTGTCAAAAGCTTTCTCTGCATCTATTGAGATGATCATATGGTTTTTCTCCTTCAATTTGTTAATATGGTGTATCACATTGATTGATTTGCATATATTGAAGAATCCTTGCATTCCTGGGATAAACCCCACTTGATCATGGTGTATGATCCTTTTAATGTGCTGTTGGATTCTGTTTGCTAGTATTTTGTTGAGGATTTTTGCATCTATGTTCATCAGTGATATTGGCCTGTAGTTTTCTTTCTTTGTGACATCTTTGTCTGGTTTTGGTATCAGGGTGATGGTGGCCTCGTAGAATGAGTTTGGGAGTGTTCCTCCCTCTGCAATATTTTGGAAGAGTTTGAGAAGGATAGGTGTTAGCTCTTCTCTAAATGTTTGATAGAATTCGCCTGTGAAGCCATCTGGTCCTGGGCTTTTGTTTGTTGGAAGGTTTTTAATCACAGTTTCAATTTCAGTGCTTGTGATTGGTCTGTTCATATTTTCTATTTCTTCCTGGTTCAGTCTCGGCAGTTTGTGCATTTCTAAGAATCTGTCCATTTCTTCCAGGTTGTCCATTTTATTGGCATAGAGTTGCTTGTAGTAATCTCTCATGATCTTTTGTATTTCTGCAGTGTCAGTGGTTACTTCTCCTTTTTCATTTCTAATTCTATTGATCTGAGTCTTCTCCCTTTTTCTCTTGATGAGTCTGGCTAATGGTTTATCAATTTTGTTTATCTTCTCAAAGAACCAGCTTTTAGTTTCATTGATTTTTGCTATTGTTTCCTTCATTTCTTTTTCATTTATTTCTGACCTGATCTTTATAATTTCTTTCCTTCTGCTGGCTTTGGGGTTTTTTTGTTCTTCTTTCTCTAATTGCTTTAGGTGCAAGGTTAGGTTGTTTATTCGAGATGTTTCCTGTTTCTTGAGGTAGGCTTGTATTGCTATAAACTTCCCTCTTAGCACTGCTTTTGCTGTGTCCCATAGGTTTTGGGTCGTCGTGTCTCCATTGTCATTTGTTTCTAGGTATTTTTTGATTTCCCCTTTGATTTCTTCAGTAATCACTTCGTTATTAAGTAATGTATTGTGTAGCCTCCATGTGTTTGTATTTTTTACAGATCTTTTCCTGTAATTGATATCTAGTCTCATAGCATTGTGGTCGGAAAAGATACTTGATACGATTTCAATTTTCTTAAATTTACCAAGGCTTGATTTGTGACCCAAGATATGATCTATCCTGGAGAATGTTCCATGAGCACTTGAGAAAAATGTGTATTCTGTTGTTTTTGGGTGGAATGTCCTATAAATATCAATTAAGTCCATATTGTTTAATGTATCATTTAAAGCTTGTGTTTCCTTATTTATTTTCATTTTGGATGATCTGTCCATTGGTGAAAGTGGGGTGTTAAAGTCCCCTACTATGATTGTGTTGCTGTCAATTTCCCCTTTCATGGCTGTTAGTATTTGCCTTATGTATTGAGGTGCTCCTATGTTGGGTGCATAAATATTTACAATTGTTATACCTTCCTCTTGGATCGATCCCTTGATCATTATATAGTGTCCTTCTTTGTCTCTTGTAATAGTCTTTATTTTAAAGTCTATTTTGTCTGATATGAGAATTGCTACTCCAGCTTTCTTTTGATTTCCATTTGCATGGAATATCTTTTTCCATCCCCTCACTTTCAGTCTGTATGTGTCCCTAGGTCTGAAGTGGGTCTCTTGTAGACAGCATATGTATGGGTCTTGTTTTTGTATCCATTCAGCCAGCCTGTGTCTTTTGGTGGGAGCATTTAATCCATTTACATTCAAGGTAATTATCGATATGTATGTTCCTATTCCCATTTTCTTAAATGTATTGGGTTTGTTATTGTAGGTGTTTTCCTTCTCTTGTGTTTCTTGCCTAGAGAATTTCCTTTAGCATTTGTTGTAAAGCTGGTTTGGTGGTGCTGAACTCTCTCAGCTTTTGCTTGTCTGTAAAGGTTTTAATTTCTCCATCGAATCTGAATGAGATCCTTGCTGGGTAGAGTAATCTTGGTTGTAGGTTTTTCTCCTTCATGACTTTAAGTATATCCTGCCACTCCCTTCTGGCTTGCAGAGTTTCTGCTGAGAGATCAGATGTTAACCTTATGGGGATTCCCTTGTGTGTTATTTGTTTTTTTTCCCTTGCTGCCTTTAATATGTTTTCCTTATATTTAATTTTTGACAGTTTGATTAATATGTGTCTTGGCGTGTTCCTCCTTGGGTTTATCCTGTATGGGACTCTCTGTGCTTCCAGGACTTGATTAACTATTTCCTTTCCCATATTAGGGAAGTTTTCAACTATAATCTCTTCAAAAATTTTCTCAGTCCCTTTCTTTTTCTCTTCTTCTTCTGGTACCCCTATAATTCGAATGTTGGCACGTTTAATGTTGTCCCAGAGGTCCCTGAGACTGTCCTCAGTTCTTTTCATTCTTTTTTCTTTATCCTGCTCTGTAGTAGTTATTTCCACCATTTTATCTTCCAGGTCACTTATCCTTTCTTCTGCCTCAGTTATTCTACTATTGATCCCATCTAGAGAATTTTTAATTTCATTTATTGTGTTTTTCATCATTGCTTGGTTCCTCTTTAGTTCTTCTACATCCTTGTTAAATGTTTCTTGCATTTTGTCTATTCTATTTCCCAGATTTTGGATCATCCTTACTATCATTATTCTGAATTCTTTTTCAGGTAGACTACGTATTTCCTCTTCATTTGTTAAGTCCAGTGTGTTTTGAGCCTGCTCCTTCATCTGCTGTGTGTTTTTCTGTCGTCTCATTTTGCCTATCTTACTGTGTTTGGGGTCTCCTTTTCACAGGCTGCAGGTTCGTAGTTCCCGTTGTTTTTGGTATCTGTCCCCAGCGGCTAAGGTTGGTTCAGTGGGTTGTGTAGGCTTCCTGGTGGAGGGAACTAGTGCCTGAGTTCTGGTGGATGAGGCTAGATCTTGTCTTTCTGGTGGGCACGTCCACGTCTGGTGGTGTATTTTGTGGTGTCTGTGGCCTTATTATGATTTTAGGCAGCCTCTCTGCTAATGGATGGGGTTGTGTTCCTGTCTAGCTAGTTGTTTGGCATAGGGTGTCCAGCACTGTAGCTTGCTGGTCGTTGGGTGAAGCTGGGTCTTGATGTTGAGATGGAGATCTCTGGGAGATTTTTGCCGTTTGGTATTACGTGGAGCTGGGAGGTCTCTTGTGGACCAGTGTTCTGAAGTTGGCTCTCCCACCTCAGAGGCACGGCCCTGATGCCTGGCTGGAGCACCAAGAGCCTTTCGTCCACACGGCTCAGAGTAAAAGGGAGAAAAAATAGAAAGAAAGAAAGAAAGAGGCTATAATATAGTGAAGTAAAATAAAGCTATTGTAAAGCAAAGCTATACAGACAAAATCTCACCCAGAAGCATATACATATACACTCACAAAAAAAAGGAAAAGGGGAAGAATTAATATCTCCTGCTCCCAGAGTCCCCCTCCTGAACTTGGGCTGATTCGTTGTCTGTTCAGGTGTTCAGCAGAGGCAGGCACATCAAGTTGATTGTGAGGATTTAATCCGCTGCTTCTGAGGCTGCTGGGAGAGATTTCCCCTTCTCTTCCCTGTTCGCACAGCTCCTGGGGTTCAGCTTTGGATTTGGACCCGCCTCTGCGTGTAGGTCGCCTGAGGGCGTCTGTTCCCCGCCCAGACAGGACGGGGTTAAAGGAGCAGCTGCTTTGGGGGCTCTGGCTCACCCAGGCCGCGGGGAGGGAGCGGTACGGAGGAGGCGGGGCGAGCCTGCAGCGTCAGAGGCCGGCGTGACGCCGCCCCAGCTCGAGGCGCGCAGCGCGTTCTCCCGGGGATGTTGTCCCCGGATCCCGGGACCCTGGCAGTGGCGGGCTGCACAGGCTCCCGGGAGGGGAGGTGTGGAGAGTGACCTGTGCTCACACACAGGCCTTTTGGAGGCGGCAGCAGCAGCCCCAGCGTCTCACGCCCGTCTCTGGGGTCCGCGCTGATCGCCGTGGCTTGCGCCCTTCTCTGGAGTTCGTCCAGGCGGCGCTCTGAATCCCCTCTCCTTGCGCGCAGCGAAACAAAGAGGCAAGAAAAAGTCTCTTGCCTCTTCGGCAGCTGCAGACCTTTTCCCGGTCTCCCTCCCGGCTAGCTGTGGTGCACCAACCCCTTCAGGCTGTGTTCACGCCGCCAGCCCCAGTCCTCTCCCTGCGATCCGACCGCAGCCCGAGCCTCAGCTCCCAGCCCCGCCCGCCCCGGCGGGGGAGCAGACAAGCCTCTCGGGCTGGTGAGCGCCGCTCGGCGCCGAGCCCCTGTGCGGGAGTCTCTCCGATTTTCCCTCTGCGCCCCTGTTGCCGTGGGATCCGCGCTGATAGCCGCGGCTCGCGCCCCTCTCTGGAGTTCGTCTAGGCGGCGCTCCGAATCCCCTCTCCTTGCCCGCCGTGAAACAAAGAGGCAAGAAAAAGTCTCTTGCCTCTTCGGCAGCTGCAGACCTTTTCCCCGGACTCCCTCCCGGCCAGCTGTGGTGCGCCAACCCCTTCAGGCTGTGTTCACGCTGCCAGCCCCAGTCCTCTCCCTGCGATCCGACTGAAGCCGAGCCTCAGCTCCCAGCCCCGCCCGCCCCGGCGGCTAAGCAGACAAGCCTCTCGGGCTGGTGAGTGCTGCTCGGCGCCGAGCCTCTGTGCGGGAACCTCTCCGCTTTGCCCTCCGCACCTCTGTGGCTGCGCTCTCTTCCGTGGCTCCGAAGCTTCCCCCCTCCGCCCCCCGCAGTCTCCGCCCGCGAAGGGGCTCCTAGTGCGTGGAAACCTTTCCTCCTTCACGGCTCCCTCCCACTGGTGCAGGTGCCGTCCCTATTCTTTTGTCTCTGTTATTTCTTTTTTCTTTTGCCCTACCCAAGTACGGGGGGAGTTTCTTGCCTTTTTGGAGGTCGGACGTTTTCTGCCAGCGTTCAGTGGGTGTTCTGTAGGAGCAGTTCCACGTGTAGGTGTATTTCTACTGTATCTGTGGGAAGGAATGTGATCTCCGCGTCTTACTCTTCCGCCATCTTCTCTCTCTAGTAATATATTTTTATAATGGGGTTTAGCTGCTTTTCACGGCTGTGTTTATGCCGCTTTACACCCCCTTGACTCACTTACGGAGAGATATCAATACATAGGTTTGAAGATTCTTCCTAGTCAGATATATTCTTGTGCGGTGAATAGGGGGTGTTGAGTCCAGTTCACTGAAAAAGGAATAGGTCTTGTCTCTTACATATTGGGTTTATGGAACGGTATCTGAGCTAATTTGACACCCTTGTTTTATGCATCACCCCACCTCACCTTTCCCGTTCAGCAGCCATAGTGTGTTTCCTAAACGTGTGACTCTGTTCTGTTTTGTAATTCAGTTCAAGTGTAGCGGTTTTTACATTCCCTCTCTAAGTGATATCTTATGATAAGTGTCTTTTTCTGTGTGACTTATTTCACTTAGAATCGTCGTACCTAAATCCACTCATCGTGCTGCTACTAGCCTTATGACGTGGATTTCATGGCTGAGTGATATTCCATTGTACATGAGGACCACAACTTCTTTATCCATTTTTCGCTTTCCTAGGATATTGAAGGTGTAATGAAGTGGGGGTTCTTGTCAACAGAGCAGCCCTAAACTTTGGGGTGCCTGTGTCTTGCTGATTTTTAGTTTTCCCAATTTATACGCCCATGAGTGGAAGTGCCCTATGCTCTCCAAGCTGTGTTTTTTAGATGTTTCAGAACACACCGTACACTTCTCCAGAGTGGCTGTTGGCAATTTACATCCCACCCATCAGCGTAGCAAGGCTCCCATTTCTCCATGGCCGGTCCTGCATTTCTGGTTTGGACACTTTTTTCCGCATGGCCCTTTTGCCCGCTGGGAAGCGAGACTTCTTTGGAGCGCTGATTGGCCTTTCCAGGTTGCTTGGTTGGCCAAAAAGGGCGTATGCGTTTTTTCCTGAATATATTCAGGAAAAAACGCATACGCCCTTTTTGGCCAAGGGCATCATTGTCCACGTTCTGCCGCTTTTCATGTGCTTTCAAGGCGATTCGAATCTACCTCCTGAAATCTGTTTCCTGCAATTCTGCCTTGCTTTCAAAGCCTCTTCGTTGCCTTCCCTTAATATATTTGTGGACGAGAGGTATCATTTAAAACTCTGCAGGTTTGTGAATTGCAGTGCCCCTGAGCTCCATTTTTCAACTCGCTTTTTTGGGAGCTGGCCGCAAAAGCGCAGGATTGCTTCAGGCCCTCTTCTGGTTCTGGGGGGCAGGCTGAGCTTGTGCTTAATTCTTCTTCCTGATGGGAAAATAGAGTGACCTGTGCCTGTCCCAACACCTAGAGCTAGTCTCTCATTGGTTCCCCCTCTTCCCGTTCATCCTCAGGACAAATTGCAACCTGTACGGAACAGGAGGTTAAAGGTGCTGATTCTCCAAGGAGGGAGATGGCTAGTAAATCGGCTGGAATGGCGAACCCGAGCACAGGAGATGAGAAATGAGGTGCATTTTAGAAACCTTTCCCGATCACACGGTGTACCATCTTCTGGGTTTCTCATGCCTGTTTTCGACGTAGGAAGATGCCCTTGAACCTGGAGATTTGGGACCCATGGGATGGGTACCATGCAGTATTACTTGAAAGGGTCTGCGTTGGCTCACCCAACCTCACCGAACCTCTCAGCCCCAAGAGTGTCCACCCTTATGTCTCAATCAGCTGTGGGTCTAGATATGGTCAATCCAGGTTGCATCACAGCCCCTGAACGAATTTTGTAAGAATTTCTCTCTCTTTCACTGTCTTTGTTTCACGGGTTTTGAAAAGTAATTTATTTTTATAATGGGGTTTAGCTGCTTTTCACGGCTGTGTTTATGCCACTTTACACCCCCTTGACTCACTTACGGAGAGATATCAATACATAGGTTTGAAGATTCTTCCTAGTCAGATATATTCTTGTGCGGTGAATAGGGGGTGTTGAGTCCAGTTCACTGAAAAAGGAATAGGTCTTGTCTCTTACATATTGGGTTTATGGAACGGTATCTGAGCTAATTTGAAACCCTTGTTTTATGCATCACCCCACCTCACCTTTCCCGTTCAGCAGCCATAGTGTGTTTCCTAAACGTGTGACTCTGTTCTCTTTTGTAATTCAGTTCAAGTGTAGCGGTTTTTACATTCCCTCTCTAAGTGATATCTTATGATAAGTGTCTTTTTCTGTGTGACTTATTTCACTTAGAATCGTCGTACCTAAATCCACTCATCGTGCTGCTACTAGCCTTATGACGTGGATTTCATGGCTGAGTGATGTTCCATTGTACATGAGGACCCCAACTTCTTTATCCATTTTTCGCTTTCCTAGGATATTTAAGGTGTAATGAAGTGGGGGTTCTTGTCAACAGAGCAGCCCTAAACTTTGGGGTGCCTGTGTCTTGCTGATTTTTAGTTTTCCCAATTTATACGCCCATGAGTGGAAGTGCCCTATGCTCTCCAAGCTGTGTTTTTTAGATGTTTCAGAACACACCGTACACTTCTCCAGAGTGGCTGTTGGCAATTTACATCCCACCCATCAGCGTAGCAAGGCTCCCATTTCTCCATGGCCGGTCCTGCATTTCTGGTTTGGACACTTTTTTCCGCATGGCCCTTTTGCCCGCTGGGAAGCGAGACTTCTTTGGAGCGCTGATTGGCCTTTCCAGGTTGCTTGGTTGGCCAAAAAGGGCGTATGCGTTTTTTCCTGAATATATTCAGGAAAAAACGCATACGCCCTTTTTGGCCAAGGGCATCATTGTCCACGTTTTGCCGCTTTTCATGTGCTTTCAAGGCGATTCGAATCTACCTCCTGAAATCTGTTTCCTGCAATTCTGCCTTGCTTTCAAAGCCTCTTCGTTGCCTTCCCTTAATATATTTGTGGACGAGAGGTATCATTTAAAACTCTGCAGGTTTGTGAATTGCAGTGCCCCTGAGCTCCATTTTTCAACTCGCTATTTTGGGAGCTGGCCGCAAAAGCGCAGGATTGCTTCAGGCCCTCTTCTGGTTCTGGGGGGCAGGCTGAGCTTGTGCTTAATTCTTCTTCCTGATGGGAAAATAGAGTGACCTGTGCCTGTCCCAACACCTAGAGCTAGTCTCTCATTGGTTCCCCCTCTTCCCGTTCATCCTCAGGACAAATTGCAACCTGTACGGAACAGGAGGTTAAAGGTGCTGATTCTCCAAGGAGGGAGATGGCTAGTAAATCGGCTGGAATGGCGAACCCGAGCAAAGGAGATGAGAAATGAGGTGCGTTTTAGAAACCTTTCCCGATCACACGGTGTACCATCTTCTGGGTTTCTCATGCCTGTTTTCGACGTAGGAAGATGCCCTTGAACCTGGAGATTTGGGACCCATGGGATGGGTACCATGCAGTATTACTTGAAAGGGTCTGCGTTGGCTCACCCAACCTCACCGAACCTCTCAGCCCCAAGAGTGTCCACCCTTATGTCTCAATCAGCTGTGGGTCTAGATATGGTCAATCCAGGTTGCATCACAGCCCCTGAACGAATTTTGTAAGAATTTCTCTCTCTTTCACTGTCTTTGTTTCACGGGTTTTGAAAAGTAATTTATTTTTATAATGGGGTTTAGCTGCTTTTCACGGCTGTGTTTATGCCGCTTTACACCCCCTTGACTCACTTACAGAGAGATATCAATACATAGGTTTGAAGATTCTTACTAGTCAGATATATTCTTGTGCGGTGAATAGGGGGTGTTGAGTCCAGTTCACTGAAAAAGGAATAGGTCTTGTCTCTTACATATTGGGTTTATGGAACGGTATCGGAGCTAATTTGAAACCCTTGTTTTATGCATCACCCCACCTCGCCTTTCCCGTTCAGCAGCCATAGTGTGTTTTCTGAACGTGTGACTCTGTTCTGTTTTGTAATTCAGTTCAAGTGTAGCGGTTTTTACATTCCCTCTCTAAGTGATATCTTATGATAAGTGTCTTTTTCTGTGTGACTTATTTCACTTAGAATCGTCGTACCTAAATCCACTCATCGTGCTGCTACTAGCCTTATGACGTGGATTTCATGGCTGAGTGATATTCCATTGTACATGAGGACCACCACTTCTTTATCCATTTTTCGCTTTCCTAGGATATTTAAGGTGTAATGAAGTGGGGGTTCTTGTCAACAGAGCAGCCCTAAACTTTGGGGTGCCTGTGTCTTGCTGATTTTTAGTTTTCCCAATTTATACGCCCATGAGTGGAAGTGCCCTATGCTCTCCAAGCTGTGTTTTTTAGATGTTTCAGAACACACCGTACACTTCTCCAGAGTGGCTGTTGGCAATTTACATCCCACCCATCAGCGTAGCAAGGCTCCCATTTCTCCATGGCCGGTCCTGCATTTCTGGTTTGGACACTTTTTTCCGCATGGCCCTTTTGCCCGCTGGGAAGCGAGACTTCTTTGGAGCGCTGATTGGCCTTTCCAGGTTGCTTGGTTGGCCAAAAAGGGCGTATGCGTTTTTTCCTGAATATATTCAGGAAAAAACGCATACGCCCTTTTTGGCCAAGGGCATCATTGTCCACGTTTTGCCGCTTTTCATGTGCTTTCAAGGCGATTCGAATCTACCTCCTGAAATCTGTTTCCTGCAATTCTGCCTTGCTTTCAAAGCCTCTTCGTTGCCTTCCCTTAATATATTTGTGGACGAGAGGTATCATTTAAAACTCTGCAGGTTTGTGAATTGCAGTGCCCCTGAGCTCCATTTTTCAACTCGCTTTTTTGGGAGCTGGCCGCAAAAGCGCAGGATAGCTTCAGGCCCTCTTCTGGTTCTGGGGGGCAGGCTGAGCTTGTGCTTAATTCTTCTTCCTGATGGGAAAATAGAGTGACCTGTGCCTGTCCCAACACCTAGAGCTAGTCTCTCATTGGTTCCCCCTCTTCCCGTTCATCCTCAGGACAAATTGCAACCTGTACGGAACAGGAGGTTAAAGGTGCTGATTCTCCAAGGAGGGAGATGGCTAGTAAATCGGCTGGAATGGCGAACCCGAGCAAAGGAGATGAGAAATGAGGTGCGTTTTAGAAACCTTTCCCGATCACACGGTGTACCATCTTCTGGGTTTCTCATGCCTGTTTTCGACGTAGGAAGATGCCCTTGAACCTGGAGATTTGGGACCCATGGGATGGGTACCATGCAGTATTACTTGAAAGGGTCTGCGTTGGCTCACCCAACCTCACCGAACCTCTCAGCCCCAAGAGTGTCCACCCTTATGTCTCAATCAGCTGTGGGTCTAGATATGGTCAATCCAGGTTGCATCACAGCCCCTGAACGAATTTTGTAGAGAATTTCTCTCTCTTTCACTGTCTTTGTTTCACGGGTTTTGAAAAGTAATTTATTTTTATAATGGGGTTTAGCTGCTTTTCACGGCTGTGTTTATGCCGCTTTACACCCCCTTGACTCACTTACGGAGAGATATCAATACATAGGTTTGAAGATTCTTCCTAGTCAGATATATTCTTGTGCGGTGAATAGGGGGTGTTGAGTCCAGTTCACTGAAAAAGGAATAGGTCTTGTCTCTTACATATTGGGTTTATGGAACGGTATATGAGCTAATTTGAAACCCTTGTTTTATGCATCACCCCACCTCACCTTTCCCGTTCAGCAGCCATAGTGTGTTTCCTAAACGTGTGACTCTGTTCTGTTTTGTAATTCAGTTCAAGTGTAGCGGTTTTTACATTCCCTCTAGAAGTGATATCTTATGATAAGTGTCTTTTTCTGTGTGGCTTATTTCACTTAGAATCGTCGTACCTAAATCCACTCATCGTGCTGCTACTAGCCTTATGACGTGGATTTCATGGCTGAGTGATATTCCATTGTACATGAGGACCCCAACTTCTTTATCCATTTTTCTCTTTCCTAGGATATTTAAGGTGTAATGAAGTGGGGGTTCTTGTCAACAGAGCAGCCCTAAACTTTGGGGTGCCTGTGTCTTGCTGATTTTTAGTTTTCCCAATTTATACGCCCATGAGTGGAAGTGCCCTATGCTCTCCAAGCTGTGTTTTTTAGATGTTTCAGAACACACCGTACACTTCTCCAGAGTGGCTGTTGGCAATTTACATCCCACCCATCAGCGTAGCAAGGCTCCCATTTCTCCATGGCCGGTCCTGCATTTCGGGTTTGGACACTTTTTTCCGCATGGCCCTTTTGCCCGCTGGGAAGCGAGACTTCCTTGGAGCGCTGATTGGCCTTTCCAGGTTGCTTGGTTGGCCAAAAAGGGCGTATGCGTTTTTTCCTGAATATATTCAGGAAAAAACGCATACGCCCTTTTTGGCCAAGGGCATCATTGTCCACGTTCTGCCGCTTTTCATGTGCTTTCAAGGCGATTCGAATCTACCTCCTGAAATCTGTTTCCTGCAATTCTGCCTTGCTTTCAAAGCCTCTTCGTTGCCTTCCCTTAATATATTTGTGGACGAGAGGTATCATTTAAAACTCTGCAGGTTTGTGAATTGCAGTGCCCCTGAGCTCCATTTTTCAACTCGCTTTTTTGGGAGCTGGCCGCAAAAGCGCAGGATTGCTTCAGGCCCTCTTCTGGTTCTGGGGGGCAGGCTGAGCTTGTGCTTAATTCTTCTTCCTGATGGGAAAATAGAGTGACCTGTGCCTGTCCCAACACCTAGAGCTAGTCTCTCATTGGTTCCCCCTCTTCCCATTCATCCTCCGGACAAATTGCAACCTATACGGAACAGGAGGTTAAAGGTGCTGATTCTCCAAGGAGGGAGATGGCTAGTAAATCGGCTGGAATGGCGAACCCGAGCACAGGAGATGAGAAATGAGGTGCGTTTTAGAAACCTTTCCCGATCACACGGTGTACCATCTTCTGGGTTTCTCATGCCTGTTTTCGACGTAGGAAGATGCCCTTGAACCTGGAGATTTGGGACCCATGGGATGGGTACCATGCAGTATTACTTGAAAGGGTCTGCGTTGGCTCACCCAACCTCACCGAACCTCTCAGCCCCAAGAGTGTCCACCCTTATGTCTCAATCAGCTGTGGGTCTAGATATGGTCAATCCAGGTTGCATCACAGCCCCTGAACGAATTTTGTAAGAATTTCTCTCTCTTTCACTGTCTTTGTTTCACGGGTTTTGAAAAGTAATTTATTTTTATAATGGGGTTTAGCTGCTTTTCACGGCTGTGTTTATGCCGCTTTACACCCCCTTGACTCACTTACAGAGAGATATCAATACATAGGTTTGAAGATTCTTACTAGTCAGATATATTCTTCTGCGGTGAATAGGGGGTGTTGAGTCCAGTTCACTGAAAAAGGAATAGGTCTTGTCTCTTACATATTGGGTTTATGGAACGGTATCTGAGCTAATTTGAAACCCTTGTTTTATGCATCACGCCACCTCGCCTTTCCCGTTCAGCAGCCATAGTGTGTTTCCTAAACGTGTGACTCTGTTCTGTTTTGCAATTCAGTTCAAGTGTAGCGGTTTTTACATTCCCTCTCTAAGTGATATCTTAGGATAAGTGTCTTTTTCTGTGTGACTTATTTCACTTAGAATCGTCGTACCTAAATCCACTCATCGTGCTGCTACTAGCCTTATGACGTGGATTTCATGGCTGAGTGATATTGCATTGTACATGAGGACCACAACTTCTTTACCCATTTTTCTCTTTCCTAGGATATTTAAGGTGTAATGAAGTGGGGGTTCTTGTCAACAGAGCAGCCCTAAACTTTGGGGTGCCTGTGTCTTGCTGATTTTTAGTTTTCCCAATTTATACGCCCATGAGTGGAAGTGCCCTATGCTCTCCAAGCTGTGTTTTTTAGATGTTTCAGAACACACCGTACACTTCTCCAGAGTGGCTGTTGGCAATTTACATCCCACCCATCAGCGTAGCAAGGCTCCCATTTCTCCATGGCCGGTCCTGCATTTCTGGTTTGGACACTTTTTTCCGCATGGCCCTTTTGCCCGCTGGGAAGCGAGACTTCCTTGGAGCGCTGATTGGCCTTTCCAGGTTGCTTGGTTGGCCAAAAAGGGCGTATGCGTTTTTTCCTGAATATATTCAGGAAAAAACGCATACGCCCTTTTTGGCCAAGGGCATCATTGTCCACGTTTTGCCGCTTTTCATGTGCTTTCAAGGCGATTCGAATCTACCTCCTGAAATCTGTTTCCTGCAATTCTGCCTTGCTTTCAAAGCCTCTTCGTTGCCTTCCCTTAATATATTTGTGGACGAGAGGTATCATTTAAAACTCTGCAGGTTTGTGAATTGCAGTGCCCCTGAGCTCCATTTTTCAACTCGCTTTTTTGGGAGCTGGCCGCAAAAGCGCAGGATTGCTTCAGGCCCTCTTCTGGTTCTGGGGGGCAGGCTGAGCTTGTGCTTAATTCTTCTTCCTGATGGGAAAATAGAGTGACCTGTGCCTGTCCCAACACCTAGAGCTAGTCTCTCATTGGTTCCCCCTCTTCCCGTTCATCCTCAGGACAAATTGCAACCTGTACGGAACAGGAGGTTAAAGGTGCTGATTCTCCAAGGAGGGAGATGGCTAGTAAATCGGCTGGAATGGCGAACCCGAGCAAAGGAGATGAGAAATGAGGTGCGTTTTAGAAACCTTTCCCGATCACACGGTGTACCATCTTCTGGGTTTCTCATGCCTGTTTTCGACGTAGGAAGATGCCCTTGAACCTGGAGATTTGGGACCCATGGGATGGGTACCATGCAGTATTACTTGAAAGGGTCTGCGTTGGCTCACCCAACCTCACCGAACCTCTCAGCCCCAAGAGTGTCCACCCTTATGTCTCAATCAGCTGTGGGTCTAGATATGGTCAATCCAGGTTGCATCACAGCCCCTGAACGAATTTTGTAGAGAATTTCTCTCTCTTTCACTGTCTTTGTTTCACGGGTTTTGAAAAGTAATTTATTTTTATAATGGGGTTTAGCTGCTTTTCACGGCTGTGTTTATGCCGCTTTACACCCCCTTGACTCACTTACGGAGAGATATCAATACATAGGTTTGAAGATTCTTCCTAGTCAGATATATTCTTGTGCGGTGAATAGGGGGTGTTGAGTCCAGTTCACTGAAAAAGGAATAGGTCTTGTCTCTTACATATTGGGTTTATGGAACGGTATCTGAGCTAATTTGAAACCCTTGTTTTATGCATCACCCCACATCACCTTTCCCGTTCAGCAGCCATAGTGTGTTTCCTAAACGTGTGACTCTGTTCTGTTTTGCAATTCAGTTCAAGTGTAGCGGTTTTTACATTCCCTCTAGAAGTGATATCTTATGATAAGTGTCTTTTTCTGTGTGGCTTATTTCACTTAGAATCGTCGTACCTAAATCCACTCATCGTGCTGCTACTAGCCTTATGACGTGGATTTCATGGCTGAGTGATATTCAATTGTACATGAGGACCACAACTTCTTTATCCATTTTTCGCTTTCCTAGGATATTTAAGGTGTAATGAAGTGGGGGTTCTTGTCAACAGAGCAGCCCTAAACTTTGGGGTGCCTGTGTCTTGCTGATTTTTAGTTTTCCCAATTTATACGCCCATGAGTGGAAGTGCCCTATGCTCTCCAAGCTGTGTTTTTTAGATGTTTCAGAACACACCGTACACTTCTCCAGAGTGGCTGTTGGCAATTTACATCCCACCCATCAGCGTAGCAAGGCTCCCATTTCTCCATGGCCGGTCCTGCATTTCGGGTTTGGACACTTTTTTCCGCATGGCCCTTTTGCCCGCTGGGAAGCGAGACTTCCTTGGAGCGCTGATTGGCCTTTCCAGGTTGCTTGGTTGGCCAAAAAGGGCGTATGCGTTTTTTCCTGAATATATTCAGGAAAAAACGCATACGCCCTTTTTGGCCAAGGGCATCATTGTCCACGTTCTGCCGCTTTTCATGTGCTTTCAAGGCGATTCGAATCTACCTCCTGAAATCTGTTTCCTGCAATTCTGCCTTGCTTTCAAAGCCTCTTCGTTGCCTTCCCTTAATATATTTGTGGACGAGAGGTATCATTTAAAACTCTGCAGGTTTGTGAATTGCAGTGCCCCTGAGCTCCATTTTTCAACTCGCTTTTTTGGGAGCTGGCCGCAAAAGCGCAGGATTGCTTCAGGCCCTCTTCTGGTTCTGGGGGGCAGGCTGAGCTTGTGCTTAATTCTTCTTCCTGATGGGAAAATAGAGTGACCTGTGCCTGTCCCAACACCTAGAGCTAGTCTCTCATTGGTTCCCCCTCTTCCCGTTCATCCTCAGGACAAATTGCAACCTGTACGGAACAGGAGGTTAAAGGTGCTGATTCTCCAAGGAGGGAGATGGCTAGTAAATCGGCTGGAATGGCGAACCCGAGCAAAGGAGATGAGAAATGAGGTGCGTTTTAGAAACCTTTCCCGATCACACGGTGTACCATCTTCTGGGTTTCTCATGCCTGTTTTCGACGTAGGAAGATGCCCTTGAACCTGGAGATTTGGGACCCATGGGATGGGTACCATGCAGTATTACTTGAAAGGGTCTGCGTTGGCTCACCCAACCTCACCGAACCTCTCAGCCCCAAGAGTGTCCACCCTTATGTCTCAATCAGCTGTGGGTCTAGATATGGTCAATCCAGGTTGCATCACAGCCCCTGAACGAATTTTGTAGAGAATTTCTCTCTCTTTCACTGTCTTTGTTTCACGGGTTTTGAAAAGTAATTTATTTTTATAATGGGGTTTAGCTGCTTTTCACGGCTGTGTTTATGCCGCTTTACACCCCCTTGACTCACTTACGGAGAGATATCAATACATAGGTTTGAAGATTCTTCCTAGTCAGATATATTCTTGTGCGGTGAATAGGGGGTGTTGAGTCCAGTTCACTGAAAAAGGAATAGGTCTTGTCTCTTACATATTGGGTTTATGGAACGGTATCTGAGCTAATTTGAAACCCTTGTTTTATGCATCACCCCACCTCACCTTTCCCGTTCAGCAGCCATAGTGTGTTTCCTAAACGTGTGACTCTGTTCTGTTTTGCAATTCAGTTCAAGTGTAGCGGTTTTTACATTCCCTCTAGAAGTGATATCTTATGATAAGTGTCTTTTTCTGTGTGGCTTATTTCACTTAGAATCGTCGTACCTAAATCCACTCATCGTGCTGCTACTAGCCTTATGACGTGGATTTCATGGCTGAGTGATATTCCATTGTACATGAGGACCACAACTTCTTTATCCATTTTTCGCTTTCCTAGGATATTTAAGGTGTAATGAAGTGGGGGTTCTTGTCAACAGAGCAGCCCTAAACTTTGGGGTGCCTGTGTCTTGCTGATTTTTAGTTTTCCCAATTTATACGCCCATGAGTGGAAGTGCCCTATGCTCTCCAAGCTGTGTTTTTTAGATGTTTCAGAACACACCGTACACTTCTCCAGAGTGGCTGTTGGCAATTTACATCCCACCCATCAGCGTAGCAAGGCTCCCATTTCTCCATGGCCGGTCCTGCATTTCTGGTTTGGACACTTTTTTCCGCATGGCCCTTTTGCCCGCTGGGAAGCGAGACTTCCTTGGAGCGCTGATTGGCCTTTCCAGGTTGCTTGGTTGGCCAAAAAGGGCGTATGCGTTTTTTCCTGAATATATTCAGGAAAAAACGCATACGCCCTTTTTGGCCAAGGGCATCATTGTCCACGTTCTGCCGCTTTTCATGTGCTTTCAAGGCGATTCGAATCTACCTCCTGAAATCTTTTTCCTGCAATTCTGCCTTGCTTTCAAAGCCTCTTCGTTGCCTTCCCTTAATATATTTGTGGACGAGAGGTATCATTTAAAACTCTGCAGGTTTGTGAATTGCAGTGCCCCTGAGCTCCATTTTTCAACTCGCTTTTTTGGGAGCTGGCCGCAAAAGCGCAGGATTGCTTCAGGCCCTCTTCTTGTTCTGGGGGGCAGGCTGAGCTTGTGCTTAATTCTTCTTCCTGATGGGAAAATAGAGTGACCTGTGCCTGTCCCAACACCTAGAGCTAGTCTCTCATTGGTTCCCCCTCTTCCCGTTCATCCTCAGGACAAATTGCAACCTATACGGAACAGGAGGTTAAAGGTGCTGATTCTCCAAGGAGGGAGATGGCTAGTAAATCGGCTGGAATGGCGAACCCGAGCACAGGAGATGAGAAATGAGGTGCGTTTTAGAAACCTTTCCCGATCACACGGTGTACCATCTTCTGGGTTTCTCATGCCTGTTTTCGACGTAGGAAGATGCCCTTGAACCTGGAGATTTGGGACCCATGGGATGGGTACCATGCAGTATTACTTGAAAGGGTCTGCGTTGGCTCACCCAACCTCACCGAACCTCTCAGCCCCAAGAGTGTCCACCCTTATGTCTCAATCAGCTGTGGGTCTAGATATGGTCAATCCAGGTTGCATCACAGCCCCTGAACGAATTTTGTAGAGAATTTCTCTCTCTTTCACTGTCTTTGTTTCACGGGTTTTGAAAAGTAATTTATTTTTATAATGGGGTTTAGCTGCTTTTCACGGCTGTGTTTATGCCGCTTTACACCCCCTTGACTCACTTACGGAGAGATATCAATACATAGGTTTGAAGATTCTTCCTAGTCAGATATATTCTTGTGCGGTGAATAGGGGGTGTTGAGTCCAGTTCACTGAAAAAGGAATAGGTCTTGTCTCTTACATATTGGGTTTATGGAACGGTATCTGAGCTAATTTGAAACCCTTGTTTTATGCATCACCCCACCTCACCTTTCCCGTTCAGCAGCCATAGTGTGTTTCCTAAACGTGTGACTCTGTTCTGTTTTGCAATTCAGTTCAAGTGTAGCGGTTTTTACATTCCCTCTAGAAGTGATATCTTATGATAAGTGTCTTTTTCTGTGTGGCTTATTTCACTTAGAATCGTCGTACCTAAATCCACTCATCGTGCTGCTACTAGCCTTATGACGTGGATTTCATGGCTGAGTGATATTCCATTGTACATGAGGACCACAACTTCTTTATCCATTTTTCGCTTTCCTAGGATATTTAAGGTGTAATGAAGTGGGGGTTCTTGTCAACAGAGCAGCCCTAAACTTTGGGGTGCCTGTGTCTTGCTGATTTTTAGTTTTCCCAATTTATACGCCCATGAGTGGAAGTGCCCTATGCTCTCCAAGCTGTGTTTTTTAGATGTTTCAGAACACACCGTACACTTCTCCAGAGTGGCTGTTGGCAATTTACATCCCACCCATCAGCGTAGCAAGGCTCCCATTTCTCCATGGCCGGTCCTGCATTTCTGGTTTGGACACTTTTTTCCGCATGGCCCTTTTGCCCGCTGGGAAGCGAGACTTCCTTGGAGCGCTGATTGGCCTTTCCAGGTTGCTTGGTTGGCCAAAAAGGGCGTATGCGTTTTTTCCTGAATATATTCAGGAAAAAACGCATACGCCCTTTTTGGCCAAGGGCATCATTGTCCACGTTCTGCCGCTTTTCATGTGCTTTCAAGGCGATTCGAATCTACCTCCTGAAATCTGTTTCCTGCAATTCTGCCTTGCTTTCAAAGCCTCTTCGTTGCCTTCCCTTAATATATTTGTGGACGAGAGGTATCATTTAAAACTCTGCAGGTTTGTGAATTGCAGTGCCCCTGAGCTCCATTTTTCAACTCGCTTTTTTGGGAGCTGGCCGCAAAAGCGCAGGATTGCTTCAGGCCCTCTTCTGGTTCTGGGGGGCAGGCTGAGCTTGTGCTTAATTCTTCTTCCTGATGGGAAAATAGAGTGACCTGTGCCTGTCCCAACACCTAGAGCTAGTCTCTCATTGGTTCCCCCTCTTCCCGTTCATCCTCAGGACAAATTGCAACCTGTACGGAACAGGAGGTTAAAGGTGCTGATTCTCCAAGGAGGGAGATGGCTAGTAAATCGGCTGGAATGGCGAACCCGAGCAAAGGAGATGAGAAATGAGGTGCGTTTTAGAAACCTTTCCCGATCACACGGTGTACCATCTTCTGGGTTTCTCATGCCTGTTTTCGACGTAGGAAGATGCCCTTGAACCTGGAGATTTGGGACCCATGGGATGGGTACCATGCAGTATTACTTGAAAGGGTCTGCGTTGGCTCACCCAACCTCACCGAACCTCTCAGCCCCAAGAGTGTCCACCCTTATGTCTCAATCAGCTGTGGGTCTAGATATGGTCAATCCAGGTTGCATCACAGCCCCTGAACGAATTTTGTAGAGAATTTCTCTCTCTTTCACTGTCTTTGTTTCACGGGTTTTGAAAAGTAATTTATTTTTATAATGGGGTTTAGCTGCTTTTCACGGCTGTGTTTATGCCGCTTTACACCCCCTTGACTCACTTACGGAGAGATATCAATACATAGGTTTGAAGATTCTTCCTAGTCAGATATATTCTTGTGCGGTGAATAGGGGGTGTTGAGTCCAGTTCACTGAAAAAGGAATAGGTCTTGTCTCTTACATATTGGGTTTATGGAACGGTATCTGAGCTAATTTGAAACCCTTGTTTTATGCATCACCCCACCTCACCTTTCCCGTTCAGCAGCCATAGTGTGTTTCCTAAACGTGTGACTCTGTTCTGTTTTGCAATTCAGTTCAAGTGTAGCGGTTTTTACATTCCCTCTAGAAGTGATATCTTATGATAAGTGTCTTTTTCTGTGTGGCTTATTTCACTTAGAATCGTCGTACCTAAATCCACTCATCGTGCTGCTACTAGCCTTATGACGTGGATTTCATGGCTGAGTGATATTCCATTGTACATGAGGACCACAACTTCTTTATCCATTTTTCGCTTTCCTAGGATATTTAAGGTGTAATGAAGTGGGGGTTCTTGTCAACAGAGCAGCCCTAAACTTTGGGGTGCCTGTGTCGTGCAGATTTTTAGTTTTCCCAATTTATACGCCCATGAGTGGAAGTGCCCTATGCTCTCCAAGCTGTGTTTTTTAGATGTTTCAGAACACACCGTACACTTCTCCAGAGTGGCTGTTGGCAATTTACATCCCACCCATCAGCGTAGCAAGGCTCCCATTTCTCCATGGCCGGTCCTGCATTTCTGGTTTGGACACTTTTTTCCGCATGACCCTTTTGCCCGCTGGGAAGCGAGACTTCTTTGGAGCGCTGATTGGCCTTTCCAGGTTGCCTGGTTGGCCAAAAAGGGCGTATGCGTTTTTTCCTGAATATATTCAGGAAAAAACGCATACGCCCTTTTTGGCCAAGGGCATCATTGTCCACGTTTTGCCGCTTTTCATGTGCTTTCAAGGCGATTCGAATCTACCTCCTGAAATCTGTTTCCTGCAATTCTGCCTTGCTTTCAAAGCCTCTTCGTTGCCTTCCCTTAATATATTTGTGGACGAGAGGTATCATTTAAAACTCTGCAGGTTTGTGAATTGCAGTGCCCCTGAGCTCCATTTTTCAACTCGCTATTTTGGGAGCTGGCCGCAAAAGCGCAGGATTGCTTCAGGCCCTCTTCTGGTTCTGGGGGGCAGGCTGAGCTTGTGCTTAATTCTTCTTCCTGATGGGAAAATAGAGTGACCTGTGCCTGTCCCAAAACCTAGAGCTAGTCTCTCATTGGTTCCCCCTCTTCCCGTTCATCCTCAGGACAAATTGCAACCTGTACGGAACAGGAGGTTAAAGGTGCTGATTCTCCAAGGAGGGAGATGGCTAGTAAATCGGCTGGAATGGCGAACCCGAGCAAAGGAGATGAGAAATGAGGTGCGTTTTAGAAACCTTTCCCGATCACACGGTGTACCATCTTCTGGGTTTCTCATGCCTGTTTTCGACGTAGGAAGATGCCCTTGAACCTGGAGATTTGGGACCCATGGGATGGGTACCATGCAGTATTACTTGAAAGGGTCTGCGTTGGCTCACCCAACCTCACCGAACCTCTCAGCCCCAAGAGTGTCCACCCTTATGTCTCAATCAGCTGTGGGTCTAGATATGGTCAATCCAGGTTGCATCACAGCCCCTGAACGAATTTTGTAAGAATTTCTCTCTCTTTCACTGTCTTTGTTTCACGGGTTTTGAAAAGTAATTTATTTTTATAATGGGGTTTAGCTGCTTTTCACGGCTGTGTTTATGCCGCTTTACACCCCCTTGACTCACTTACAGAGAGATATCAATACATAGGTTTGAAGATTCTTCCTAGTCAGATATATTCTTGTGCGGTGAATAGGGGGTGTTGAGTCCAGTTCACTGAAAAAGGAATAGGTCTTGTCTCTTACATATTGGGTTTATGGAACGGTATCGGAGCTAATTTGAAACCCTTGTTTTATGCATCACCCCACCTCACCTTTCCCGTTCAGCAGCCATAGTGTGTTTCCTAAACGTGTGACTCTGTTCTCTTTTGTAATTCAGTTCAAGTGTAGCGGTTTTTACATTCCCTCTCTAAGTGATATCTTATGATAAGTGTCTTTTTCTGTGTGACTTATTTCACTTAGAATCGTCGTACCTAAATCCACTCATCGTGCTGCTACTAGCCTTATGACGTGGATTTCATGGCTGAGTGATGTTCCATTGTACATGAGGACCCCAACTTCTTTATCCATTTTTCGCTTTCCTAGGATATTTAAGGTGTAATGAAGTGGGGGTTCTTGTCAACAGAGCAGCCCTAAACTTTGGGGTGCCTGTGTCTTGCTGATTCTTAGTTTTCCCAATTTATACACCCATGAGTGGAAGTGCCGTATGCTCTCCAAGCTGTGTTTTTTAGATGTTTCAGAACACACCGTACACTTCTCCAGAGTGGCTGTTGGCAATTTACATCCCACCCATCAGCGTAGCAAGGCTCCCATTTCTCCATGGCCGGTCCTGCATTTCTGGTTTGGGACACTTTTTTCCGCATGGCCCTTTTGCCCACTGGGAAGCGAGACTTCTTTGGAGCGCTGATTGGCCTTTCCAGGTTGCTTGGTTGGCCAAAAAGGGCGTATGCGTTTTTTCCTGAATATATTCAGGAAAAAACGCATACGCCCTTTTTGGCCAAGGGCATCATTGTCCACGTTTTGCCGCTTTTCATGTGCTTTCAAGGCGATTCGAATCTACCTCCTGAAATCTGTTTCCTGCAATTCTGCCTTGCTTTCAAAGCCTCTTCGTTGCCTTCCCTTAGTATATTTGTGGACGAGAGGTATCATTTAAAACTCTGCAGGTTTGTGAATTGCAGTGCCCCTGAGCTCCATTTTTCAACTCGCTTTTTTGGGAGCTGGCCGCAAAAGCGCAGGATTGCTTCAGGCCCTCTTCTGGTTCTGGGGGGCAGGCTGAGCTTGTGCTTAATTCTTCTTCCTGATGGGAAAATAGAGTGACCTGTGCCTGTCCCAACACCTAGAGCTAGTCTCTCATTGGTTCCCCCTCTTCCCGTTCATCCTCAGGACAAATTGCAACCTGTACGGAACAGGAGGTTAAAGGTGCTGATTCTCCAAGGAGGGAGATGGCTAGTAAATCGGCTGGAATGGCGAACCCGAGCAAAGGAGATGAGAAATGAGGTGCGTTTTAGAAACCTTTCCCGATCACACGGTGTACCATCTTCTGGGTTTCTCATGCCTGTTTTCGACGTAGGAAGATGCCCTTGAACCTGGAGATTTGGGACCCATGGGATGGGTACCATGCAGTATTACTTGAAAGGGTCTGCGTTGGCTCACCCAACCTCACCGAACCTCTCAGCCCCAAGAGTGTCCACCCTTATGTCTCAATCAGCTGTGGGTCTAGATATGGTCAATCCAGGTTGCATCACAGCCCCTGAACGAATTTTGTAAGAATTTCTCTCTCTTTCACTGTCTTTGTTTCACGGGTTTTGAAAAGTAATTTATTTTTATAATGGGGTTTAGCTGCTTTTCACGGCTGTGTTTATGCCGCTTTACACCCCCTTGACTCACTTACGGAGAGATATCAATACATAGGTTTGAAGATTCTTCCTAGTCAGATATATTCTTGTGCGGTGAATAGGGGGTGTTGAGTCCAGTTCACTGAAAAAGGAATAGGTCTTGTCTCTTACATATTGGGTTTATGGAACGGTATCTGAGCTAATTTGAAACCCTTGTTTTATGCATCACCCCACCTCACCTTTCCCGTTCAGCAGCCATAGTGTGTTTCCTAAACGTGTGACTCTGTTCTGTTTTGCAATTCAGTTCAAGTGTAGCGGTTTTTACATTCCCTCTCTAAGTGATATCTTATGATAAGTGTCTTTTTCTGTGTGACTTATTTCACTTAGAATCGTCGTACCTAAATCCACTCATCGTGCTGCTACTAGCCTTATGACGTGGATTTCATGGCTGAGTGATATTCCATTGTACATGAGGACCCCAACTTCTTTATCCATTTTTCTCTTTCCTAGGATATTTAAGGTGTAATGAAGTGGGGGTTCTTGTCAACAGAGCAGCCCTAAACTTTGGGGTGCCTGTGTCTTGCTGATGTTTAGTTTTCCCAATTTATACGCCCATGAGTGGAAGTGCCCTATGCTCTCCAAGCTGTGTTTTTTAGATGTTTCAGAACACACCGTACACTTCTCCAGAGTGGCTGTTGGCAATTTACATCCCGCCCATCAGCGTAGCAAGGCTCCCATTTCTCCATGGCCGGTCCTGCATTTCTGGTTTGGACACTTTTTTCCGCATGGCCCTTTTGCCCACTGGGAAGCGAGACTTCTTTGGAGCGCTGATTGGCCTTTCCAGGTTGCTTGGTTGGCCAAAAAGGGCGTATGCGTTTTTTCCTGAATATATTCAGGAAAAAACGCATACGCCCTTTTTGGCCAAGGGCATCATTGTCCACGTTTTGCCGCTTTTCATGTGCTTTCAAGGCGATTCGAATCTACCTCCTGAAATCTGTTTCCTGCAATTCTGCCTTGCTTTCAAAGCCTCTTCGTTGCCTTCCCTTACTATATTTGTGGACGAGAGGTATCATTTAAAACTCTGCAGGTTTGTGAATTGCAGTGCCCCTGAGCTCCATTTTTCAACTCGCTTTTTTGGGAGCTGGCCGCAAAAGCGCAGGATTGCTTCAGGCCCTCTTCTGGTTCTGGGGGGCAGGCTGAGCTTGTGCTTAATTCTTCTTCCTGATGGGAAAATAGAGTGACCTGTGCCTGTCCCAACACCTAGAGCTAGTCTCTCATTGGTTCCCCCTCTTCCCGTTCATCCTCAGGACAAATTGCAACCTGTACGGAACAGGAGGTTAAAGGTGCTGATTCTCCAAGGAGGGAGATGGCTAGTAAATCGGCTGGAATGGCGAACCCGAGCAAAGGAGATGAGAAATGAGGTGCGTTTTAGAAACCTTTCCCGATCACACGGTGTACCATCTTCTGGGTTTCTCATGCCTGTTTTCGACGTAGGAAGATGCCCTTGAACCTGGAGATTTGGGACCCATGGGATGGGTACCATGCAGTATTACTTGAAAGGGTCTGCGTTGGCTCACCCAACCTCACCGAACCTCTCAGCCCCAAGAGTGTCCACCCTTATGTCTCAATCAGCTGTGGGTCTAGATATGGTCAATCCAGGTTGCATCACAGCCCCTGAACGAATTTTGTAAGAATTTCTCTCTCTTTCACTGTCTTTGTTTCACGGGTTTTGAAAAGTAATTTATTTTTATAATGGGGTTTAGCTGCTTTTCACGGCTGTGTTTATGCCGCTTTACACCCCCTTGACTCACTTACGGAGAGATATCAATACATAGGTTTGAAGATTCTTCCTAGTCAGATATATTCTTGTGCGGTGAATAGGGGGTGTTGAGTCCAGTTCACTGAAAAAGGAATAGGTCTTGTCTCTTACATATTGGGTTTATGGAACGGTATCTGAGCTAATTTGAAACCCTTGTTTTATGCATCACCCCACCTCACCTTTCCCGTTCAGCAGCCATAGTGTGTTTCCTAAACGTGTGACTCTGTTCTGTTTTGCAATTCAGTTCAAGTGTAGCGGTTTTTACATTCCCTCTCTAAGTGATATCTTATGATAAGTGTCTTTTTCTGTGTGACTTATTTCACTTAGAATCGTCGTACCTAAATCCACTCATCGTGCTGCTACTAGCCTTATGACGTGGATTTCATGGCTGAGTGATATTCCATTGTACATGAGGACCCCAACTTCTTTATCCATTTTTCTCTTTCCTAGGATATTTAAGGTGTAATGAAGTGGGGGTTCTTGTCAACAGAGCAGCCCTAAACTTTGGGGTGCCTGTGTCTTGCTGATGTTTAGTTTTCCCAATTTATACGCCCATGAGTGGAAGTGCCCTATGCTCTCCAAGCTGTGTTTTTTAGATGTTTCAGAACACACCGTACACTTCTCCAGAGTGGCTGTTGGCAATTTACATCCCGCCCATCAGCGTAGCAAGGCTCCCATTTCTCCATGGCCGGTCCTGCATTTCTGGTTTGGACACTTTTTTCCGCATGGCCCTTTTGCCCACTGGGAAGCGAGACTTCTTTGGAGCGCTGATTGGCCTTTCCAGGTTGCTTGGTTGGCCAAAAAGGGCGTATGCGTTTTTTCCTGAATATATTCAGGAAAAAACGCATACGCCCTTTTTGGCCAAGGGCATCATTGTCCACGTTTTGCCGCTTTTCATGTGCTTTCAAGGCGATTCGAATCTACCTCCTGAAATCTGTTTCCTGCAATTCTGCCTTGCTTTCAAAGCCTCTTCGTTGCCTTCCCTTAATATATTTGTGGACGAGAGGTATCATTTAAAACTCTGCAGGTTTGTGAATTGCAGTGCCCCTGAGCTCCATTTTTCAACTCGCTTTTTTGGGAGCTGGCCGCAAAAGCGCAGGATTGCTTCAGGCCCTCTTCTGGTTCTGGGGGGCAGGCTGAGCTTGTGCTTAATTCTTCTTCCTGATGGGAAAATAGAGTGACCTGTGCCTGTCCCAACACCTAGAGCTAGTCTCTCATTGGTTCCCCCTCTTCCCGTTCATCCTCAGGACAAATTGCAACCTGTACGGAACAGGAGGTTAAAGGTGCTGATTCTCCAAGGAGGGAGATGGCTAGTAAATCGGCTGGAATGGCGAACCCGAGCAAAGGAGATGAGAAATGAGGTGCGTTTTAGAAACCTTTCCCGATCACACGGTGTACCATCTTCTGGGTTTCTCATGCCTGTTTTCGACGTAGGAAGATGCCCTTGAACCTGGAGATTTGGGACCCATGGGATGGGTACCATGCAGTATTACTTGAAAGGGTCTGCGTTGGCTCACCCAACCTCACCGAACCTCTCAGCCCCAAGAGTGTCCACCCTTATGTCTCAATCAGCTGTGGGTCTAGATATGGTCAATCCAGGTTGCATCACAGCCCCTGAACGAATTTTGTAAGAATTTCTCTCTCTTTCACTGTCTTTGTTTCACGGGTTTTGAAAAGTAATTTATTTTTATAATGGGGTTTAGCTGCTTTTCACGGCTGTGTTTATGCCGCTTTACACCCCCTTGACTCACTTACGGAGAGATATCAATACATAGGTTTGAAGATTCTTCCTAGTCAGATATATTCTTGTGCGGTGAATAGGGGGTGTTGAGTCCAGTTCACTGAAAAAGGAATAGGTCTTGTCTCTTACATATTGGGTTTATGGAACGGTATCTGAGCTAATTTGAAACCCTTGTTTTATGCATCACCCCACCTCACCTTTCCCGTTCAGCAGCCATAGTGTGTTTCCTAAACGTGTGACTCTGTTCTGTTTTGCAATTCTGTTCAAGTGTAGCGGTTTTTACATTCCCTCTCTAAGTGATATCTTATGAATAGTGTCTTTTTCTGTGTGACTTATTTCACTTAGAATCGTCGTACCTAAATCCACTCATCGTGCTGCTACTAGCCTTATGACGTGGATTTCATGGCTGAGTGATATTCCATTGTACATGAGGACCCCAACTTCTTTATCCATTTTTCTCTTTCCTAGGATATTTAAGGTGTAATGAAGTGGGGGTTCTTGTCAACAGAGCAGCCCTAAACTTTGGGGTGCCTGTGTCTTGCTGATGTTTAGTTTTCCCAATTTATACGCCCATGAGTGGAAGTGCCCTATGCTCTCCAAGCTGTGTTTTTTAGATGTTTCAGAACACACCGTACACTTCTCCAGAGTGGCTGTTGGCAATTTACATCCCGCCCATCAGCGTAGCAAGGCTCCCATTTCTCCATGGCCGGTCCTGCATTTCTGGTTTGGACACTTTTTTCCGCATGGCCCTTTTGCCCACTGGGAAGCGAGACTTCTTTGGAGCGCTGATTGGCCTTTCCAGGTTGCTTGGTTGGCCAAAAAGGGCGTATGCGTTTTTTCCTGAATATATTCAGGAAAAAACGCATACGCCCTTTTTGGCCAAGGGCATCATTGTCCACGTTTTGCCGCTTTTCATGTGCTTTCAAGGCGATTCGAATCTACCTCCTGAAATCTGTTTCCTGCAATTCTGCCTTGCTTTCAAAGCCTCTTCGTTGCCTTCCCTTAGTATATTTGTGGACGAGAGGTATCATTTAAAACTCTGCAGGTTTGTGAATTGCAGTGCCCCTGAGCTCCATTTTTCAACTCGCTTTTTTGGGAGCTGGCCGCAAAAGCGCAGGATTGCTTCAGGCCCTCTTCTGGTTCTGGGGGGCAGGCTGAGCTTGTGCTTAATTCTTCTTCCTGATGGGAAAATAGAGTGACCTGTGCCTGTCCCAACACCTAGAGCTAGTCTCTCATTGGTTCCCCCTCTTCCCGTTCATCCTCAGGACAAATTGCAACCTGTACGGAACAGGAGGTTAAAGGTGCTGATTCTCCAAGGAGGGAGATGGCTAGTAAATCGGCTGGAATGGCGAACCCGAGCAAAGGAGATGAGAAATGAGGTGCGTTTTAGAAACCTTTCCCGATCACACGGTGTACCATCTTCTGGGTTTCTCATGCCTGTTTTCGACGTAGGAAGATGCCCTTGAACCTGGAGATTTGGGACCCATGGGATGGGTACCATGCAGTATTACTTGAAAGGGTCTGCGTTGGCTCACCCAACCTCACCGAACCTCTCAGCCCCAAGAGTGTCCACCCTTATGTCTCAATCAGCTGTGGGTCTAGATATGGTCAATCCAGGTTGCATCACAGCCCCTGAACGAATTTTGTAAGAATTTCTCTCTCTTTCACTGTCTTTGTTTCACGGGTTTTGAAAAGTAATTTATTTTTATAATGGGGTTTAGCTGCTTTTCACGGCTGTGTTTATGCCGCTTTACACCCCCTTGACTCACTTACGGAGAGATATCAATACATAGGTTTGAAGATTCTTCCTAGTCAGATATATTCTTGTGCGGTGAATAGGGGGTGTTGAGTCCAGTTCACTGAAAAAGGAATAGGTCTTGTCTCTTACATATTGGGTTTATGGAACGGTATCTGAGCTAATTTGAAACCCTTGTTTTATGCATCACCCCACCTCACCTTTCCCGTTCAGCAGCCATAGTGTGTTTCCTAAACGTGTGACTCTGTTCTGTTTTGCAATTCAGTTCAAGTGTAGCGGTTTTTACATTCCCTCTCTAAGTGATATCTTATGATAAGTGTCTTTTTCTGTGTGACTTATTTCACTTAGAATCGTCGTACCTAAATCCACTCATCGTGCTGCTACTAGCCTTATGACGTGGATTTCATGGCTGAGTGATATTCCATTGTACATGAGGACCCCAACTTCTTTATCCATTTTTCTCTTTCCTAGGATATTTAAGGTGTAATGAAGTGGGGGTTCTTGTCAACAGAGCAGCCCTAAACTTTGGGGTGCCTGTGTCTTGCTGATGTTTAGTTTTCCCAATTTATACGCCCATGAGTGGAAGTGCCCTATGCTCTCCAAGCTGTGTTTTTTAGATGTTTCAGAACACACCGTACACTTCTCCAGAGTGGCTGTTGGCAATTTACATCCCGCCCATCAGCGTAGCAA
Source organism: Balaenoptera acutorostrata (assembly GCF_949987535.1). Taxonomy (NCBI): domain Eukaryota; kingdom Metazoa; phylum Chordata; class Mammalia; order Artiodactyla; family Balaenopteridae; genus Balaenoptera; species Balaenoptera acutorostrata. Next base: position 263,302 of record NW_026646632.1, read on the forward strand.
GGCTCCCATTTCTCCATGGCCGGTCCTGCATTTCTGGTTTGGACACTTTTTTCCACATGGCCCTTTTGCCCACTGGGAAGCGAGACTTCTTTGGAGCGCTGATTGGCCTTTCCAGGTTGCTTGGTTGGCCAAAAAGGGCGTATGCGTTTTTTCCTGAATATATTCAGGAAAAAACGCATACGCCCTTTTTGGCCAAGGGCATCATTGTCCACGTTTTGCCGCTTTTCATGTGCTTTCAAGGCGATTCGAATCTACCTCCTGAAATCTGTTTCCTGCAATTCTGCCTTGCTTTCAAAGCCTCTTCGTTGCCTTCCCTTAATATATTTGTGGACGAGAGGTATCATTTAAAACTCTGCAGGTTTGTGAATTGCAGTGCCCCTGAGCTCCATTTTTCAACTCGCTTTTTTGGGAGCTGGCCGCAAAAGCGCAGGATTGCTTCAGGCCCTCTTCTGGTTCTGGGGGGCAGGCTGAGCTTGTGCTTAATTCTTCTTCCTGATGGGAAAATAGAGTGACCTGTGCCTGTCCCAACACCTAGAGCTAGTCTCTCATTGGTTCCCCCTCTTCCCGTTCATCCTCAGGACAAATTGCAACCTGTACGGAACAGGAGGTTAAAGGTGCTGATTCTCCAAGGAGGGAGATGGCTAGTAAATCGGCTGGAATGGCGAACCCGAGCAAAGGAGATGAGAAATGAGGTGCGTTTTAGAAACCTTTCCCGATCACACGGTGTACCATCTTCTGGGTTTCTCATGCCTGTTTTCGACGTAGGAAGATGCCCTTGAACCTGGAGATTTGGGACCCATGGGATGGGTACCATGCAGTATTACTTGAAAGGGTCTGCGTTGGCTCACCCAACCTCACCGAACCTCTCAGCCCCAAGAGTGTCCACCCTTATGTCTCAATCAGCTGTGGGTCTAGATATGGTCAATCCAGGTTGCATCACAGCCCCTGAACGAATTTTGTAGAGAATTTCTCTCTCTTTCACTGTCTTTGTTTCACGGGTTTTGAAAAGTAATTTATTTTTATAATGGGGTTTAGCTGCTTTTCACGGCTGTGTTTATGCCGCTTTACACCCCCTTGACTCACTTACGGAGAGATATCAATACATAGGTTTGAAGATTCTTCCTAGTCAGATATATTCTTGTGCGGTGAATAGGGGGTGTTGAGTCCAGTTCACTGAAAAAGGAATAGGTCTTGTCTCTTACATATTGGGTTTATGGAACGGTATCTGAGCTAATTTGAAACCCTTGTTTTATGCATCACCCCACCTCACCTTTCCCGTTCAGCAGCCATAGTGTGTTTCCTAAACGTGTGACTCTGTTCTGTTTTGCAATTCTGTTCAAGTGTAGCGGTTTTTACATTCCCTCTCTAAGTGATATCTTATGAATAGTGTCTTTTTCTGTGTGACTTATTTCACTTAGAATCGTCGTACCTAAATCCACTCATCGTGCTGCTACTAGCCTTATGACGTGGATTTCATGGCTGAGTGATATTCCATTGTACATGAGGACCCCAACTTCTTTATCCATTTTTCTCTTTCCTAGGATATTTAAGGTGTAATGAAGTGGGGGTTCTTGTCAACAGAGCAGCCCTAAACTTTGGGGTGCCTGTGTCTTGCTGATGTTTAGTTTTCCCAATTTATACGCCCATGAGTGGAAGTGCCCTATGCTCTCCAAGCTGTGTTTTTTAGATGTTTCAGAACACACCGTACACTTCTCCAGAGTGGCTGTTGGCAATTTACATCCCGCCCATCAGCGTAGCAAGGCTCCCATTTCTCCATGGCCTGTCCTGCATTTCTGGTTTGGACACTTTTTTCCGCATGGCCCTTTTGCCCACTGGGAAGCGAGACTTCTTTGGAGCGCTGATTGGCCTTTCCAGGTTGCTTGGTTGGCCAAAAAGGGCGTATGCGTTTTTTCCTGAATATATTCAGGAAAAAACGCATACGCCCTTTTTGGCCAAGGGCATCATTGTCCACGTTTTGCCGCTTTTCATGTGCTTTCAAGGCGATTCGAATCTACCTCCTGAAATCTGTTTCCTGCAATTCTGCTTGCTTTCAAAGCCTCTTCGTTGCCTTCCCTTAGTATATTTGTGGACGAGAGGTATCATTTAAAACTCTGCAGGTTTGTGAATTGCAGTGCCCCTGAGCTCCATTTTTCAACTCGCTTTTTTGGGAGCTGGCCGCAAAAGCGCAGGATTGCTTCAGGCCCACTTCTGGTTCTGGGGGGCAGGCTGAGCTTGTGCTTAATTCTTCTTCCTGATGGGAAAATAGAGTGACCTGTGCCTGTCCCAACACCTAGAGCTAGTCTCTCATTGGTTCCCCCTCTTCCCGTTCATCCTCAGGACAAATTGCAACCTGTACGGAACAGGAGGTTAAAGGTGCTGATTCTCCAAGGAGGGAGATGGCTAGTAAATCGGCTGGAATGGCGAACCCGAGCAAAGGAGATGAGAAATGAGGTGCGTTTTAGAAACCTTTCCCGATCACACGGTGTACCATCTTCTGGGTTTCTCATGCCTGTTTTCGACGTAGGAAGATGCCCTTGAACCTGGAGATTTGGGACCCATGGGATGGGTACCATGCAGTATTACTTGAAAGGGTCTGCGTTGGCTCACCCAACCTCACCGAACCTCTCAGCCCCAAGAGTGTCCACCCTTATGTCTCAATCAGCTGTGGGTCTAGATATGGTCAATCCAGGTTGCATCACAGCCCCTGAACGAATTTTGTAAGAATTTCTCTCTCTTTCACTGTCTTTGTTTCACGGGTTTTGAAAAGTAATTTATTTTTATAATGGGGTTTAGCTGCTTTTCACGGCTGTGTTTATGCCGCTTTACACCCCCTTGACTCACTTACGGAGAGATATCAATACATAGGTTTGAAGATTATTCCTAGTCAGATATATTCTTGTGCGGTGAATAGGGGGTGTTGAGTCCAGTTCACTGAAAAAGGAATAGGTCTTGTCTCTTACATATTGGGTTTATGGAACGGTATCTGAGCTAATTTGAAACCCTTGTTTTATGCATCACCCCACCTCACCTTTCCCGTTCAGCAGCCATAGTGTGTTTCCTAAACGTGTGACTCTGTTCTGTTTTGTAATTCAGTTCAAGTGTAGCGGTTTTTACATTCCCTCTCTAAGTGATATCTTATGATAAGTGTCTTTTTCTGTGTGACTTACTTCACTTAGAATCGTCGTACCTAAATCCACTCATCGTGCTGCTACTAGCCTTATGACGTTGATTTCATGGCTGAGTGATATTCCATTGTACATGAGGACCCCAACTTCTTTATCCATTTTTCTCTTTCCTAGGATATTTAAGGTGTAATGAAGTGGGGGTTCTTGTCAACAGAGCAGCCCTAAACTTTGGGGTGCCTGTGTCTTGCTGATTTTTAGTTTTCCCAATTTATACGCCCATGAGTGGAAGTGCCCTATGCTCTCCAAGCTGTGTTTTTTAGATGTTTCAGAACACACCGTACACTTCTCCAGAGTGGCTGTTGGCAATTTACATCCCGCCCATCAGCGTAGCAAGGCTCCCATTTCTCCATGGCCGGTCCTGCATTTCTGGTTTGGACACTTTTTTCCGCATGGCCCTTTTGCCCGCTGGGAAGCGAGACTTCTTTGGAGCGCTGATTGGCCTTTCCAGGTTGCTTGGTTGGCCAAAAAGGGCGTATGCGTTTTTTCCTGAATATATTCAGGAAAAAACGCATACGCCCTTTTTGGCCAAGGGCATCATTGTCCACGTTTTGCCGCTTTTCATGTGCTTTCAAGGCGATTCGAATCTACCTCCTGAAATCTGTTTCCTGCAATTCTGCTTGCTTTCAAAGCCTCTTCGTTGCCTTCCCTTAGTATATTTGTGGACGAGAGGTATCATTTAAAACTCTGCAGGTTTGTGAATTGCAGTGCCCCTGAGCTCCATTTTTCAACTCGCTTTTTTGGGAGCTGGCCGCAAAAGCGCAGGATTGCTTCAGGCCCACTTCTGGTTCTGGGGGGCAGGCTGAGCTTGTGCTTAATTCTTCTTCCTGATGGGAAAATAGAGTGACCTGTGCCTGTCCCAACACCTAGAGCTAGTCTCTCATTGGTTCCCCCTCTTCCCGTTCATCCTCAGGACAAATTGCAACCTGTACGGAACAGGAGGTTAAAGGTGCTGATTCTCCAAGGAGGGAGATGGCTAGTAAATCGGCTGGAATGGCGAACCCGAGCAAAGGAGATGAGAAATGAGGTGCGTTTTAGAAACCTTTCCCGATCACACGGTGTACCATCTTCTGGGTTTCTCATGCCTGTTTTCGACGTAGGAAGATGCCCTTGAATCTGGAGATTTGGGTCCCATGGGATGGGTACCATGCAGTATTACTTGAAAGGGTCTGCGTTGGCTCACCCAACCTCACCGAACCTCTCAGCCCCAAGAGTGTCCACCCTTATGTCTCAATCAGCTGTGGGTCTAGATATGGTCAATCCAGGTTGCATCACAGCCCCTGAACGAATTTTGTAAGAATTTCTCTCTCTTTCACTGTCTTTGTTTCACGGGTTTTGAAAAGTAATTTATTTTTATAATGGGGTTTAGCTGCTTTTCACGGCTGTGTTTATGCCGCTTTACACCCCCTTGACTCACTTACGGAGAGATATCAATACATAGGTTTGAAGATTCTTCCTAGTCAGATATATTCTTGTGCGGTGAATAGGGGGTGTTGAGTCCAGTTCACTGAAAAAGGAATAGGTCTTGTCTCTTACATATTGGGTTTATGGAACGGTATCTGAGCTAATTTGAAACCCTTGTTTTATGCATCACCCCACCTCACCTTTCCCGTTCAGCAGCCATAGTGTGTTTCCTAAACGTGTGACTCTGTTCTGTTTTGTAATTCAGTTCAAGTGTAGCGGTTTTTACATTCCCTCTCTAAGTGATATCTTATGATAAGTGTCTTTTTCTGTGTGACTTACTTCACTTAGAATCGTCGTACCTAAATCCACTCATCGTGCTGCTACTAGCCTTATGACGTTGATTTCATGGCTGAGTGATATTCCATTGTACATGAGGACCCCAACTTCTTTATCCATTTTTCTCTTTCCTAGGATATTTAAGGTGTAATGAAGTGGGGGTTCTTGTCAACAGAGCAGCCCTAAACTTTGGGGTGCCTGTGTCTTGCTGATTTTTAGTTTTCCCAATTTATACGCCCATGAGTGGAAGTGCCCTATGCTCTCCAAGCTGTGTTTTTTAGATGTTTCAGAACACACCGTACACTTCTCCAGAGTGGCTGTTGGCAATTTACATCCCGCCCATCAGCGTAGCAAGGCTCCCATTTCTCCATGGCCGGTCCTGCATTTCTGGTTTGGACACTTTTTTCCGCATGGCCCTTTTGCCCGCTGGGAAGCGAGACTTCTTTGGAGCGCTGATTGGCCTTTCCAGGTTGCTTGGTTGGCCAAAAAGGGCGTATGCGTTTTTTCCTGAATATATTCAGGAAAAAACGCATACGCCCTTTTTGGCCAAGGGCATCATTGTCCACGTTTTGCCGCTTTTCATGTGCTTTCAAGGCGATTCGAATCTACCTCCTGAAATCTGTTTCCTGCAATTCTGCCTTGCTTTCAAAGCCTCTTCGTTGCCTTCCCTTAATATATTTGTGGACGAGAGGTATCATTTAAAACTCTGCAGGTTTGTGAATTGCAGTGCCCTTGAGCTCCATTTTTCAACTCGCTTTTTTGGGAGCTGGCCGCAAAAGCGCAGGATTGCTTCAGGCCCTCTTCTGGTTCTGGGGGGCAGGCTGAGCTTGTGCTTAATTCTTCTTCCTGATGGGAAAATAGAGTGACCTGTGCCTGTCCCAACACCTAGAGCTAGTCTCTCATTGGTTCCCCCTCTTCCCGTTCATCCTCAGGACAAATTGCAACCTGTACGGAACAGGAGGTTAAAGGTGCTGATTCTCCAAGGAGGGAGATGGCTAGTAAATCGGCTGGAATGGCGAACCCGAGCAAAGGAGATGAGAAATGAGGTGCGTTTTAGAAACCTTTCCCGATCACACGGTGTACCATCTTCTGGGTTTCTCATGCCTGTTTTCGACGTAGGAAGATGCCCTTGAACCTGGAGATTTGGGACCCATGGGATGGGTACCATGCAGTATTACTTGAAAGGGTCTGCGTTGGCTCACCCAACCTCACCGAACCTCTCAGCCCCAAGAGTGTCCACCCTTATGTCTCAATCAGCTGTGGGTCTAGATATGGTCAATCCAGGTTGCATCACAGCCCCTGAACGAATTTTGTAAGAATTTCTCTCTCTTTCACTGCCTTTGTTTCACGGGTTTTGAAAAGTAATTTATTTTTATAATGGGGTTTAGCTGCTTTTCACGGCTGTGTTTATGCCGCTTTACACCCCCTTGACTCACTTACAGAGAGATATCAATACATAGGTTTGAAGATTCTTCCTAGTCAGATATATTCTTGTGCGGTGAATAGGGGGTGTTGAGTCCAGTTCACTGAAAAAGGAATAGGTCTTGTCTCTTACATATTGGGTTTATGGAACGGTATCTGAGCTAATTTGAAACCCTTGTTTTATGCATCACCCCACCTCACCTTTCCCGTTCAGCAGCCATAGTGTGTTTCCTAAACGTGTGACTCTGTTCTGTTTTGTAATTCAGTTCAAGTGTAGCGGTTTTTACATTCCCTCTCTAAGTGATATCTTATGATAAGTGTCTTTTTCTGTGTGACTTACTTCACTTAGAATCGTCGTACCTAAATCCACTCATCGTGCTGCTACTAGCCTTATGACGTTGATTTCATGGCTGAGTGATATTCCATTGTACATGAGGACCCCAACTTCTTTATCCATTTTTCTCTTTCCTAGGATATTTAAGGTGTAATGAAGTGGGGGTTCTTGTCAACAGAGCAGCCCTAAACTTTGGGGTGCCTGTGTCTTGCTGATTTTTAGTTTTCCCAATTTATACGCCCATGAGTGGAAGTGCCCTATGCTCTCCAAGCTGTGTTTTTTAGATGTTTCAGAACACACCGTACACTTCTCCAGAGTGGCTGTTGGCAATTTACATCCCGCCCATCAGCGTAGCAAGGCTCCCATTTCTCCATGGCCGGTCCTGCATTTCTGGTTTGGACACTTTTTTCCGCATGGCCCTTTTGCCCGCTGGGAAGCGAGACTTCTTTGGAGCGCTGATTGGCCTTTCCAGGTTGCTTGGTTGGCCAAAAAGGGCGTATGCGTTTTTTCCTGAATATATTCAGGAAAAAACGCATACGCCCTTTTTGGCCAAGGGCATCATTGTCCACGTTTTGCCGCTTTTCATGTGCTTTCAAGGCGATTCGAATCTACCTCCTGAAATCTGTTTCCTGCAATTCTGCCTTGCTTTCAAAGCCTCTTCGTTGCCTTCCCTTAATATATTTGTGGACGAGAGGTATCATTTAAAACTCTGCAGGTTTGTGAATTGCAGTGCCCTTGAGCTCCATTTTTCAACTCGCTTTTTTGGGAGCTGGCCGCAAAAGCGCAGGATTGCTTCAGGCCCTCTTCTGGTTCTGGGGGGCAGGCTGAGCTTGTGCTTAATTCTTCTTCCTGATGGGAAAATAGAGTGACCTGTGCCTGTCCCAACACCTAGAGCTAGTCTCTCATTGGTTCCCCCTCTTCCCGTTCATCCTCAGGACAAATTGCAACCTGTACGGAACAGGAGGTTAAAGGTGCTGATTCTCCAAGGAGGGAGATGGCTAGTAAATCGGCTGGAATGGCGAACCCGAGCAAAGGAGATGAGAAATGAGGTGCGTTTTAGAAACCTTTCCCGATCACACGGTGTACCATCTTCTGGGTTTCTCATGCCTGTTTTCGACGTAGGAAGATGCCCTTGAACCTGGAGATTTGGGACCCATGGGATGGGTACCATGCAGTATTACTTGAAAGGGTCTGCGTTGGCTCACCCAACCTCACCGAACCTCTCAGCCCCAAGAGTGTCCACCCTTATGTCTCAATCAGCTGTGGGTCTAGATATGGTCAATCCAGGTTGCATCACAGCCCCTGAACGAATTTTGTAAGAATTTCTCTCTCTTTCACTGCCTTTGTTTCACGGGTTTTGAAAAGTAATTTATTTTTATAATGGGGTTTAGCTGCTTTTCACGGCTGTGTTTATGCCGCTTTACACCCCCTTGACTCACTTACAGAGAGATATCAATACATAGGTTTGAAGATTCTTCCTAGTCAGATATATTCTTGTGCGGTGAATAGGGGGTTTTGAGTCCAGTTCACTGAAAAAGGAATAGGTCTTGTCTCTTACATATTGGGTTTATGGAACGGTATCTGAGCTAATTTGAAACCCTTGTTTTATGCATCACCCCACCTCACCTTTCCCGTTCAGCAGCCATAGTGTGTTTCCTAAACGTGTGACTCTGTTCTGTTTTGTAATTCAGTTCAAGTGTAGCGGTTTTTACATTCCCTCTCTAAGTGATATCTTATGATAAGTGTCTTTTTCTGTGTGACTTACTTCACTTAGAATCGTCGTACCTAAATCCACTCATCGTGCTGCTACTAGCCTTATGACGTTGATTTCATGGCTGAGTGATATTCCATTGTACATGAGGACCCCAACTTCTTTATCCATTTTTCTCTTTCCTAGGATATTTAAGGTGTAATGAAGTGGGGGTTCTTGTCAACAGAGCAGCCCTAAACTTTGGGGTGCCTGTGTCTTGCTGATTTTTAGTTTTCCCAATTTATACGCCCATGAGTGGAAGTGCCCTATGCTCTCCAAGCTGTGTTTTTTAGATGTTTCAGAACACACCGTACACTTCTCCAGAGTGGCTGTTGGCAATTTACATCCCACCCATCAGCGTAGCAAGGCTCCCATTTCTCCATGGCCGGTCCTGCATTTCTGGTTTGGACACTTTTTTCCGCATGGTCCTTTTGCCCGCTGGGAAGCGAGACTTCTTTGGAGCGCTGATTGGCCTTTCCAGGTTGCTTGGTTGGCCAAAAAGGGCGTATGCGTTTTTTCCTGAATATATTCAGGAAAAAACGCATACGCCCTTTTTGGCCAAGGGCATCATTGTCCACGTTTTGCCGCTTTTCATGTGCTTTCAAGGCGATTCGAATCTACCTCCTGAAATCTGTTTCCTGCAATTCTGCCTTGCTTTCAAAGCCTCTTTGTTGCCTTCCCTTAGTATATTTGTGGACGAGAGGTATCATTTAAAACTCTGCAGGTTTGTGAATTGCAGTGCCCCTGAGCTCCATTTTTCAACTCGCTTTTTTGGGAGCTGGCCGCAAAAGCGCAGGATTGCTTCAGGCCCTCTTCTGGTTCTGGCGGCAGGCTGAGCTTGTGCTTAATTCTTCTTCCTGATGGGAAAATAGAGTGACCTGTGCCTGTCCCAACACCTAGAGCTAGTCTCTCATTGGTTCCCCCTCTTCCCGTTCATCCTCAGGACAAATTGCAACCTGTACGGAACAGGAGGTTAAAGGTGCTGATTCTCCAAGGAGGGAGATGGCTAGTAAATCGGCTGGAATGGCGAACCCGAGCAAAGGAGATGAGAAATGAGGTGCGTTTTAGAAACCTTTCCCGATCACACGGTGTACCATCTTCTGGGTTTCTCATGCCTGTTTTCGACGTAGGAAGATGCCCTTGAACCTGGAGATTTGGGACCCATGGGATGGGTACCATGCAGTATTACTTAAAAGGGTCTGCGTTGGCTCACCCAACCTCACCGAACCTCTCAGCCCCAAGAGTGTCCACCCTTATGTCTCAATCAGCTGTGGGTCTAGATATGGTCAATCCAGGTTGCATCACAGCCCCTGAACGAATTTTGTAAGAATTTCTCTCTCTTTCACTGCCTTTGTTTCACGGGTTTTGAAAAGTAATTTATTTTTATAATGGGGTTTAGCTGCTTTTCACGGCTGTGTTTATGCCGCTTTACACCCCCTTGACTCACTTACAGAGAGATATCAATACATAGGTTTGAAGATTCTTCCTAGTCAGATATATTCTTGTGCGGTGAATAGGGGGTGTTGAGTCCAGTTCACTGAAAAAGGAATAGGTCTTGTCTCTTACATATTGGGTTTATGGAACGGTATCGGAGCTAATTTGAAACCCTTGTTTTATGCATCACCCCACCTCACCTTTCCCGTTCAGCAGCCATAGTGTGTTTCCTAAACGTGTGACTCTGTTCTGTTTTGTAATTCAGTTCAAGTGTAGCGGTTTTTACATTCCCTCTCTAAGTGATATCTTATGATAAGTGTCTTTTTCTGTGTGACTTATTTCACTTAGAATCGTCGTACCTAAATCCACTCATCGTGCTGCTACTAGCCTTATGACGTTGATTTCATGGCTGAGTGATATTCCATTGTACATGAGGACCCCAACTTCTTTATCCATTTTTCTCTTTCCTAGGATATTTAAGGTGTAATGAAGTGGGGGTTCTTGTCAACAGAGCAGCCCTAAACTTTGGGGTGCCTGTGTCTTGCTGATTTTTAGTTTTCCCAATTTATACGCCCATGAGTGGAAGTGCCCTATGCTCTCCAAGCTGTGTTTTTTAGATGTTTCAGAACACACCGTACACTTATCCAGAGTGGCTGTTGGCAATTTACATCCCGCCCATCAGCGTAGCAAGGCTCCCATTTCTCCATGGCCGGTCCTGCATTTCTGGTTTGGACACTTTTTTCCGCATGGCCCTTTTGCCCGCTGGGAAGCGAGACTTCTTTGGAGCGCTGATTGGCCTTTCCAGGTTGCTTGGTTGGCCAAAAAGGGCGTATGCGTTTTTTCCTGAATATATTCAGGAAAAAACGCATACGCCCTTTTTGGCCAAGGGCATCATTGTCCACGTTTTGCCGCTTTTCATGTGCTTTCAAGGCGATTCGAATCTACCTCCTGAAATCTGTTTCCTGCAATTCTGCCTTGCTTTCAAAGCCTCTTCGTTGCCTTCCCTTAATATATTTGTGGACGAGAGGTATCATTTAAAACTCTGCAGGTCTGTGAATTGCAGTGCCCCTGAGCTCCATTTTTCAACTCGCTTTTTTGGGAGCTGGCCGCAAAAGCGCAGGATTGCTTCAGGCCCTCTTCTGGTTCTGGGAGGCAGGCTGAGCTTGTGCTTAATTCTTCTTCCTGATGGGAAAATAGAGTGACCTGTGCCTGTCCCAACCCCTAGAGCTAGTCTCTCATTGGTTCCCCCTCTTCCCGTTCATCCTCAGGACAAATTGCAACCTGTACGGAACAGGAGGTTAAAGGTGCTGATTCTCCAAGGAGGGAGATGGCTAGTAAATCGGCTGGAATGGCGAACCCGAGCATAGGAGATGAGAAATGAGGTGCGTTTTAGAAACCTTTCCCGATCACACGGTGTACCAACTTCTGGGTTTCTCATGCCTGTTTTCGACGTAGGAAGATGCCCTTGAACCTGGAGATTTGGGACCCATGGGATGGGTACCATGCAGTATTACTTGAAAGGGTCTGCGTTGGCTCACCCAACCTCACCGAACCTCTCAGCCCCAAGAGTGTCCACCCTTATGTCTCAATCAGCTGTGGGTCTAGATATGGTCAATCCAGGTTGCATCACAGCCCCTGAACGAATTTTGTAAGAATTTCTCTCTCTTTCACTGTCTTTGTTTCACGGGTTTTGAAAAGTAATTTATTTTTATAATGGGGTTTAGCTGCTTTTCACGGCTGTGTTTATGCCGCTTTACACCCCCTTGACTCACTTACAGAGAGATATCAATACATAGGTTTGAAGATTCTTCCTAGTCAGATATATTCTTGTGCGGTGAATAGGGGGTGTTGAGTCCAGTTCACTGAAAAAGGAATAGGTCTTGTCTCTTACATATTGGGTTTATGGAACGGTATCGGAGCTAATTTGAAACCCTTGTTTTATGCATCACCCCACCTCACCTTTCCCGTTCAGCAGCCATAGTGTGTTTCCTAAACGTGTGACTCTGTTCTGTTTTGTAATTCAGTTCAAGTGTAGCGGTTTTTACATTCCCTCTCTAAGTGATATCTTATGATAAATGTCTTTTTCTGTGTGACTTATTTCACTTAGAATCGTCGTACCTAAATCCACTCATCGTGCTGCTACTAGCCTTATGACGTTGATTTCATGGCTGAGTGATATTCCATTGTACATGAGGACCCCAACTTCTTTATCCATTTTTCTCTTTCCTAGGATATTTAAGGTGTAATGAAGTGGGGGTTCTTGTCAACAGAGCAGCACTAAACTTCGGGGTGCCTGTGTCTTGCTGATTTTTAGTTTTCCCAATTTATACGCCCATGAGTGGAAGTGCCCTATGCTCTCCAAGCTGTGTTTTTTAGATGTTTCAGAACACACCGTACACTTCTCCAGAGTGGCTGTTGGCAATTTACATCCCGCCCATCAGCGTAGCAAGGCTCCCATTTCTCCATGGCCGGTCCTGCATTTCTGGTTTGGACACTTTTTTCCGCATGGCCCTTTTGCCCGCTGGGAAGCGAGACTTCTTTGGAGCGCTGATTGGCCTTTCCAGGTTGCTTGGTTGGCCAAAAAGGGCGTATGCGTTTTTTCCTGAATATATTCAGGAAAAAACGCATACGCCCTTTTTGGCCAAGGGCATCATTGTCCACGTTTTGCCGCTTTTCATGTGCTTTCAAGGCGATTCGAATCTACCTCCTGAAATCTGTTTCCTGCAATTCTGCCTTGCTTTCAAAGCCTCTTCGTTGCCTTCCCTTAATATATTTGTGGACGAGAGGTATCATTTAAAACTCTGCAGGTCTGTGAATTGCAGTGCCCCTGAGCTCCATTTTTCAACTCGCTTTTTTGGGAGCTGGCCGCAAAAGCGCAGGATTGCTTCAGGCCCTCTTCTGGTTCTGGGGGGCAGGCTGAGCTTGTGCTTAATTCTTCTTCCTGATGGGAAAATAGAGTGACCTGTGCCTGTCCCAACACCTAGAGCTAGTCTCTCATTGGTTCCCCTTCTTCCCCTTCATCCTCAGGACAAATTGCAACCTGTACGGAACAGGAGGTTAAAGGTGCTGATTCTCCAAGGAGGGAGATGGCTAGTAAATCGGCTGGAATGGCGAACCCGAGCATAGGAGATGAGAAATGAGGTGCGTTTTAGAAACCTTTCCCGATCACACGGTGTACCATCTTCTGGGTTTCTCATGCCTGTTTTCGACGTAGGAAGATGCCCTTGAACCTGGAGATTTGGGACCCATGGGATGGGTACCATGCAGTATTACTTGAAAGGGTCTGCGTTGGCTCACCCAACCTCACCGAACCTCTCAGCCCCAAGAGTGTCCACCCTTATGTCTCAATCAGCTGTGGGTCTAGATATGGTCAATCCAGGTTGCATCACAGCCCCTGAACGAATTTTGTAAGAATTTCTCTCTCTTTCACTGTCTTTGTTTCACGGGTTTTGAAAAGTAATTTATTTTTATAATGGGGTTTAGCTGCTTTTCACGGCTGTGTTTATGCCGCTTTACACCCCCTTGACTCACTTACAGAGAGATATCAATACATAGGTTTGAAGATTCTTCCTAGTCAGATATATTCTTGTGCGGTGAATAGGGGGTGTTGAGTCCAGTTCACTGAAAAAGGAATAGGTCTTGTCTCTTACATATTGGGTTTATGGAACGGTATCGGAGCTAATTTGAAACCCTTGTTTTATGCATCACCCCACCTCACCTTTCCCGTTCAGCAGCCATAGTGTGTTTCCTAAACGTGTGACTCTGTTCTGTTTTGTAATTCAGTTCAAGTGTAGCGGTTTTTACATTCCCTCTCTAAGTGATATCTTATGATAAGTGTCTTTTTCTGTGTGACTTATTTCACTTAGAATCGTCGTACCTAAATCCACTCATCGTGCTGCTACTAGCCTTATGACGTTGATTTCATGGCTGAGTGATATTCCATTGTACATGAGGACCCCAACTTCTTTATCCATTTTTCTCTTTCCTAGGATATTTAAGGTGTAATGAAGTGGGGGTTCTTGTCAACAGAGCAGCCCTAAACTTCGGGGTGCCTGTGTCTTGCTGATTTTTAGTTTTCCCAATTTATACGCCCATGAGTGGAAGTGCCCTATGCTCTCCAAGCTGTGTTTTTTAGATGTTTCAGAACACACCGTACACTTCTCCAGAGTGGCTGTTGGCAATTTACATCCCGCCCATCAGCGTAGCAAGGCTCCCATTTCTCCATGGCCGGTCCTGCATTTCTGGTTTGGACACTTTTTTCCGCATGGCCCTTTTGCCCGCTGGGAAGCGAGACTTCTTTGGAGCGCTGATTGGCCTTTCCAGGTTGCTTGGTTGGCCAAAAAGGGCGTATGCGTTTTTTCCTGAATATATTCAGGAAAAAACGCATACGCCCTTTTTGGCCAAGGGCATCATTGTCCACGTTTTGCCGCTTTTCATGTGCTTTCAAGGCGATTCGAATCTACCTCCTGAAATCTGTTTCCTGCAATTCTGCCTTGCTTTCAAAGCCTCTTCGTTGCCTTCCCTTAATATATTTGTGGACGAGAGGTATCATTTAAAACTCTGCAGGTCTGTGAATTGCAGTGCCCCTGAGCTCCATTTTTCAACTCGCTTTTTTGGGAGCTGGCCGCAAAAGCGCAGGATTGCTTCAGGCCCTCTTCTGGTTCTGGGGGGCAGGCTGAGCTTGTGCTTAATTCTTCTTCCTGATGGGAAAATAGAGTGACCTGTGCCTGTCCCAACACCTAGAGCTAGTCTCTCATTGGTTCCCCTTCTTCCCCTTCATCCTCAGGACAAATTGCAACCTGTACGGAACAGGAGGTTAAAGGTGCTGATTCTCCAAGGAGGGAGATGGCTAGTAAATCGGCTGGAATGGCGAACCCGAGCATAGGAGATGAGAAATGAGGTGCGTTTTAGAAACCTTTCCCGATCACACGGTGTACCATCTTCTGGGTTTCTCATGCCTGTTTTCGACGTAGGAAGATGCCCTTGAACCTGGAGATTTGGGACCCATGGGATGGGTACCATGCAGTATTACTTGAAAGGGTCTGCGTTGGCTCACCCAACCTCACCGAACCTCTCAGCCCCAAGAGTGTCCACCCTTATGTCTCAATCAGCTGTGGGTCTAGATATGGTCAATCCAGGTTGCATCACAGCCCCTGAACGAATTTTGTAAGAATTTCTCTCTCTTTCACTGTCTTTGTTTCACGGGTTTTGAAAAGTAATTTATTTTTATAATGGGGTTTAGCTGCTTTTCACAGCTGTGTTTATGCCGCTTTACACCCCCTTGACTCACTTACAGAGAGATATCAATACATAGGTTTGAAGATTCTTCCTAGTCAGATATATTCTTGTGCGGTGAATAGGGGGTGTTGAGTCCAGTTCACTGAAAAAGGAATAGGTCTTGTCTCTTACATATTGGGTTTATGGAACGGTATCGGAGCTAATTTGAAACCCTTGTTTTATGCATCACCCCACCTCACCTTTCCCGTTCAGCAGCCATAGTGTGTTTCCTAAACGTGTGACTCTGTTCTGTTTTGTAATTCAGTTCAAGTGTAGCGGTTTTTACATTCCCTCTCTAAGTGATATCTTATGATAAGTGTCTTTTTCTGTGTGACTTATTTCACTTAGAATCGTCGTACCTAAATCCACTCATCGTGCTGCTACTAGCCTTATGACGTGGATTTCATGGCTGAGTGATATTCCATTGTACATGAGGACCCCAACTTCTTTATCCATTTTTCTCTTTCCTAGGATATTTAAGGTGTAATGAAGTGGGGGTTCTTGTCAACAGAGCAGCCCTAAACTTTGGGGTGCCTGTGTCTTGCTGATTTTTAGTTTTCCCAATTTATACGCCCATGAGTGGAAGTGCCCTATGCTCTCCAAGCTGTGTTTTTTAGATGTTTCAGAACACACCGTACACTTCTCCAGAGTGGCTGTTGGCAATTTACATCCCGCCCATCAGCGTAGCAAGGCTCCCATTTCTCCATGGCCGGTCCTGCATTTCTGGTTTGGACACTTTTTTCCGCATGGCCCTTTTGCCCGCTGGGAAACGAGACTTCTTTGGAGCGCTGATTGGCCTTTCCAGGTTGCTTGGTTGGCCAAAAAGGGCGTATGCGTTTTTTCCTGAATATATTCAGGAAAAAACGCATACGCCCTTTTTGGCCAAGGGCATCATTGTCCACGTTTTGCCACTTTTCATGTGCTTTCAAGGCGATTCGAATCTACCTCCTGAAATCTGTTTCCTGCAATTCTGCCTTGCTTTCAAAGCCTCTTCGTTGCCTTCCCTTAATATATTTGTGGACGAGAGGTATCATTTAAAACTCTGCAGGTTTGTGAATTGCAGTGCCCCTGAGCTCCATTTTTCAACTCGCTTTTTTGGGAGCTGGCCGCAAAAGCGCAGGATTGCTTCAGGCCCTCTTCTGGTTCTGGGGGGCAGGCTGAGCTTGTGCTTAATTCTTCTTCCTGATGGGAAAATAGAGTGACCTGTGCCTGTCCCAACACCTAGAGCTAGTCTCTCATTGGTTCCCCCTCTTCCCGTTCATCCTCAGGACAAATTGCAACCTGTACGGAACAGGAGGTTAAAGGTGCTGATTCTCCAAGGAGGGAGATGGCTAGTAAATCGGCTGGAATGGCGAACCCGAGCAAAGGAGATGAGAAATGAGGTGCGTTTTAGAAACCTTTCCCGATCACACGGTGTACCATCTTCTGGGTTTCTCATGCCTGTTTTCGACGTAGGAAGATGCCCTTGAACCTGGAGATTTGGGACCCATGGGATGGGTACCATGCAGTATTACTTGAAAGGGTCTGCGTTGGCTCACCCAACCTCACCGAACCTCTCAGCCCCAAGAGTGTCCACCCTTATGTCTCAATCAGCTGTGGGTCTAGATATGGTCAATCCAGGTTGCATCACAGCCCCTGAACGAATTTTGTAAGAATTTCTCTCTCTTTCACTGTCTTTGTTTCACGGGTTTTGAAAAGTAATTTATTTTTATAATGGGGTTTAGCTGCTTTTCACGGCTGTGTTTATGCCGCTTTACACCCCCTTGACTCACTTACAGAGAGATATCAATACATAGGTTTGAAGATTCTTCCTAGTCAGATATATTCTTGTGCGGTGAATAGGGGGTGTTGAGTCCAGTTCACTGAAAAAGGAATAGGTCTTGTCTCTTACATATTGGGTTTATGGAACGGTATCGGAGCTAATTTGAAACCCTTGTTTTATGCATCACCCCACCTCACCTTTCCCGTTCAGCAGCCATAGTGTGTTTCCTAAACGTGTGACTCTGTTCTGTTTTGTAATTCAGTTCAAGTGTAGCGGTTTTTACATTCCCTCTCTAAGTGATATCTTATGATAAGTGTCTTTTTCTGTGTGACTTATTTCACTTAGAATCGTCGTACCTAAATCCACTCATCGTGCTGCTACTAGCCTTATGACGTTGATTTCATGGCTGAGTGATATTCCATTGTACATGAGGACCCCAACTTCTTTATCCATTTTTCGATTTCCTAGGATATTTAAGGTGTAATGAAGTGGGGGTTCTTGTCAACAGAGCAGCCCTAAACTTTGGGGTGCCTGTGTCTTGCTGATTTTTAGTTTTCCCAATTTATACGCCCATGAGTGGAAGTGCCCTATGCTCTCCAAGCTGTGTTTTTTAGATGTTTCAGAACACACCGTACACTTCTCCAGAGTGGCTGTTGGCAATTTACATCCCGCCCATCAGCGTAGCAAGGCTCCCATTTCTCCATGGCCGGTCCTGCATTTCTGGTTTGGACACTTTTTTCCGCATGGCCCTTTTGCCCGCTGGGAAGCGAGACTTCTTTGGAGCGCTGATTGGCCTTTCCAGGTTGCTTGGTTGGCCAAAAAGGGCGTATGCGTTTTTTCCTGAATATATTCAGGAAAAAACGCATACGCCCTTTTTGGCCAAGGGCATCATTGTCCACGTTTTGCCGCTTTTCATGTGCTTTCAAGGCGATTCGAATCTACCTCCTGAAATCTGTTTCCTGCAATTCTGCCTTGCTTTCAAAGCCTCTTCGTTGCCTTCCCTTAATATATTTGTGGACGAGAGGTATCATTTAAAACTCTGCAGGTTTGTGAATTGCAGTGCCCCTGAGCTCCATTTTTCAACTCGCTTTTTTGGGAGCTGGCCGCAAAAGCGCAGGATTGCTTCAGGCCCTCTTCTGGTTCTGGGGGGCAGGCTGAGCTTGTGCTTAATTCTTCTTCCTGATGGGAAAATAGAGTGACCTGTGCCTGTCCCAACACCTAGAGCTAGTCTCTCATTGGTTCCCCCTCTTCCCGTTCATCCTCAGGACAAATTGCAACCTGTACGGAACAGGAGGTTAAAGGTGCTGATTCTCCAAGGAGGGAGATGGCTAGTAAATCGGCTGGAATGGCGAACCCGAGCAAAGGAGATGAGAAATGAGGTGCGTTTTAGAAACCTTTCCCGATCACACGGTGTACCATCTTCTGGGTTTCTCATGCCTGTTTTCGACGTAGGAAGATGCCCTTGAACCTGGAGATTTGGGACCCATGGGATGGGTACCATGCAGTATTACTTGAAAGGGTCTGCGTTGGCTCACCCAACCTCACCGAACCTCTCAGCCCCAAGAGTGTCCACCCTTATGTCTCAATCAGCTGTGGGTCTAGATATGGTCAATCCAGGTTGCATCACAGCCCCTGAACGAATTTTGTAAGAATTTCTCTCTCTTTCACTGTCTTTGTTTCACGGGTTTTGAAAAGTAATTTATTTTTATAATGGGGTTTAGCTGCTTTTCACGGCTGTGTTTATGCCGCTTTACACCCCCTTGACTCACTTACAGAGAGATATCAATACATAGGTTTGAAGATTCTTCCTAGTCAGATATATTCTTGTGCGGTGAATAGGGGGTGTTGAGTCCAGTTCACTGAAAAAGGAATAGGTCTTGTCTCTTACATATTGGGTTTATGGAACGGTATCGGAGCTAATTTGAAACCCTTGTTTTATGCATCACCCCACCTCACCTTTCCCGTTCAGCAGCCATAGTGTGTTTCCTAAACGTGTGACTCTGTTCTGTTTTGTAATTCAGTTCAAGTGTAGCGGTTTTTACATTCCCTCTCTAAGTGATATCTTATGATAAGTGTCTTTTTCTGTGTGACTTATTTCACTTAGAATCGTCGTACCTAAATCCACTCATCGTGCTGCTACTAGCCTTATGACGTTGATTTCATGGCTGAGTGATATTCCATTGTACATGAGGACCCCAACTTCTTTATCCATTTTTCGATTTCCTAGGATATTTAAGGTGTAATGAAGTGGGGGTTCTTGTCAACAGAGCAGCCCTAAACTTTGGGGTGCCTGTGTCTTGCTGATTTTTAGTTTTCCCAATTTATACGCCCATGAGTGGAAGTGCCCTATGCTCTCCAAGCTGTGTTTTTTAGATGTTTCAGAACACACCGTACACTTCTCCAGAGTGGCTGTTGGCAATTTACATCCCACCCATCAGCGTAGCAAGGTTCCCATTTCTCCATGGCCGGTCCTGCATTTCTGGTTTGGACACTTTTTTCCGCATGGCCCTTTTGCCCGCTGGGAAGCGAGACTTCTTTGGAGCGCTGATTGGCCTTTCCAGGTTGCTTGGTTGGCCAAAAAGGGCGTATGCGTTTTTTCCTGAATATATTCAGGAAAAAACGCATACGCCCTTTTTGGCCAAGGGCATCATTGTCCACGTTTTGCCGCTTTTCATGTGCTTTCAAGGCGATTCGAATCTACCTCCTGAAATCTGTTTCCTGCAATTCTGCCTTGCTTTCAAAGCCTCTTCGTTGCCTTCCCTTAATATATTTGTGGACGAGAGGTATCATTTAATACTCTGCAGTTTTGTGAATTGCAGGGCCCCTGAGCTCCATTTTTCAACTCGCTTTTTTGGGAGCTGGCCGCAAAAGCGCAGGATTGCTTCAGGCCCTCTTCTGGTTCTGGGGGGCAGGCTGAGCTTGTGCTTAATTCTTCTTCCTGTTGGGAAAATAGAGTGACCTGTGCCTGTCCCAACACCTAGAGCTAGTCTCTCATTGGTTCCCCCTCTTCCCCATCATCCTCAGGACAAATTGCCACCTGTACGGAACAGGAGGTTAAAGGTGCTGATTCTCCAAGGAGGGAGATGGCTAGTAAATCGGCTGGAATGGCGAACCCGAGCAAAGGAGATGAGAAATGAGGTGCGTTTTAGAAACCTTTCCCGATCACACGGTGTACCATCTTCTGGGTTTCTCATGCCTGTTTTCGATGTAGGAAGATGCCCTTGAACCTGGAGATTTGGGACCCATGGGATGGCTACCATGCAGTATTACTTGAAAGAGTCTGCGTTGGCTCACCCAACCTCACCGAACCTCTCAGCCCCAAGAGTGTCCACCCTTATGTCTCAATCAGCTGTGGGTCTAGATATGGTCAATCCAGGTTGCATCACAGCCCCTGAACGAATTTTGTAAGAATTTCTCTCTCTTTCACTGTCTTTGTTTCACGGGTTTTGAAAAGTAATTTATTTTTATAATGGGGTTTATCTGCTTTTCACGGCTGTGTTTATGCCGCTTTACACCCCCTTGACTCACTTACAGAGAGATATCAATACATAGGTTTGAAGATTCTTCCTAGTCAGATATATTCTTGTGCGGTGAATAGGGGGTGTTGAGTCCAGTTCACTGAAAAAGGAATAGGTCTTGTCTCTTACATATTGGGTTTATGGAACGGTATCTGAGCTAATTTGAAACCCTTGTTTTATGCATCACCCCACCTCACCTTTCCCGTTCAGCAGCCATAGTGTGTTTTCTAAATGTGTGACTCTGTTCTGTTTTGCAATTCAGTTCAAGTGTAGCGGTTTTTACATTCCCTCTCTAAGTGATATCTTATGATAAGTGTCTTTTTCTGTGTGACTTATTTCACTTAGAATCGTCGTACCTAAATCCACTCATCATGCTGCTACTAGCCTTATGACGTTGATTTCATGGCTGAGTGATATTCCATTGTACATGAGGACCACAACTTCTTTATCCATTTTTCTCTTTCCTAGGATATTTAAGGTGTAATGAAGTGGGGGTTCTTGTCAACAGAGCAGCCCTAAACTTTGGGGTGCCTGTGTCTTGCTGATTTTTAGTTTTCCAATTTATACGCCCATGAGTGGAAGTGCCCTATGCTCTCCAAGCTGTGTTTTTTAGATGTTTCAGAACACACCGTACACTTCTCCAGAGTGGCTGTTGGCAATTTACATCCCACCCATCAGCGTAGCAAGGCTCCCATTTCTCCATGGCCGGTCCTGCATTTCTGGTTTGGACACTTTTTTCCACATGGCCCTTTTGCCCGCTGGGAAGCGAGACTTTTTTGGAGCGCTGATTGGCCTTTCCAGGTTGCTTGGTTGGCCAAAAAGGGCGTATGCATTTTTTCCTGAATATATTCAGGAAAAAACGCATACGCCCTTTTTGGCCAAGGGCATCATTGTCCACGTTTTGCCGCTTTTCATGTGCTTTCAAGGCGATTCGAATCTACCTCCTGAAATCTGTTTCCTGCAATTCTGCCTTGCTTTCAAAGCCTCTTCGTTGCCTTCCCTTAATATATTTGTGGACGACAGGTATCATTTAAAACTCTGCAGGTTTGTGAATTGCAGGGCCCCTGAGCTCCATTTTTCAACTCGCTTTTTTGGAAGCTGGCCGCAAAAGCGCAGGATTGCTTCAGGCCCTCTTCTGGTTCTGGGGGGCAGGCTGAGCTTGTGCTTAATTCTTCTTCCTGATGGGAAAATAGAGTGACCCGTGCCTGTCCCAAAATCTAGAGCTAGTCTCTCATTGGTTCCCCCTCTTCCCGTTCATCCTCAGGACAAATTGCAACCTGTACGGAACAGGAGGTTAAAGTTGCTGATCCTCCAAAGAGGGAGATGGCTAATAAATCGGCTGGAATGGCGAACCCGAGCAAAGGAGATGAGAAATGAGGTGCGTTTTAGAAACCTTTCCCGATCACAGGGTGTACCATCTTCTGGGTTTCTCATGCCTGTTTTCGATGTAGGAAGATGCCCTTGAACCTGCAGATTTGGGACCCATGGGATGGGTACCATGCAGTATTACTTGAAAGGGTCTGCGTTGGCTCACCCAACCTCACCGAACCTCTCAGCCCCAAGAGTGTCCACCCTTATGTCTCAATCAGCTGTGGGTCTAGATATGGTCAATCCAGGTTGCATCACAGCCCCTGAACGAATTTTGTAAGAATTTCTCTCTCTTTCACTGTCTTTGTTTCACGGGTTTTGAAAAGTAATTTATTTTTATAATGGGGTTTAGCTGCTTTTCACGGCTGTGTTTATGCCGCTTTACACCCCCTTGACTCACTTACAGAGAGATATCAATACATAGGTTTGAAGATTCTTACTAGTCAGATGTATTCTTGTGCGGTGAATAGGGGGTGTTGAGTCCAGTTCACTGAGCAAGGAATAGGTCTTGTCTCTTACATATTGGGTTTATGGAACGGTATCTGAGCTAATTTGAAACCCTTGTTTTATGCATCACCCCACCTCACCTTTCCCGTTCAGCAGCCATAGTGTGTTTCCTAAATGTGTGACTCTGTTCTGTTTTGCAATTCAGTTCAAGTGTAGCGGTTTTTACATTCCCTCTATAAGTGATATCTTATGATAAGTGTCTTTTTCTGTGTGACTTATTTCACTTAGAATCGTCGTACCTAAATCCACTCATCGTGCTGCTACTAGCCTTATGACGTTGATTTCATGGCTGAGTGATATTCCATTGTACATGAGGACCACAACTTCTTTATCCATTTTTCTCTTTCCTAGGATATTGAAGGTGTAATGAAGTGGGGGTTCTTGTCAACAGAGCAGCCCTAAACTTTGGGGTGCCTGTGTCTTGCTGATTTTTAGTTTTCCAATTTATACGCCCATGAGTGGAAGTGCCCTATGC
This sequence comes from Balaenoptera acutorostrata, assembly GCF_949987535.1. Lineage (NCBI taxonomy): Eukaryota > Metazoa > Chordata > Mammalia > Artiodactyla > Balaenopteridae > Balaenoptera > Balaenoptera acutorostrata. Next base: position 286,071 of record NW_026646632.1, read on the forward strand.
TCTCCAAGCTGTGTTTTTTAGAAGTTTCAGAACACACCGTACACTTCTCCAGAGTGGCTGTTGGCAATTTACATCCCACCCATCAGCGTAGCAAGGCTCCCATTTCTCCATGGCCGGTCCTGCATTTCTGGTTTGGACACTTTTTTCCGCATGGCCCTTTTGCCCGCTGGGAAGCGAGACTTCTTTGGAGCGCTGATTGGCCTTTCCAGGTTGCTTGGTTGGCCAAAAAGGGCGTATGCGTTTTTTCCTGAATATATTCAGGAAAAAACGCATACGCCCTTTTTGGCCAAGGGCATCATTGTCCACGTTTTGCCGCTTTTCATGTGCTTTCAAGGCGATTCGAATCTACCTCCTGAAATCTGTTTCCTGCAATTCTGCCTTGCTTTCAAAGCCTCTTCGTTGCCTTCCCTTAATATATTTGTGGACGAGAGGTATCATTTAAAACTCTGCAGTTTTGTGAATTGCAGCGCCCCTGAGCTCCATTTTTCAACTCGCTTTTTTGGGAGCTGGCCGCAAAAGCGCAGGATTGCTTCAGGCCCTCTTCTGGTTCTGGGGGGCAGGCTGAGCTTGTGCTTAATTCTTCTTCCTGATGGGAAAATAGAGTGACCTGTGCCTGTCCCAACACCTAGAGCTAGTCTCTCATTGGTTCCCCCTCTTCCCCTTCATCCTCAGGACAAATTGCAACCTGTACGGAACAGGAGGTTAAAGGTGCTGATTCTCCAAGGAGGGAGATGGCTAGTAAATCGGCTGGAATGGCGAACCCGAGCCAAGGAGATGAGAAATGAGGTGCGTTTTAGAAACCTTTCCCGATCACACGGTGTACCATCTTCTGGGTTTCTCATGCCTGTTTTCGATGTAGGAAGATGCCCTTGAACCTGGAGATTTGGGACCCATGGGATGGGTACCATGCAGTATTACTTGAAAGGGTCTGCGTTGGCTCACCCAACCTCACCGAACCTCTCAGCCCCAAGAGTGTCCACCCTTATGTCTCAATCAGCTGTGGGTCTAGATAAGGTCAATCCAGGTTGCATCACAGCCCCTGAACGAATTTTGTAAGAATTTCTCTCTCTTTCACTGTCTTTGTTTCACGGGTTTTTAAAAGTAATTTATTTTTATAATAGGGTTTAGCTGCTTTTCACGGCTGTGTTTATGCCGCTTTACACCCCCTTGACTCACTTACAGAGAGATATCAATACATAGGTTTGAAGATTCTTACTAGTCAGATATATTCTTGTGCGGTGAATAGGGGGTGTTGAGTCCAGTTCACTGAAAAAGGAATCGGTCTTGTCTCTTACAAATTGGGTTTATGGAACGGTATCTGAGCTAATTTGAAACCCTTGTTTTATGCATCACCCCACCTCACCTTTCCCGTTCAGCAGCCATAGTGTGTTTCCTAAATGTGTGACTCTGTTCTGTTTTGCAATTCAGTTCAAGTGTAGCGGTTTTTACATTCCCTCTATAAGTGATATCTTATGATAAGTGTCTTTTTCTGTGTGACTTATTTCACTTAGAATCGTCGTACCTAAATCCACTCATCGTGCTGCTACTAGCCTTATGACGTTGATTTCATGGCTGAGTGATATTCCATTGTACATGAGGACCACAACTTCTTTATCCATTTTTCTCTTTCCTAGGATATTTAAGGTGTAATGAAGTGGGGGTTCTTGTCAACAGAGCAGCCCTAAACTTTGGGGTGCCTGTGTCTTGCTGATTTTTAGTTTTCCAATTTATACGCCCATGAGTGGAAGTGCCCTATGCTCTCCAAGCTGTGTTTTTTAGATGTTTCAGAACACACCGTACACTTCTCCAGAGTGGCTGTTGGCAATTTACATCCCACCCATCAGCGTAGCAAGGCTCCCATTTCTCCATGGCCGGTCCTGCATTTCTGGTTTGGACACTTTTTTCCGCATGGCCCTTTTGCCCGCTGGGAAGCGAGACTTCTTTGGAGCGCTGATTTGCCTTTCCAGGTTGCTTGGTTGGCCAAAAAGGGCGTATGCGTTTTTTCCTGAATATATTCAGGAAAAAACGCATACGCCTTTTTTGGCCAAGGGCATCATTGTCCACGTTTTGCCGCTTTTCATGTGCTTTCAAGGCGATTCGAATCTACCTCCTGAAATCTGTTTCCTGCAATTCTGCCTTGCTTTCAAAGCCTCTTCGTTGCCTTCCCTTAATATATTTGTGGACGAGAGGTATCATTTAAAACTCTGCAGTTTTGTGAATTGCAGCGCCCCTGAGCTCCATTTTTCAACTCGCTTTTTTGGGAGCTGGCCGCAAAAGCGCAGGATTGCTTCAGGCCCTCTTCTGGTTCTGGGGGGCAGGCTGAGCTTGTGCTTAATTCTTCTTCCTGATGGGAAAATAGAGTGACCTGTGCCTGTCCCAACACCTAGAGCTAGTCTCTCATTGGTTCCCCCTCTTCCCCTTCATCCTCAGGACAAATTGCAACCTGTACGGAACAGGAGGTTAAAGGTGCTGATTCTCCAAGGAGGGAGATGGCTAGTAAATCGGCTGGAATGGCGAACCCGAGCAAAGGAGATGAGAAATGAGGTGCGTTTTAGAAACCTTTCCCGAGCACACGGTGTACCATCTTCTGGGTTTCTCATGCCTGTTTTCGACGTAGGAAGATGCCCTTGAACCTGGAGATTTGGGACCCATGGGATGGGTACCATGCAGTATTACTTGAAAGGGTCTGCGTTGGCTCACCCAACCTCACCGAACCTCTCAGCCCCAAGAGTGTCCACCCTTATGTCTCAATCAGCTGTGGGTCTAGATATGGTCAATCCAGGTTGCATCACAGCCCCTGAACGAATTTTGTAAGAATTTCTCTCTCTTTCACTGTCTTTGTTTCACGGGTTTTGAAAAGTAATTTATTTTTATAATGGGGTTTAGCTGCTTTTCACGGCTGTGTTTATGCCGCTTTACACCCCGTTGACTCACTTACAGAGAGATATCAATACATAGGTTTGAAGATTCTTACTAGTCAGATATATTCTTGTGCGGTGAATAGGGGGTGTTGAGTCCAGTTCACTGAAAAAGGAATAGGTCTTGTCTCTTACATATTGGGTTTATGGAACGGTATCTGAGCTAATTTGAAACCCTTGTTTTATGCATCACCCCACCTCACCTTTCCCGTTCAGCAGCCATAGTGTGTTTTCTAAATGTGTGACTCTGTTCTGTTTTGCAATTCAGTTCAAGTGTAGCGGTTTTTACATTCCCTCTAGAAGTGATATCTTATGATAAGTGTCTTTTTCTGTGTGACTTATTTCACTTAGAATCGTCGTACCTAAATCCACTCATCGTGCTGCTACTAGCCTTATGACGTTGATTTCATGGCTGAGTGATATTCCATTGTACATGAGGACCACAACTTCTTTATCCATTTTTCTCTTTCCTAGGATATTTAAGGTGTAATGAAGTGGGGGTTCTTGTCAACAGAGCAGCCCTAAACTTTGGGGTGCCTGTGTCTTGCTGATTTTTAGTTTTCCAATTTATACGCCCATGAGTGGAAGTGCCCTATGCTCTCCAAGCTGTGTTTTTTAGATGTTTCAGAACACACCGTACACTTCTCCAGAGTGGCTGTTGGCAATTTACATCCCACCCATCAGCGTAGCAAGGCTCCCATTTCTCCATGGCCGGTCCTGCATTTCTGGTTTGGACACTTTTTTCCGCATGGCCCTTTTGCCCGCTGGGAAGCGAGACTTCTTTGGAGCGCTGATTTGCCTTTCCTGGTTGCTTGGTTGGCCAAAAAGGGCGTATGCGTTTTTTCCTGAATATATTCAGGAAAAAACGCATACGCCCTTTTTGGCCAAGGGCATCATTGTCCACGTTTTGCCGCTTTTCATGTGCTTTCAAGGCGATTCGAATCTACCTCCTGAAATCTGTTTCCTGCAATTCTGCCTTGCTTTCAAAGCCTCTTCGTTGCCTTCCCTTAATATATTTGTGGACGACAGGTATCATTTAAAACTCTGCAGTTTTGTGAATTGCAGCGCCCCTGAGCTCCATTTTTCAACTCGCTTTTTTGGGAGCTGGCCGCAAAAGCGCAGGATTGCTTCAGGCCCTCTTCTGGTTCTGGGGGGCAGGCTGAGCTTGTGCTTAATTCTTCTTACTGATGGGAAAATAGAGTGACCTGTGCCTGTCCCAACACCTAGAGCTAGTCTCTCATTGGTTCCCCCTCTTCCCCTTCATCCTCAGGACAAATTGCAACCTGTACGGAACAGGAGGTTAAAGGTGCTGATTCTCCAAGGAGGGAGATGGCTAGTAAATCGGCTGGAATGGCGAACCCGAGCCAAGGAGATGAGAAATGAGGTGCGTTTTAGAAACCTTTCCCGATCACACGGTGTACCATCTTCTGGGTTTCTCATGCCTGTTTTCGATGTAGGAAGATGCCCTTGAACCTGGAGATTTGGGACCCATGGGATGGGTACCATGCAGTATTACTTGAAAGGGTCTGCGTTGGCTCACCCAACCTCACCGAACCTCTCAGCCCCAAGAGTGTCCACCCTTATGTCTCAATCAGCTGTGGGTCTAGATATGGTCAATCCAGGTTGCATCACAGCCCCTGAACGAATTTTGTAAGAATTTCTCTCTCTTTCACTGTCTTTGTTTCACGGGTTTTTAAAAGTAATTTATTTTTATAATAGGGTTTAGCTGCTTTTCACGGCTGTGTTTTTGCCGCTTTACACCCCCTTGACTCACTTACAGAGAGATATCAATACATAGGTTTGAAGATTCTTACTAGTCAGATATATTCTTGTGCGGTGAATAGGGGGTGTTGAGTCCAGTTCACTGAAAAAGGAATCGGTCTTGTCTCTTACAAATTGGGTTTATGGAACGGTATCTGAGCTAATTTGAAACCCTTGTTTTATGCATCACCCCACCTCACCTTTCCCGTTCAGCAGCCATAGTGTGTTTTCTAAATGTGTGACTCTGTTCTGTTTTGCAATTCAGTTCAAGTGTAGCTGTTTTTACATTCCCTCTATAAGTGATATCTTATGATAAGTGTCTTTTTCTGTGTGACTTATTTCACTTAGAATTGTCGTACCTAAATCCACTCATCGTGCTGCTACTAGCCTTATGACGTTGATTTCATGGCTGAGTGATATTCCATTGTACATGAGGACCACAACTTCTTTATCCATTTTTCTCTTTCCTAGGATATTTAAGGTGTAATGAAGTGGGGGTTCTTGTCAACAGAGCAGCCCTAAACTTTGGGGTGCCTGTGTCTTGCTGATTTTTAGTTTTCCGATTTATACGCCCATGAGTGGAAGTGCCCTATGCTCTCCAAGCTGTGTTTTTTAGATGTTTCAGAACACACCGTACACTTCTCCAGAGTGGCTGTTGGCAATTTACATCCCACCCATCAGCGTAGCAAGGCTCCCATTTCTCCATGGCCGGTCCTGCATTTCTGGTTTGGACACTTTTTTCCGCATGGCCCTTTTGCCCGCTGGGAAGCGAGACTTCTTTGGAGCGCTGATTTGCCTTTCCAGGTTGCTTGGTTGGCCAAAAAGGGCGTATGCTTTTTTTCCTGAATATATTCAGGAAAAAACGCATACGCCCTTTTTGGCCAAGGGCATCATTGTCCACGTTTTGCCGCTTTTCATGTGCTTTCAAGGCGATTCGAATCTACCTCCTGAAATCTGTTTCCTGCAATTCTGCCTTGCTTTCAAAGCCTCTTCGTTGCCTTCCCTTAATATATTTGTGGACGAGAGGTATCATTTAAAACTCTGCAGGTTTGTGAATTGCAGTGCCCCTGAGCTCCATTTTTCAACTCGCTTTTTTGGGAGCTGGCTGCAAAAGCGCAGGATTGCTTCAGGCCATCTTCTGGTTCTGGGGGGCAGGCTGAGCTTGTGCTTAATTCTTCTTACTGATGGGAAAATAGAGTGACCTGTGCCTGTCCCAACACCTAGAGCTAGTCTCTCATTGGTTCCCCCTCTTCCCCTTCATTCTCAGGACAAATTGCAACCTGTACAGAACAGGAGGTTAAAGGTGCTGATTCTCCAAGGAGGGAGATGGCTAGTAAATCGGCTGGAATGGCGAACCCGAGCAAAGGAGATGAGAAATGAGGTGCGTTTTAGAAACCTTTCCCGAGCACACGGTGTACCATCTTCTTGGTTTCTCATGCCTGTTTTCGATGTAGGAAGATGCCCTTGAACCTGGAGATTTGGGACCCATGGGATGGGTACCATGCAGTATTACTTGAAAGGGTCTGCGTTGGCTCACCCAACCTCACCGAACCTCTCAGCCCCAAGAGTGTCCACCCTTATGTCTCAATCAGCTGTGGGTCTAGATATGGTCAATCCAGGTTGCATCACAGCCCCTGAACGAATTTTGTAAGAATTTCTCTCTCTTTCACTGTCTTTGTTTCACGGGTTTTGAAAAGTAATTTATTTTTATAATGGGGTTTAGCTGCTTTTCACGGCTGTGTTTATGCCGCTTTACACCCCCATGACTCACTTACAGAGAGATATCAATACATAGGTTTGAAGATTCTTACTAGTCAGATATATTCTTGTGCGGTGAATAGGGGGTGTTGAGTCCAGTTCACTGAAAAAGGAATAGGTCTTGTCTCTTACATATTGGGTTTATGGAACGGTATCTGAGCTAATTTGAAACCCTTGTTTTATGCATCACCCCACCTCACCTTTCCCGTTCAGCAGCCATAGTGTGTTTCCTAAACGTGGGACTCTGTTCTGTTTTGCAATTCAGTTCAAGTGTAGCGGTTTTTACATTCCCTCTAGAAGTGATATCTTATGATAAGTGTCTTTTTCTGTGTGACTTATTTCACTTAGAATCGTCGTACCTAAATCCACTCATCGTGCTGCTACTAGCCTTATGACGTTGATTTCATGGCTGAGTGATATTCCATTGTACATGAGGACCACAACTTCTTTATCCATTTTTCTCTTTCCTAGGATATTTAAGGTGTAATGAAGTGGGGGTTCTTGTCAACAGAGCAGCCCTAAACTTTGGGGTGCCTGTGTCTTGCTGATTTTTAGTTTTCCAATTTATACGCCCATGAGTGGAAGTGCCCTATGCTCTCCAAGCTGTGTTTTTTAGATGTTTCAGAACACACCGTACACTTCTCCAGAGTGGCTGTTGGCAATTTACATCCCACCCATCAGCGTAGCAAGGCTCCCATTTCTCCATGGCCGGTCCTGCATTTCTGGTTTGGACACTTTTTTCCGCATGGCCCTTTTGCCCGCTGGGAAGCGAGACTTCTTTGGAGCGCTGATTGGCCTTTCCAGGTTGCTTGGTTGGCCAAAAAGGGCGTATGCGTTTTTTCCTGAATATATTCAGGAAAAAACGCATACGCCCTTTTTGGCCAAGGGCATCATTGTCCACGTTTTGCCGCTTTTCATGTGCTTTCAAGGCGATTCGAATCTACCTCCTGAAATCTGTTTCCTGCAATTCTGCCTTGCTTTCAAAGCCTCTTCGTTGCCTTCCCTTAATATATTTGTGGACGAGAGGTATCATTTAAAACTCTGCAGGTTTGTGAATTGCAGTGCCCCTGAGCTCCATTTTTCAACTCGCTTTTTTGGGAGCTGGCTGCAAAAGCGCAGGATTGCTTCAGGCCATCTTCTGGTTCTGGGGGGCAGGCTGAGCTTGTGCTTAATTCTTCTTACTGATGGGAAAATAGAGTGACCTGTGCCTGTCCCAACACCTAGAGCTAGTCTCTCATTGGTTCCCCCTCTTCCCCTTCATTCTCAGGACAAATTGCAACCTGTACAGAACAGGAGGTTAAAGGTGCTGATTCTCCAAGGAGGGAGATGGCTAGTAAATCGGCTGGAATGGCGAACCCGAGCAAAGGAGATGAGAAATGAGGTGCGTTTTAGAAACCTTTCCCGAGCACACGGTGTACCATCTTCTTGGTTTCTCATGCCTGTTTTCGATGTAGGAAGATGCCCTTGAACCTGGAGATTTGGGACCCATGGGATGGGTACCATGCAGTATTACTTGAAAGGGTCTGCGTTGGCTCACCCAACCTCACCGAACCTCTCAGCCCCAAGAGTGTCCACCCTTATGTCTCAATCAGCTGTGGGTCTAGATATGGTCAATCCAGGTTGCATCACAGCCCCTGAACGAATTTTGTAAGAATTTCTCTCTCTTTCACTGTCTTTGTTTCACGGGTTTTGAAAAGTAATTTATTTTTATAATGGGGTTTAGCTGCTTTTCACGGCTGTGTTTATGCCGCTTTACACCCCCATGACTCACTTACAGAGAGATATCAATACATAGGTTTGAAGATTCTTACTAGTCAGATATATTCTTGTGCGGTGAATAGGGGGTGTTGAGTCCAGTTCACTGAAAAAGGAATAGGTCTTGTCTCTTACATATTGGGTTTATGGAACGGTATCTGAGCTAATTTGAAACCCTTGTTTTATGCATCACCCCACCTCACCTTTCCCGTTCAGCAGCCATAGTGTGTTTCCTAAACGTGGGACTCTGTTCTGTTTTGCAATTCAGTTCAAGTGTAGCGGTTTTTACATTCCCTCTAGAAGTGATATCTTATGATAAGTGTCTTTTTCTGTGTGACTTATTTCACTTAGAATCGTCGTACCTAAATCCACTCATCGTGCTGCTACTAGCCTTATGACGTTGATTTCATGGCTGAGTGATATTCCATTGTACATGAGGACCACAACTTCTTTATCCATTTTTCTCTTTCCTAGGATATTTAAGGTGTAATGAAGTGGGGGTTCTTGTCAACAGAGCAGCCCTAAACTTTGGGGTGCCTGTGTCTTGCTGATTTTTAGTTTTCCAATTTATACGCCCATGAGTGGAAGTGCCCTATGCTCTCCAAGCTGTGTTTTTTAGATGTTTCAGAACACACCGTACACTTCTCCAGAGTGGCTGTTGGCAATTTACATCCCACCCATCAGCGTAGCAAGGCTCCCATTTCTCCATGGCCGGTCCTGCATTTCTGGTTTGGACACTTTTTTCCGCATGGCCCTTTTGCCCGCTGGGAAGCGAGACTTCTTTGGAGCGCTGATTTGCCTTTCCTGGTTGCTTGGTTGGCCAAAAAGGGCGTATGCGTTTTTTCCTGAATATATTCAGGAAAAAACGCATACGCCCTTTTTGGCCAAGGGCATCATTGTCCACGTTTTGCCGCTTTTCATGTGCTTTCAAGGCGATTCGAATCTACCTCCTGAAATCTGTTTCCTGCAATTCTGCCTTGCTTTCAAAGCCTCTTCGTTGCCTTCCCTTAATATATTTGTGGACGACAGGTATCATTTAAAACTCTGCAGTTTTGTGAATTGCAGCGCCCCTGAGCTCCATTTTTCAACTCGCTTTTTTGGGAGCTGGCCGCAAAAGCGCAGGATTGCTTCAGGCCCTCTTCTGGTTCTGGGGGGCAGGCTGAGCTTGTGCTTAATTCTTCTTACTGATGGGAAAATAGAGTGACCTGTGCCTGTCCCAACACCTAGAGCTAGTCTCTCATTGGTTCCCCCTCTTCCCCTTCATCCTCAGGACAAATTGCAACCTGTACGGAACAGGAGGTTAAAGGTGCTGATTCTCCAAGGAGGGAGATGGCTAGTAAATCGGCTGGAATGGCGAACCCGAGCCAAGGAGATGAGAAATGAGGTGCGTTTTAGAAACCTTTCCCGATCACACGGTGTACCATCTTCTGGGTTTCTCATGCCTGTTTTCGATGTAGGAAGATGCCCTTGAACCTGGAGATTTGGGACCCATGGGATGGGTACCATGCAGTATTACTTGAAAGGGTCTGCGTTGGCTCACCCAACCTCACCGAACCTCTCAGCCCCAAGAGTGTCCACCCTTATGTCTCAATCAGCTGTGGGTCTAGATATGGTCAATCCAGGTTGCATCACAGCCCCTGAACGAATTTTGTAAGAATTTCTCTCTCTTTCACTGTCTTTGTTTCACGGGTTTTTAAAAGTAATTTATTTTTATAATAGGGTTTAGCTGCTTTTCACGGCTGTGTTTTTGCCGCTTTACACCCCCTTGACTCACTTACAGAGAGATATCAATACATAGGTTTGAAGATTCTTACTAGTCAGATATATTCTTGTGCGGTGAATAGGGGGTGTTGAGTCCAGTTCACTGAAAAAGGAATCGGTCTTGTCTCTTACAAATTGGGTTTATGGAACGGTATCTGAGCTAATTTGAAACCCTTGTTTTATGCATCACCCCACCTCACCTTTCCCGTTCAGCAGCCATAGTGTGTTTTCTAAATGTGTGACTCTGTTCTGTTTTGCAATTCAGTTCAAGTGTAGCTGTTTTTACATTCCCTCTATAAGTGATATCTTATGATAAGTGTCTTTTTCTGTGTGACTTATTTCACTTAGAATTGTCGTACCTAAATCCACTCATCGTGCTGCTACTAGCCTTATGACGTTGATTTCATGGCTGAGTGATATTCCATTGTACATGAGGACCACAACTTCTTTATCCATTTTTCTCTTTCCTAGGATATTTAAGGTGTAATGAAGTGGGGGTTCTTGTCAACAGAGCAGCCCTAAACTTTGGGGTGCCTGTGTCTTGCTGATTTTTAGTTTTCCGATTTATACGCCCATGAGTGGAAGTGCCCTATGCTCTCCAAGCTGTGTTTTTTAGATGTTTCAGAACACACCGTACACTTCTCCAGAGTGGCTGTTGGCAATTTACATCCCACCCATCAGCGTAGCAAGGCTCCCATTTCTCCATGGCCGGTCCTGCATTTCTGGTTTGGACACTTTTTTCCGCATGGCCCTTTTGCCCGCTGGGAAGCGAGACTTCTTTGGAGCGCTGATTTGCCTTTCCAGGTTGCTTGGTTGGCCAAAAAGGGCGTATGCTTTTTTTCCTGAATATATTCAGGAAAAAACGCATACGCCCTTTTTGGCCAAGGGCATCATTGTCCACGTTTTGCCGCTTTTCATGTGCTTTCAAGGCGATTCGAATCTACCTCCTGAAATCTGTTTCCTGCAATTCTGCCTTGCTTTCAAAGCCTCTTCGTTGCCTTCCCTTAATATATTTGTGGACGAGAGGTATCATTTAAAACTCTGCAGGTTTGTGAATTGCAGTGCCCCTGAGCTCCATTTTTCAACTCGCTTTTTTGGGAGCTGGCTGCAAAAGCGCAGGATTGCTTCAGGCCATCTTCTGGTTCTGGGGGGCAGGCTGAGCTTGTGCTTAATTCTTCTTACTGATGGGAAAATAGAGTGACCTGTGCCTGTCCCAACACCTAGAGCTAGTCTCTCATTGGTTCCCCCTCTTCCCCTTCATTCTCAGGACAAATTGCAACCTGTACAGAACAGGAGGTTAAAGGTGCTGATTCTCCAAGGAGGGAGATGGCTAGTAAATCGGCTGGAATGGCGAACCCGAGCAAAGGAGATGAGAAATGAGGTGCGTTTTAGAAACCTTTCCCGAGCACACGGTGTACCATCTTCTTGGTTTCTCATGCCTGTTTTCGATGTAGGAAGATGCCCTTGAACCTGGAGATTTGGGACCCATGGGATGGGTACCATGCAGTATTACTTGAAAGGGTCTGCGTTGGCTCACCCAACCTCACCGAACCTCTCAGCCCCAAGAGTGTCCACCCTTATGTCTCAATCAGCTGTGGGTCTAGATATGGTCAATCCAGGTTGCATCACAGCCCCTGAACGAATTTTGTAAGAATTTCTCTCTCTTTCACTGTCTTTGTTTCACGGGTTTTGAAAAGTAATTTATTTTTATAATGGGGTTTAGCTGCTTTTCACGGCTGTGTTTATGCCGCTTTACACCCCCATGACTCACTTACAGAGAGATATCAATACATAGGTTTGAAGATTCTTACTAGTCAGATATATTCTTGTGCGGTGAATAGGGGGTGTTGAGTCCAGTTCACTGAAAAAGGAATAGGTCTTGTCTCTTACATATTGGGTTTATGGAACGGTATCTGAGCTAATTTGAAACCCTTGTTTTATGCATCACCCCACCTCACCTTTCCCGTTCAGCAGCCATAGTGTGTTTCCTAAACGTGGGACTCTGTTCTGTTTTGCAATTCAGTTCAAGTGTAGCGGTTTTTACATTCCCTCTAGAAGTGATATCTTATGATAAGTGTCTTTTTCTGTGTGACTTATTTCACTTAGAATCGTCGTACCTAAATCCACTCATCGTGCTGCTACTAGCCTTATGACGTTGATTTCATGGCTGAGTGATATTCCATTGTACATGAGGACCACAACTTCTTTATCCATTTTTCTCTTTCCTAGGATATTTAAGGTGTAATGAAGTGGGGGTTCTTGTCAACAGAGCAGCCCTAAACTTTGGGGTGCCTGTGTCTTGCTGATTTTTAGTTTTCCAATTTATACGCCCATGAGTGGAAGTGCCCTATGCTCTCCAAGCTGTGTTTTTTAGATGTTTCAGAACACACCGTACACTTCTCCAGAGTGGCTGTTGGCAATTTACATCCCACCCATCAGCGTAGCAAGGCTCCCATTTCTCCATGGCCGGTCCTGCATTTCTGGTTTGGACACTTTTTTCCGCATGGCCCTTTTGCCCGCTGGGAAGCGAGACTTCTTTGGAGCGCTGATTGGCCTTTCCAGGTTGCTTGGTTGGCCAAAAAGGGCGTATGCGTTTTTTCCTGAATATATTCAGGAAAAAACGCATACGCCCTTTTTGGCCAAGGGCATCATTGTCCACGTTTTGCCGCTTTTCATGTGCTTTCAAGGCGATTCGAATCTACCTCCTGAAATCTGTTTCCTGCAATTCTGCCTTGCTTTCAAAGCCTCTTCGTTGCCTTCCCTTAATATATTTGTGGACGAGAGGTATCATTTAAAACTCTGCAGGTTTGTGAATTGCAGTGCCCCTGAGCTCCATTTTTCAACTCGCTTTTTTGGGAGCTGGCTGCAAAAGCGCAGGATTGCTTCAGGCCATCTTCTGGTTCTGGGGGGCAGGCTGAGCTTGTGCTTAATTCTTCTTACTGATGGGAAAATAGAGTGACCTGTGCCTGTCCCAACACCTAGAGCTAGTCTCTCATTGGTTCCCCCTCTTCCCCTTCATTCTCAGGACAAATTGCAACCTGTACAGAACAGGAGGTTAAAGGTGCTGATTCTCCAAGGAGGGAGATGGCTAGTAAATCGGCTGGAATGGCGAACCCGAGCAAAGGAGATGAGAAATGAGGTGCGTTTTAGAAACCTTTCCCGAGCACACGGTGTACCATCTTCTTGGTTTCTCATGCCTGTTTTCGATGTAGGAAGATGCCCTTGAACCTGGAGATTTGGGACCCATGGGATGGGTACCATGCAGTATTACTTGAAAGGGTCTGCGTTGGCTCACCCAACCTCACCGAACCTCTCAGCCCCAAGAGTGTCCACCCTTATGTCTCAATCAGCTGTGGGTCTAGATATGGTCAATCCAGGTTGCATCACAGCCCCTGAACGAATTTTGTAAGAATTTCTCTCTCTTTCACTGTCTTTGTTTCACGGGTTTTGAAAAGTAATTTATTTTTATAATGGGGTTTAGCTGCTTTTCACGGCTGTGTTTATGCCGCTTTACACCCCCATGACTCACTTACAGAGAGATATCAATACATAGGTTTGAAGATTCTTACTAGTCAGATATATTCTTGTGCGGTGAATAGGGGGTGTTGAGTCCAGTTCACTGAAAAAGGAATAGGTCTTGTCTCTTACATATTGGGTTTATGGAACGGTATCTGAGCTAATTTGAAACCCTTGTTTTATGCATCACCCCACCTCACCTTTCCCGTTCAGCAGCCATAGTGTGTTTCCTAAACGTGGGACTCTGTTCTGTTTTGCAATTCAGTTCAAGTGTAGCGGTTTTTACATTCCCTCTAGAAGTGATATCTTATGATAAGTGTCTTTTTCTGTGTGACTTATTTCACTTAGAATCGTCGTACCTAAATCCACTCATCGTGCTGCTACTAGCCTTATGACGTTGATTTCATGGCTGAGTGATATTCCATTGTACATGAGGACCACAACTTCTTTATCCATTTTTCTCTTTCCTAGGATATTTAAGGTGTAATGAAGTGGGGGTTCTTGTCAACAGAGCAGCCCTAAACTTTGGGGTGCCTGTGTCTTGCTGATTTTTAGTTTTCCAATTTATACGCCCATGAGTGGAAGTGCCCTATGCTCTCCAAGCTGTGTTTTTTAGATGTTTCAGAACACACCGTACACTTCTCCAGAGTGGCTGTTGGCAATTTACATCCCACCCATCAGCGTAGCAAGGCTCCCATTTCTCCATGGCCGGTCCTGCATTTCTGGTTTGGACACTTTTTTCCGCATGGCCCTTTTGCCCGCTGGGAAGCGAGACTTCTTTGGAGCGCTGATTGGCCTTTCCAGGTTGCTTGGTTGGCCAAAAAGGGCGTATGCGTTTTTTCCTGAATATATTCAGGAAAAAACGCATACGCCCTTTTTGGCCAAGGGCATCATTGTCCACGTTTTGCCGCTTTTCATGTGCTTTCAAGGCGATTCGAATCTACCTCCTGAAATCTGTTTCCTGCAATTCTGCCTTGCTTTCAAAGCCTCTTCGTTGCCTTCCCTTAATATATTTGTGGACGAGAGGTATCATTTAAAACTCTGCAGTTTTGTGAATTGCAGCGCCCCTGAGCTCCATTTTTCAACTCGCTTTTTTGGGAGCTGGCCGCAAAAGCGCAGGATTGCTTCAGGCCCTCTTCTGGTTCTGGGGGGCAGGCTGAGCTTGTGCTTAATTCTTCTTCCTGATGGGAAAATAGAGTGACCTGTGCCTGTCCCAACACCTAGAGCTAGTCTCTCATTGGTTCCCCCTCTTCCCCTTCATCCTCAGGACAAATTGCAACCTGTACGGAACAGGAGGTTAAAGGTGCTGATTCTCCAAGGAGGGAGATGGCTAGTAAATCGGCTGGAATGGCGAACCCGAGCCAAGGAGATGAGAAATGAGGTGCGTTTTAGAAACCTTTCCCGATCACACCGTGTACCATCTTCTGGGTTTCTCATGCCTGTTTTCGATGTAGGAAGATGCCCTTGAACCTGGAGATTTGGGACCCATGGGATGGGTACCATGCAGTATTACTTGAAAGGGTCTGCGTTGGCTCACCCAACCTCACCGAACCTCTCAGCCCCAAGAGTGTCCACCCTTATGTCTCAATCAGCTGTGGATCTATATATGGTCAATCCAGGTTGCATCACAGCCCCTGAATGAATTTGTAAGAATTTCTCTCTCTTTCACTGTCTTTGTTTCACGGGTTTTGAAAAGTAATTTATTTTTATAATGGGGTTTAGCTGCTTTTCACGGCTGTGTTTATGCCGCTTTACACCCCCTTGACTCACTTACAGAGAGATATTAATACATAGGTTTGAAGATTCTTACTAGTCAGATATATTCTTGTGCGGTGAATAGGGGGTGTTGAGTCCAGTTCACTGAAAAAGGAATCGGTCTTGTCTCTTACAAATTGGGTTTATGGAACGGTATCTGAGCTAATTTGAAACCCTTGTTTTATGCATCACCCCACCTCACCTTTCCCGTTCAGCAGCCATAGTGTGTTTTCTAAATGTGTGACTCTGTTCTGTTTTGCAATTCAGTTCAAGTGTAGCGGTTTTTACATTCCCTCTATAAGTGATATCTTATGATAAGTATCTTTTTCTGTGTGACTTATTTCACTTAGAATCGTCGTACCTAAATCCACTCATCGTGCTGCTACTAGCCTTATGACGTTGATTTCATGGCTGAGTGATATTCCATTGTACATGAGGACCACAAATTCGTTATCCATTTTTCTCTTTCCTAGGATATTGAAGGTGTAATGAAGTGGGGGTTCTTGTCAACAGAGCAGCCCTAAACTTTGGGGTGCCAGTGTCTTGCTGATTTTTAGTTTTCCAATTTATACGCCCATGAGTGGAAGTGCCCTATGCTCTCCAAGCTGTGTTTTTTAGATGTTTCAGAACACACCGTACACTTCTCCAGAGTGGCTGTTGGCAATTTACATCCCACCCATCAGCGTAGCAAGGCTCCCATTTCTCCATGGCCGGTCCTGCATTTCTGGTTTGGACACTTTTTTCCGCATGGCCCTTTTGCCCACTGGGAAGCGAGACTTCTTTGGAGCGCTGATTTGCCTTTCCAGGTAGCTTGGTTGGCCAAAAAGGGCGTATGCTTTTTTTCCTGAATATATTCAGGAAAAAACGCATACGCCCTTTTTGGCCAAGGGCATCATTGTCCACGTTTTGCCGCTTTTCATGTGCTTTCAAGGCGATTCGAATCTACCTCCTGAAATCTGTTTCCTGCAATTCTGCCTTGCTTTCAAAGCCTCTTCGTTGCCTTCCCTTAATATATTTGTGGACGAGAGGTATCATTTAAAACTCTGCAGGTTTGTGAATTGCAGTGCCCCTGAGCTCCATTTTTCAACTCGCTTTTTTGGGAGCTGGCTGCAAAAGCGCAGGATTGCTTCAGGCCCTCTTCTGGTTCTGGGGGGCAGGCTGAGCTTGTGCTTAATTCTTCTTCCTGATGGGAAAATAGAGTGACCTGTGGCGGTCCCAAAACCTAGAGCTAGTCTCTCATTGGTTCCCCCTCTTCCCCTTCATCCTCAGGACAAATTGCAACCTATACGGAACAGGAGGTTAAAGGTGCTGATTCTCCAAGGAGGGAGATGGCTAGTAAATCGGCTGGAATGGCGAACCCGAGCCAAGGAGATGAGAAATGAGGTGCGTTTTAGAAACCTTTCCCGATCACACGGTGTACCATCTTCTGGGTTTCTCATGCCTGTTTTCGATGTAGGAAGATGCCCTTGAACCTGGAGATTTGGGACCCATGGGATGGGTACCATGCAGTATTACTTGAAAGGGTCTGCGTTGGCTCACCCAACCTCACCGAACCTCTCAGCCCCAAGAGTGTCCACCCTTATGTCTCAATCAGCTGTGGGTCTAGATATGGTCAATCCAGGTTGCATCACAGCCCCTGAACGAATTTTGTAAGAATTTCTCTCTCTTTCACTGTCTTTGTTTCACGGGTTTTTAAAAGTAATTTATTTTTATAATAGGGTTTAGCTGCTTTTCACGGCTGTGTTTTTGCCGCTTTACACCCCCTTGACTCACTTACAGAGAGATATCAATACATAGGTTTGAAGATTCTTACTAGTCAGATATATTCTTGTGCGGTGAATAGGGGGTGTTGAGTCCAGTTCACTGAAAAAGGAATCGGTCTTGTCTCTTACAAATTGGGTTTATGGAACGGTATCTGAGCTAATTTGAAACCCTTGTTTTATGCATCACCCCACCTCACCTTTCCCGTTCAGCAGCCATAGTGTGTTTTTTAAATGTGTGACTCTGTTCTGTTTTGCAATTCAGTTCAAGTGTAGCGGTTTTTACATTCCCTCTATAAGTGATATCTTATGATAAGTGTCTTTTTCTGTGTGACTTATTTCACTTAGAATTGTCGTACCTAAATCCACTCATCGTGCTGCTACTAGCCTTATGACGTTGATTTCATGGCTGAGTGATATTCCATTGTACATGAGGACCACAACTTCTTTATCCATTTTTCTCTTTCCTAGGATATTTAAGGTGTAATGAAGTGGGGGTTCTTGTCAACAGAGCAGCCCTAAACTTTGGGGTGCCTGTGTCTTGCTGATTTTTAGTTTTCCGATTTATACGCCCATGAGTGGAAGTGCCCTATGCTCTCCAAGCTGTGTTTTTTAGATGTTTCAGAACACACCGTACACTTCTCCAGAGTGGCTGTTGGCAATTTACATCCCACCCATCAGCGTAGCAAGGCTCCCATTTCTCCATGGCCGGTCCTGCATTTCTGGTTTGGACACTTTTTTCCGCATGGCCCTTTTGCCCGCTGGGAAGCGAGACTTCTTTGGAGCGCTGATTTGCCTTTCCAGGTTGCTTGGTTGGCCAAAAAGGGCGTATGCTTTTTTTCCTGAATATATTCAGGAAAAAACGCATACGCCCTTTTTGGCCAAGGGCATCATTGTCCACGTTTTGCCGCTTTTCATGTGCTTTCAAGGCGATTCGAATCTACCTCCTGAAATCTGTTTCCTGCAATTCTGCCTTGCTTTCAAAGCCTCTTCGTTGCCTTCCCTTAATATATTTGTGGACGAGAGGTATCATTTAAAACTCTGCAGGTTTGTGAATTGCAGTGCCCCTGAGCTCCATTTTTCAACTCGCTTTTTTGGGAGCAGGCTGCAAAAGCGCAGGATTGCTTCAGGCCATCTTCTGGTTCTGGGGGGCAGGCTGAGCTTGTGCTTAATTCTTCTTCCTGATGGGAAAATAGAGTGACCTGTGCCTGTCCCAACACCTAGAGCTAGTCTCTCATTGGTTCCCCCTCTTCCCCTTCATTCTCAGGACAAATTGCAACCTGTACAGAACAGGAGGTTAAAGGTGCTGATTCTCCAAGGAGGGAGATGGCTAGTAAATCGGCTGGAATGGCGAACCCGAGCAAAGGAGATGAGAAATGAGGTGCGTTTTAGAAACCTTTCCCGAGCACACGGTGTACCATCTTCTTGGTTTCTCATGCCTGTTTTCGATGTAGGAAGATGCCCTTGAACCTGGAGATTTGGGACCCATGGGATGGGTACCATGCAGTATTACTTGAAAGGGTCTGCGTTGGCTCACCCAACCTCACCGAACCTCTCAGCCCCAAGAGTGTCCACCCTTATGTCTCAATCAGCTGTGGGTCTAGATATGGTCAATCCAGGTTGCATCACAGCCCCTGAACGAATTTTGTAAGAATTTCTCTCTCTTTCACTGTCTTTGTTTCACGGGTTTTGAAAAGTAATTTATTTTTATAATGGGGTTTAGCTGCTTTTCACGGCTGTGTTTATGCCGCTTTACACCCCCATGACTCACTTACAGAGAGATATCAATACATAGGTTTGAAGATTCTTACTAGTCAGATATATTCTTGTGCGGTGAATAGGGGGTGTTGAGTCCAGTTCACTGAAAAAGGAATAGGTCTTGTCTCTTACATATTGGGTTTATGGAACGGTATCTGAGCTAATTTGAAACCCTTGTTTTATGCATCACCCCACCTCACCTTTCCCGTTCAGCAGCCATAGTGTGTTTCCTAAACGTGGGACTCTGTTCTGTTTTGCAATTCAGTTCAAGTGTAGCGGTTTTTACATTCCCTCTAGAAGTGATATCTTATGATAAGTGTCTTTTTCTGTGTGACTTATTTCACTTAGAATCGTCGTACCTAAATCCACTCATCGTGCTGCTACTAGCCTTATGACGTTGATTTCATGGCTGAGTGATATTCCATTGTACATGAGGACCACAACTTCTTTATCCATTTTTCTCTTTCCTAGGATATTTAAGGTGTAATGAAGTGGGGGTTCTTGTCAACAGAGCAGCCCTAAACTTTGGGGTGCCTGTGTCTTGCTGATTTTTAGTTTTCCAATTTATACGCCCATGAGTGGAAGTGCCCTATGCTCTCCAAGCTGTGTTTTTTAGATGTTTCAGAACACACCGTACACTTCTCCAGAGTGGCTGTTGGCAATTTACATCCCACCCATCAGCGTAGCAAGGCTCCCATTTCTCCATGGCCGGTCCTGCATTTCTGGTTTGGACACTTTTTTCCGCATGGCCCTTTTGCCCGCTGGGAAGCGAGACTTCTTTGGAGCGCTGATTGGCCTTTCCAGGTTGCTTGGTTGGCCAAAAAGGGCGTATGCGTTTTTTCCTGAATATATTCAGGAAAAAACGCATACGCCCTTTTTGGCCAAGGGCATCATTGTCCACGTTTTGCCGCTTTTCATGTGCTTTCAAGGCGATTCGAATCTACCTCCTGAAATCTGTTTCCTGCAATTCTGCCTTGCTTTCAAAGCCTCTTCGTTGCCTTCCCTTAATATATTTGTGGACGAGAGGTATCATTTAAAACTCTGCAGTTTTGTGAATTGCAGCGCCCCTGAGCTCCATTTTTCAACTCGCTTTTTTGGGAGCTGGCCGCAAAAGCGCAGGATTGCTTCAGGCCCTCTTCTGGTTCTGGGGGGCAGGCTGAGCTTGTGCTTAATTCTTCTTCCTGATGGGAAAATAGAGTGACCTGTGCCTGTCCCAACACCTAGAGCTAGTCTCTCATTGGTTCCCCCTCTTCCCCTTCATCCTCAGGACAAATTGCAACCTGTACGGAACAGGAGGTTAAAGGTGCTGATTCTCCAAGGAGGGAGATGGCTAGTAAATCGGCTGGAATGGCGAACCCGAGCCAAGGAGATGAGAAATGAGGTGCGTTTTAGAAACCTTTCCCGATCACACCGTGTACCATCTTCTGGGTTTCTCATGCCTGTTTTCGATGTAGGAAGATGCCCTTGAACCTGGAGATTTGGGACCCATGGGATGGGTACCATGCAGTATTACTTGAAAGGGTCTGCGTTGGCTCACCCAACCTCACCGAACCTCTCAGCCCCAAGAGTGTCCACCCTTATGTCTCAATCAGCTGTGGATCTATATATGGTCAATCCAGGTTGCATCACAGCCCCTGAATGAATTTGTAAGAATTTCTCTCTCTTTCACTGTCTTTGTTTCACGGGTTTTGAAAAGTAATTTATTTTTATAATGGGGTTTAGCTGCTTTTCACGGCTGTGTTTATGCCGCTTTACACCCCCTTGACTCACTTACAGAGAGATATCAATACATAGGTTTGAAGATTCTTACTAGTCAGATATATTCTTGTGCGGTGAATAGGGGGTGTTGAGTCCAGTTCACTGAAAAAGGAATCGGTCTTGTCTCTTACAAATTGGGTTTATGGAACGGTATCTGAGCTAATTTGAAACCCTTGTTTTATGCATCACCCCACCTCACCTTTCCCGTTCAGCAGCCATAGTGTGTTTTCTAAATGTGTGACTCTGTTCTGTTTTGCAATTCAGTTCAAGTGTAGCGGTTTTTACATTCCCTCTATAAGTGATATCTTATGATAAGTATCTTTTTCTGTGTGACTTATTTCACTTAGAATCGTCGTACCTAAATCCTCTCATCGTGCTGCTACTAGCCTTATGACGTTGATTTCATGGCTGAGTGATATTCCATTGTACATGAGGACCACAAATTCGTTATCCATTTTTCTCTTTCCTAGGATATTGAAGGTGTAATGAAGTGGGGGTTCTTGTCAACAGAGCAGCCCTAAACTTTGGGGTGCCAGTGTCTTGCTGATTTTTAGTTTTCCAATTTATACGCCCATGAGTGGAAGTGCCCTATGCTCTCCAAGCTGTGTTTTTTAGATGTTTCAGAACACACCGTACACTTCTCCAGAGTGGCTGTTGGCAATTTACATCCCACCCATCAGCGTAGCAAGGCTCCCATTTCTCCATGGCCGGTCCTGCATTTCTGGTTTGGACACTTTTTTCCGCATGGCCCTTTTGCCCACTGGGAAGCGAGACTTCTTTGGAGCGCTGATTTGCCTTTCCAGGTAGCTTGGTTGGCCAAAAAGGGCGTATGCTTTTTTTCCTGAATATATTCAGGAAAAAACGCATACGCCCTTTTTGGCCAAGGGCATCATTGTCCACGTTTTGCCGCTTTTCATGTGCTTTCAAGGCGATTCGAATCTACCTCCTGAAATCTGTTTCCTGCAATTCTGCCTTGCTTTCAAAGCCTCTTCGTTGCCTTCCCTTAATATATTTGTGGACGAGAGGTATCATTTAAAACTCTGCAGGTTTGTGAATTGCAGTGCCCCTGAGCTCCATTTTTCAACTCGCTTTTTTGGGAGCTGGCTGCAAAAGCGCAGGATTGCTTCAGGCCCTCTTCTGGTTCTGGGGGGCAGGCTGAGCTTGTGCTTAATTCTTCTTCCTGATGGGAAAATAGAGTGACCTGTGCCGGTCCCAAAACCTAGAGCTAGTCTCTCATTGGTTCCCCCTCTTCCCCTTCATCCTCAGGACAAATTGCAACCTATACGGAACAGGAGGTTAAAGGTGCTGATTCTCCAAGGAGGGAGATGGCTAGTAAATCGGCTGGAATGGCGAACCCGAGCCAAGGAGATGAGAAATGAGGTGCGTTTTAGAAACCTTTCCCGATCACACGGTGTACCATCTTCTGGGTTTCTCATGCCTGTTTTCGATGTAGGAAGATGCCCTTGAACCTGGAGATTTGGGACCCATGGGATGGGTACCATGCAGTATTACTTGAAAGGGTCTGCGTTGGCTCACCCAACCTCACCGAACCTCTCAGCCCCAAGAGTGTCCACCCTTATGTCTCAATCAGCTGTGGGTCTAGATATGGTCAATCCAGGTTGCATCACAGCCCCTGAACGAATTTTGTAAGAATTTCTCTCTCTTTCACTGTCTTTGTTTCACGGGTTTTTAAAAGTAATTTATTTTTATAATAGGGTTTAGCTGCTTTTCACGGCTGTGTTTTTGCCGCTTTACACCCCCTTGACTCACTTACAGAGAGATATCAATACATAGGTTTGAAGATTCTTACTAGTCAGATATATTCTTGTGCGGTGAATAGGGGGTGTTGAGTCCAGTTCACTGAAAAAGGAATCGGTCTTGTCTCTTACAAATTGGGTTTATGGAACGGTATCTGAGCTAATTTGAAACCCTTGTTTTATGCATCACCCCACCTCACCTTTCCCGTTCAGCAGCCATAGTGTGTTTTCTAAATGTGTGACTCTGTTCTGTTTTGCAATTCAGTTCAAGTGTAGCGGTTTTTACATTCCCTCTATAAGTGATATCTTATGATAAGTGTCTTTTTCTGTGTGACTTATTTCACTTAGAATTGTCGTACCTAAATCCACTCATCGTGCTGCTACTAGCCTTATGACGTTGATTTCATGGCTGAGTGATATTCCATTGTACATGAGGACCACAACTTCTTTATCCATTTTTCTCTTTCCTAGGATATTTAAGGTGTAATGAAGTGGGGGTTCTTGTCAACAGAGCAGCCCTAAACTTTGGGGTGCCTGTGTCTTGCTGATTTTTAGTTTTCCGATTTATACGCCCATGAGTGGAAGTGCCCTATGCTCTCCAAGCTGTGTTTTTTAGATGTTTCAGAACACACCGTACACTTCTCCAGAGTGGCTGTTGGCAATTTACATCCCACCCATCAGCGTAGCAAGGCTCCCATTTCTCCATGGCCGGTCCTGCATTTCTGGTTTGGACACTTTTTTCCGCATGGCCCTTTTGCCCGCTGGGAAGCGAGACTTCTTTGGAGCGCTGATTTGCCTTTCCAGGTTGCTTGGTTGGCCAAAAATGGCGTATGCTTTTTTTCCTGAATATATTCAGGAAAAAACGCATACGCCCTTTTTGGCCAAGGGCATCATTGTCCACGTTTTGCCGCTTTTCATGTGCTTTCAAGGCGATTCGAATCTACCTCCTGAAATCTGTTTCCTGCAATTCTGCCTTGCTTTCAAAGCCTCTTCGTTGCCTTCCCTTAATATATTTGTGGACGAGAGGTATCATTTAAAACTCTGCAGGTTTGTGAATTGCAGTGCCCCTGAGCTCCATTTTTCAACTCGCTTTTTTGGGAGCAGGCTGCAAAAGCGCAGGATTGCTTCAGGCCATCTTCTGGTTCTGGGGGGCAGGCTGAGCTTGTGCTTAATTCTTCTTCCTGATGGGAAAATAGAGTGACCTGTGCCTGTCCCAACACCTAGAGCTAGTCTCTCATTGGTTCCCCCTCTTCCCCTTCATTCTCAGGACAAATTGCAACCTGTACAGAACAGGAGGTTAAAGGTGCTGATTCTCCAAGGAGGGAGATGGCTAGTAAATCGGCTGGAATGGCGAACCCGAGCAAAGGAGATGAGAAATGAGGTGCGTTTTAGAAACCTTTCCCGAGCACACGGTGTACCATCTTCTTGGTTTCTCATGCCTGTTTTCGATGTAGGAAGATGCCCTTGAACCTGGAGATTTGGGACCCATGGGATGGGTACCATGCAGTATTACTTGAAAGGGTCTGCGTTGGCTCACCCAACCTCACCGAACCTCTCAGCCCCAAGAGTGTCCACCCTTATGTCTCAATCAGCTGTGGGTCTAGATATGGTCAATCCAGGTTGCATCACAGCCCCTGAACGAATTTTGTAAGAATTTCTCTCTCTTTCCCTGTCTTTGTTTCACGGGTTTTGAAAAGTAATTTATTTTTATAATGGGGTTTAGCTGCTTTTCACGGCTGTGTTTATGCCGCTTTACACCCCCATGACTCACTTACAGAGAGATATCAATACATAGGTTTGAAGATTCTTACTAGTCAGATATATTCTTGTGCGGTGAATAGGGGGTGTTGAGTCCAGTTCACTGAAAAAGGAATAGGTCTTGTCTCTTACATATTGGGTTTATGGAACGGTATCTGAGCTAATTTGAAACCCTTGTTTTATGCATCACCCCACCTCACCTTTCCCGTTCAGCAGCCATAGTGTGTTTCCTAAACGTGGGACTCTGTTCTGTTTTGCAATTCAGTTCAAGTGTAGCGGTTTTTACATTCCCTCTAGAAGTGATATCTTATGATAAGTGTCTTTTTCTGTGTGACTTATTTCACTTAGAATCGTCGTACCTAAATCCACTCATCGTGCTGCTACTAGCCTTATGACGTTGATTTCATGGCTGAGTGATATTCCATTGTACATGAGGACCACAACTTCTTTATCCATTTTTCTCTTTCCTAGGATATTTAAGGTGTAATGAAGTGGGGGTTCTTGTCAACAGAGCAGCCCTAAACTTTGGGGTGCCTGTGTCTTGCTGATTTTTAGTTTTCCAATTTATACGCCCATGAGTGGAAGTACCCTATGCTCTCCAAGCTGTGTTTTTTAGATGTTTCAGAACACACCGTACACTTCTCCAGAGTGGCTGTTGGCAATTTACATCCCACCCATCAGCGTAGCAAGGCTCCCATTTCTCCATGGCCGGTCCTGCATTTCTGGTTTGGACACTTTTTTCCGCATGGCCCTTTTGCCCGCTGGGAAGCGAGACTTCTTTGGAGCGCTGATTTGCCTTTCCAGGTTGCTTGGTTGGCCAAAAAGGGCGTATGCGTTTTTTCCTGAATATATTCAGGAAAAAACGCATACGCCTTTTTTGGCCAAGGGCATCATTGTCCACGTTTTGCCGCTTTTCATGTGCTTTCAAGGCGATTCGAATCTACCTCCTGAAATCTGTTTCCTGCAATTCTGCCTTGCTTTCAAAGCCTCTTCGTTGCCTTCCCTTAATATATTTGTGGACGAGAGGTATCATTTAAAACTCTGCAGTTTTGTGAATTGCAGTGCCCCTGAGCTCCATTTTTCAACTCGCTTTTTTGGGAGCTGGCCGCAAAAGCGCAGGATTGCTTCAGGCCCTCTTCTGGTTCTGGGGGGCAGGCTGAGCTTGTGCTTAATTCTTCTTCCTGATGGGAAAATAGAGTGACCTGTGCCTGTCCCAACACCTAGAGCTAGTCTCTCATTGGTTCCCCCTCTTCCCCTTCATCCTCAGGACAAATTGCAACCTGTACGGAACAGGAGGTTAAAGGTGCTGATTCTCCAAGGAGGGAGATGGCTAGTAAATTGGCTGGAATGGCGAACCCGAGCCAAGGAGATGAGAAATGAGGTGCGTTTTAGAAACCTTTCCCGATCACACCGTGTACCATCTTCTGGGTTTCTCATGCCTGTTTTCGATGTAGGAAGATGCCCTTGAACCTGGAGATTTGGGACCCATGGGATGGGTACCATGCAGTATTACTTGAAAGGGTCTGCGTTGGCTCACCCAACCTCACCGAACCTCTCAGCCCCAAGAGTGTCCACCCTTATGTCTCAATCAGCTGTGGATCTATATATGGTCAATCCAGGTTGCATCACAGCCCCTGAACGAATTTGTAAGAATTTCTCTCTCTTTCACTGTCTTTGTTTCACGGGTTTTGAAAAGTAATTTATTTTTATAATGGGGTTTAGCTGCTTTTCACGGCTGTGTTTATGCCGCTTTACACCCCCTTGACTCACTTACAGAGAGATATCAATACATAGGTTTGAAGATTCTTACTAGTCAGATATATTCTTGTGTGGTGAATAGGGGGTGTTGAGTCCAGTTCACTGAAAAAGGAATCGGTCTTGTCTCTTACAAATTGGGTTTATGGAACGGTATCTGAGCTAATTTGAAACCCTTGTTTTATGCATCACCCCACCTCACCTTTCCCGTTCAGCAGCCATAGTGTGTTTTCTAAATGTGTGACTCTGTTCTGTTTTGCAATTCAGTTCAAGTGTAGCGGTTTTTACATTCCCTCTATAAGTGATATCTTATGATAAGTATCTTTTTCTGTGTGACTTATTTCACTTAGAATCGTCGTACCTAAATCCACTCATCGTGCTGCTACTAGCCTTATGACGTTGATTTCATGGCTGAGTGATATTCCATTGTACATGAGGACCACAACTTCGTTATCCATTTTTCTCTTTCCTAGGATATTGAAGGTGTAATGAAGTGGGGGTTCTTGTCAACAGAGCAGCCCTAAACTTTGGGGTGCCTGTGTCTTGCTGATTTTTAGTTTTCCAATTTATACGCCCATGAGTGGAAGTGCCCTATGCTCTCCAAGCTGTGTTTTTTAGATGTTTCAGAACACACCGTACACTTCTCCAGAGTGGCTGTTGGCAATTTACATCCCACCCATCAGCGTAGCAAGGCTCCCATTTCTCCATGGCCGGTCCTGCATTTCTGGTTTGGACACTTTTTTCCGCATGGCCCTTTTGCCCACTGGGAAGCGAGACTTCTTTGGAGCGCTGATTTGCCTTTCCAGGTAGCTTGGTTGGCCAAAAAGGGCGTATGCTTTTTTTCCTGAATATATTCAGGAAAAAACGCATACGCCCTTTTTGGCCAAGGGCATCATTGTCCACGTTTTGCCGCTTTGTATGTGCTTTCAAGGCGATTCGAATCTACCTCCTGAAATCTGTTTCCTGCAATTCTGCCTTGCTTTCAAAGCCTCTTCGTTGCCTTCCCTTAATATATTTGTGGACGAGAGGTATCATTTAAAACTCTGCAGGTTTGTGAATTGCAGTGCCCCTGAGCTCCATTTTTCAACTCGCTTTTTTGGGAGCTGGCTGCAAAAGCGCAGGATTGCTTCAGGCCCTCTTCTGGTTCTGGGGGGCAGGCTGAGCTTGTGCTTAATTCTTCTTCCTGATGGGAAAATAGAGTGACCTGTGCCGGTCCAACACCTAGAGCTAGTCTCTCATTGGTTCCCCCTCTTCCCCTTCATCCTCAGGACAAATTGCAACCTATACGGAACAGGAGGTTAAAGGTGCTGATTCTCCAAGGAGGGAGATGGCTAGTAAATCGGCTGGAATGGCGAACCCGAGCAAAGGAGATGAGAAATGAGGTGCGTTTTAGAAACCTTTCCCGAGCACACGGTGTACCATCTTCTTGGTTTCTCATGCCTGTTTTCGATGTAGGAAGATGCCCTTGAACCTGGAGATTTGGGACCCATGGAATGGGTACCATGCAGTATTACTTGAAAGGGTCTGCGTTGGCTCACCCAACCTCACCAAACCTCTCAGCCCCAAGAGTGTCCACCCTTATGTCTCAATCAGCTGTGGGTCTAGATATGGTCAATCCAGGTTGCATCACAGCCCCTGAACGAATTTTGTAAGAATTTCTCTCTCTTTCACTGTCTTTGTTTCACGGGTTTTGAAAAGTAATTTATTTTTATAATGGGGTTTAGCTGCTTTTCACGGCTGTGTTTATGCCGCTTTACACCCCCATGACTCACTTACAGAGAGATATCAATACATAGGTTTGAAGATTCTTACTAGTCAGATATATTCTTGTGCGGTGAATAGGGGGTGTTGAGTCCAGTTCACTGAAAAAGGAATAGGTCTTGTCTCTTACAAATTGGGTTTATGGAACGGTATCTGAACTAATTTGAAACCCTTGTTTTATGCATCACCCCACCTCACCTTTCCCGTTCAGCAGCCATAGTGTGTTTTCTAAATGTGTGACTCTGTTCTGTTTTGCAATTCAGTTCAAGTGTAGCGGTTTTTACATTCCCTCTATAAGTGATATCTTATGATAAGTGTCTTTTTCTGTGTGACTTATTTCACTTAGAATCGTCGTACCTAAATCCACTCATCGTGCTGCTACTAGCCTTATGACGTTGATTTCATGGCTGAGTGATATTCCATTGTACATGAGGACCACAACTTCTTTATCCATTTTTCTCTTTCCTAGGATATTTAAGGTGTAATGAAGTGGGGGTTCTTGTCAACAGAGCAGCCCTAAACTTTGGGGTGCCTGTGTCTTGCTGATTTTTAGTTTTCCAATTTATACGCCCATGAGTGGAAGTGCCCTATGCTCTCCAAGCTGTGTTTTTTAGATGTTTCAGAACACACCGTACACTTCTCCAGAGTGGCTGTTGGCAATTTACATCCCACCCATCAGCGTAGCAAGGCTCCCATTTCTCCATGGCCGGTCCTGCATTTCTGGTTTGGACACTTTTTTCCGCATGGCCCTTTTGCCCGCTGGGAAGCGAGACTTCTTTGGAGCGCTGATTTGCCTTTCCAGGTTGCTTGGTTGGCCAAAAAGGGCGTATGCGTTTTTTCCTGAATATATTCAGGAAAAAACGCATACGCCTTTTTTGGCCAAGGGCATCATTGTCCACGTTTTGCCGCTTTTCATGTGCTTTCAAGGCGATTCGAATCTACCTCCTGAAATCTGTTTCCTGCAATTCTGCCTTGCTTTCAAAGCCTCTTCGTTGCCTTCCCTTAATATATTTGTGGACGAGAGGTATCATTTAAAACTCTGCAGTTTTGTGAATTGCAGTGCCCCTGAGCTCCATTTTTCAACTCGCTTTTTTGGGAGCTGGCCGCAAAAGCGCAGGATTGCTTCAGGCCCTCTTCTGGTTCTGGGGGGCAGGCTGAGCTTGTGCTTAATTCTTCTTCCTGATGGGAAAATAGAGTGACCTGTGCCTGTCCCAACACCTAGAGCTAGTCTCTCATTGGTTCCCCCTCTTCCCCTTCATCCTCAGGACAAATTGCAACCTGTACGGAACAGGAGGTTAAAGGTGCTGATTCTCCAAGGAGGGAGATGGCTAGTAAATCGGCTGGAATGGCGAACCCGAGCCAAGGAGATGAGAAATGAGGTGCGTTTTAGAAACCTTTCCCGATCACACCGTGTACCATCTTCTGGGTTTCTCATGCCTGTTTTCGATGTAGGAAGATGCCCTTGAACCTGGAGATTTGGGACCCATGGGATGGGTACCATGCAGTATTACTTGAAAGGGTCTGCGTTGGCTCACCCAACCTCACCGAAACTCTCAGCACCAAGAGTGTCCACCCTTATGTCTCAATCAGCTGTGGATCTATATATGGTCAATCCAGGTTGCATCACAGCCCCTGAACGAATTTGTAAGAATTTCTCTCTCTTTCACTGTCTTTGTTTCACGGGTTTTGAAAAGTAATTTATTTTTATAATGGGGTTTAGCTGCTTTTCACGGCTGTGTTTATGCCGCTTTACACCCCCTTGACTCACTTACAGAGAGATATCAATACATAGGTTTGAAGATTCTTACTAGTCAGATATATTCTTGTGCGGTGAATAGGGGGTGTTGAGTCCAGTTCACTGAAAAAGGAATCGGTCTTGTCTCTTACAAATTGGGTTTATGGAACGGTATCTGAGCTAATTTGAAACCCTTGTTTTATGCATCACCCCACCTCACCTTTCCCGTTCAGCAGCCATAGTGTGTTTTCTAAATGTGTGACTCTGTTCTGTTTTGCAATTCAGTTCAAGTGTAGCGGTTTTTACATTCCCTCTATAAGTGATATCTTATGATAAGTATCTTTTTCTGTGTGACTTATTTCACTTAGAATCGTCGTACCTAAATCCACTCATCGTGCTGCTACTAGCCTTATGACGTTGATTTCATGGCTGAGTGATATTCCATTGTACATGAGGACCACAACTTCGTTATCCATTTTTCTCTTTCCTAGGATATTGAAGGTGTAATGAAGTGGGGGTTCTTGTCAACAGAGCAGCCCTAAACTTTGGGGTGCCTGTGTCTTGCTGATTTTTAGTTTTCCGATTTATACGCCCATGAGTGGAAGTGCCCTATGCTCTCCAAGCTGTGTTTTTTAGATGTTTCAGAACACACCGTACACTTCTCCAGAGTGGCTGTTGGCAATTTACATCCCACCCATCAGCGTAGCAAGGCTCCCATTTCTCCATGGCCGGTCCTGCATTTCTGGTTTGGACACTTTTTTCCGCATGGCCCTTTTGCCCACTGGGAAGCGAGACTTCTTTGGAGCGCTGATTTGCCTTTCCAGGTTGCTTGGTTGGCCAAAAAGGGCGTATGCGTTTTTTCCTGAATATATTCAGGAAAAAACGCATACGCCTTTTTTGGCCAAGGGCATCATTGTCCACGTTTTGCCGCTTTTCATGTGCTTTCAAGGCGATTCGAATCTACCTCCTGAAATCTGTTTCCTGCAATTCTGCCTTGCTTTCAAAGCCTCTTCGTTGCCTTCCCTTAATATATTTGTGGACGAGAGGTATCATTTAAAACTCTGCAGTTTTGTGAATTGCAGCGCCCCTGAGCTCCATTTTTCAACTCGCTTTTTTGGGAGCTGGCCGCAAAAGCGCAGGATTGCTTCAGGCCCTCTTCTGGTTCTGGGGGGCAGGCTGAGCTTGTGCTTAATTCTTCTTCCTGATGGGAAAATAGAGTGACCTGTGCCTGTCCCAACACCTAGAGCTAGTCTCTCATTGGTTCCCCCTCTTCCCCTTCATCCTCAGGACAAATTGCAACCTGTACGGAACAGGAGGTTAAAGGTGCTGATTCTCCAAGGAGGGAGATGGCTAGTAAATCGGCTGGAATGGCGAACCCGAGCCAAGGAGATGAGAAATGAGGTGCGTTTTAGAAACCTTTCCCGATCACACCGTGTACCATCTTCTGGGTTTCTCATGCCTGTTTTCGATGTAGGAAGATGCCCTTGAACCTGGAGATTTGGGACCCATGGGATGGGTACCATGCAGTATTACTTGAAAGGGTCTGCGTTGGCTCACCCAACCTCACCGAACCTCTCAGCCCCAAGAGTGTCCACCCTTATGTCTCAATCAGCTGTGGATCTATATATGGTCAATCCAGGTTGCATCACAGCCCCTGAACGAATTTGTAAGAATTTCTCTCTCTTTCACTGTCTTTGTTTCACGGGTTTTGAAAAGTAATTTCTTTTTATAATGGGGTTTAGCTGCTTTTCACGGCTGTGTTTATGCCGCTTTACACCCCCTTGACTCACTTACAGAGAGATATCAATACATAGGTTTGAAGATTCTTACTAGTCAGATATATTCTTGTGCGGTGAATAGGGGGTGTTGAGTCCAGTTCACTGAAAAAGGAATCGGTCTTGTCTCTTACAAATTGGGTTTATGGAATGGTATCTGAGCTAATTTGAAACCCTTGTTTTATGCATCACCCCACCTCACCTTTCCCGTTCAGCAGCCATAGTGTGTTTTCTAAATGTGTGACTCTGTTCTGTTTTGCAATTCAGTTCAAGTGTAGCGGTTTTTACATTCCCTCTATAAGTGATATCTTATGATAAGTGTCTTTTTCTGTGTGACTTATTTCACTTAGAATCGTCGTACCTAAATCCACTCATCATGCTGCTACTAGCCTTATGACGTTGATTTCATGGCTGAGTGATATTCCATTGTACAGGAGGACCACAACTTCTTTATCCATTTTTCTCTTTCCTAGGATATTTAAGGTGTAATGAAGTGGGGGTTCTTGTCAACAGAGCAGCCCTAAACTTTGGGGTGCCTGTGTCTTGCTGTTTTTTAGTTTTCCAATTTATACGCCCATGAGTGGAAGTGCCCTATGCTCTCCAAGCTGTGTTTTTTAGATGTTTCAGAACACACCGTTCACTTCTCCAGAGTGGCTGTTGGCAATTTACATCCCACCCATCAGCGTAGCAAGGCTCCCATTTCTCCATGGCCGGTCCTGCATTTCTGGTTTGGACACTTTTTTCCGCATGGCCCTTTTGCCCGCTGGGAAGCGAGACTTTTTTGGAGTGCTGATGTGCCTTTCCAGGTTGCTTGGTTGGCCAAAAAGGGCGTATGCATTTTTTCCTGAATATATTCAGGAAAAAACGCATACGCCCTTTTTGGCCAAGGGCATCATTGTCCACGTTTTGCCGCTTTTCATGTGCTTTCAAGGCGATTCGAATCTACCTCCTGAAATCTGTTTCCTGCAATTCTGCCTTGCTTTCAAAGCCTCTTTGTTGCCTTCCCTTAATATATTTGTGGACGAGAGGTATCATTTAAAACTCTGCAGGTTTGTGAATTGCAGGGCCCCTGAGCTCCATTTTTCAACTCGCTTTTTTGGGAGCTGGCTGCAAAAGCGCAGGTTTGCTTCAGGCCCTCTTCTGGTTCTGGGGGGCAGGCTGAGCTTGTGCTTAATTCTTCTTCCTGATGGGAAAATAGAGTGACCTGTGCCTGTCCCAACACCTAGAGCTAGTCTCTCATTGGTTCCCCCTCTTCCCCTTCATCCTCAGGACAAATTGCAACCTGTACGGAACAGGAGGTTAAAGGTGC
The DNA here is from genome assembly GCF_949987535.1 of Balaenoptera acutorostrata. Lineage (NCBI taxonomy): Eukaryota > Metazoa > Chordata > Mammalia > Artiodactyla > Balaenopteridae > Balaenoptera > Balaenoptera acutorostrata. The sequence continues at coordinate 318,421 of NW_026646632.1, forward strand.
TGATTCTCCAAGGAGGGAGATGGCTAGTAAATCGGCTGGAATGGCGAACCCGAGCCAAGGAGATGAGAAATGAGGTGCGTTTTAGAAACCTTTCCCGATCACACCGTGTACCATCTTCTGGGTTTCTCATGCCTGTTTTCGATGTAGGAAGATGCCCTTGAACCTGGAGATTTGGGACCCATGGGATGGGTACCATGCAGTATTACTTGAAAGGGTCTGCGTTGGCTCACCCAACCTCACCGAACCTCTCAGCCCCAAGAGTGTCCACCCTTATGTCTCAATCAGCTGTGGATCTATATATGGTCAATCCAGGTTGCATCACAGCCCCTGAACGAATTTGTAAGAATTTCTCTCTCTTTCACTGTCTTTGTTTCACGGGTTTTGAAAAGTAATTTCTTTTTATAATGGGGTTTAGCTGCTTTTCACGGCTGTGTTTATGCCGCTTTACACCCCCTTGACTCACTTACAGAGAGATATCAATACATAGGTTTGAAGATTCTTACTAGTCAGATATATTCTTGTGCGGTGAATAGGGGGTGTTGAGTCCAGTTCACTGAAAAAGGAATCGGTCTTGTCTCTTACAAATTGGGTTTATGGAATGGTATCTGAGCTAATTTGAAACCCTTGTTTTATGCATCACCCCACCTCACCTTTCCCGTTCAGCAGCCATAGTGTGTTTTCTAAATGTGTGACTCTGTTCTGTTTTGCAATTCAGTTCAAGTGTAGCGGTTTTTACATTCCCTCTATAAGTGATATCTTATGATAAGTGTCTTTTTCTGTGTGACTTATTTCACTTAGAATCGTCGTACCTAAATCCACTCATCATGCTGCTACTAGCCTTATGACGTTGATTTCATGGCTGAGTGATATTCCATTGTACAGGAGGACCACAACTTCTTTATCCATTTTTCTCTTTCCTAGGATATTTAAGGTGTAATGAAGTGGGGGTTCTTGTCAACAGAGCAGCCCTAAACTTTGGGGTGCCTGTGTCTTGCTGTTTTTTAGTTTTCCAATTTATACGCCCATGAGTGGAAGTGCCCTATGCTCTCCAAGCTGTGTTTTTTAGATGTTTCAGAACACACCGTTCACTTCTCCAGAGTGGCTGTTGGCAATTTACATCCCACCCATCAGCGTAGCAAGGCTCCCATTTCTCCATGGCCGGTCCTGCATTTCTGGTTTGGACACTTTTTTCCGCATGGCCCTTTTGCCCGCTGGGAAGCGAGACTTTTTTGGAGTGCTGATGTGCCTTTCCAGGTTGCTTGGTTGGCCAAAAAGGGCGTATGCATTTTTTCCTGAATATATTCAGGAAAAAACGCATACGCCCTTTTTGGCCAAGGGCATCATTGTCCACGTTTTGCCGCTTTTCATGTGCTTTCAAGGCGATTCGAATCTACCTCCTGAAATCTGTTTCCTGCAATTCTGCCTTGCTTTCAAAGCCTCTTTGTTGCCTTCCCTTAATATATTTGTGGACGAGAGGTATCATTTAAAACTCTGCAGGTTTGTGAATTGCAGGGCCCCTGAGCTCCATTTTTCAACTCGCTTTTTTGGGAGCTGGCCGCAAAAGCGCAGGTTTGCTTCAGGCCCTCTTCTGGTTCTGGGGGGCAGGCTGAGCTTGTGCTTAATTCTTCTTCCTGATGGGAAAATAGAGTGACCTGTGCCTGTCCCAACACCTAGAGCTAGTCTCTCATTGGTTCCCCCTCTTCCCCTTCATCCTCAGGACAAATTGCAACCTGTACGGAAAAGGAGGTTAAAGGTGCTGATTCTCCAAGGAGGGAGATGGCTAGTAAATCGGCTGGAATGGCGAACCCGAGCCAATGAGATGTGAAATGAGGTGCGTTTTAGAAACCTTTCCCGATCACACGGTGTACCATCTTCTGGGTTTCTCATGCCTGTTTTCGACGTAGGAAGATGCCCTTGAACCTGGAGATTTGGGACCCATGGGATGGGTACCATGCAGTATTACTTGAAAGGGTCTGCGTTGGCTCACCCAACCTCACCGAACCTCTCAGCCCCAAGAGTGTCCACCCTTATGTCTCAATCAGCTGTGGGTCTAGATATGGTCAATCCAGGTTGCATCACAGCCCCTGAACGAATTTTGTAAGAATTTCTCTCTCTTTCACTGTCTTTGTTTCACGGGTTTTGAAAAGTAATTTATTTTTATAATGGGGTTTAGCTGCTTTTCACGGCTGTGTTTATGCCGCTTTACACCCCCTTGACTCACTTACAGAGAGATATCAATACATAGGTTTGAAGATTCTTACTAGTCAGATATATTCTTGTGCGGTGAATAGGGGGTGTTGAGTCCAGTTCACTGAGCAAGGAATAGGTCTTGTCTCTTACATATTGGGTTTATGGAACTGTATCTGAGCTAATTTGAAACCCTTGTTTTATGCATCACCCCACCTCACCTTTCCCGTTCAGCAGCCATAGTGTGTTTCCTAAATGTGTGACTCTGTTCTGTTTTGCAATTCAGTTCAAGTGTAGCGTTTTTTACATTCCCTCTATAAGTGATATCTTATGATAAGTATCTTTTTCTGTGTGACTTATTTCACTTAGAATCGTCGTACCTAAATCCACTCATCGTGCTGCTACTAGCCTTATGACGTTGATTTCATGGCTGAGTGATATTCCATTGTACATGAGGACCACAACTTCGTTATCCATTTTTCTCTTTCCTAGGATATTGAAGGTGTAATGAAGTGGGGGTTCTTGTCAACAGAGCAGCCCTAAACTTTGGGGTGCCTGTGTCTTGCTGATTTTTAGTTTTCCAATTTATACGCCCATGAGTGGAAGTGCCCTATGCTCTCCAAGCTGTGTTTTTTAGATGTTTCAGAACACACCGTACACTTCTCCAGAGTGGCTGTTGGCAATTTACATCCCACCCATCAGCGTAGCAAGGCTCCCATTTCTCCATGGCCGGTCCTGCATTTCTGGTTTGGACACTTTTTTCCGCATGGCCCTTTTGCCCACTGGGAAGCGAGACTTCTTTGGAGCGCTGATTTGCCTTTCCAGGTAGCTTGGTTGGCCAAAAAGGGCGTATGCTTTTTTTCCTGAATATATTCAGGAAAAAACGCATACGCCCTTTTTGGCCAAGGGCATCATTGTCCACGTTTTGCCGCTTTTCATGTGCTTTCAAGGCGATTCGAATCTACCTCCTGAAATCTGTTTCCTGCAATTCTGCCTTGCTTTCAAAGCCTCTTCGTTGCCTTCCCTTAATATATTTGTGGACGAGAGGTATCATTTAAAACTCTGCAGGTTTGTGAATTGCAGTGCCCCTGAGCTCCATTTTTCAACTCGCTTTTTTGGGAGCTGGCTGCAAAAGCGCAGGATTGCTTCAGGCCCTCTTCTGGTTCTGGGGGGCAGGCTGAGCTTGTGCTTAATTCTTCTTCCTGATGGGAAAATAGAGTGACCTGTGCCTGTCCCAACACCTAGAGCTAGTCTCTCATTGGTTCCCCCTCTTCCCCTTCATCCTCAGGACAAATTGCAACCTGTACGGAACAGGAGGTTAAAGGTGCTGATTCTCCAAGGAGGGAGATGGCTAGTAAATCGGCTGGAATGGCGAACCCGAGCCAAGGAGATGAGAAATGAGGTGCGTTTTAGAAACCTTTCCCGATCACACGGTGTACCATCTTCTGGGTTTCTCATGCCTGTTTTCGATGTAGGAAGATGCCCTTGAACCTGGAGATTTGGGACCCATGGGATGGGTACCATGCAGTATTACTTGAAAAGGTCTGCGTTGGCTCACCCAACCTCACGGAACCTCTCAGCCCCAAGAGTGTCCACCCTTATGTCTCAATCAGCTGTGGATCTAGATATGGTCAATCCAGGTTGCATCACAGCCCCTGAACGAATTTTGTAAGAATTTCTCTCTCTTTCACTGTCTTTGTTTCACGGGTTTTGAAAAGTAATTTATTTTTATAATGGGGTTTAGCTGCTTTTCACGGCTGTGTTTATGCCGCTTTACACCCCCTTGACTCACTTACAGAGAGATATCAATACATAGGTTTGAAGATTCTTACTAGTCAGATATATTCTTGTGCGGTGAATAGGGGGTGTTGAGTCCAGGTCACTGAGCAAGGAATAGGTCTTGTCTCTTACATATTGGGTTTATGGAACTGTATCTGAGCTAATTTGAAACCCTTGTTTTATGCATCACCCCACCTCACCTTTCCCGTTCAGCAGCCATAGTGTGTTTCCTAAATGTGTGACTCTGTTCTGTTTTGCAATTCAGTTCAAGTGTAGCGTTTTTTACATTCCCTCTATAAGTGATATCTTATGATAAGTATCTTTTTCTGTGTGACTTATTTCACTTAGAATCGTCGTACCTAAATCCACTCATCGTGCTGCTACTAGCCTTATGACGTTGATTTCATGGCTGAGTGATATTCCATTGTACATGAGGACCACAACTTCGTTATCCATTTTTCTCTTTCCTAGGATATTGAAGGTGTAATGAAGTGGGGGTTCTTGTCAACAGAGCAGCCCTAAACTTTGGGGTGCCTGTGTCTTGCTGATTTTTAATTTTCCGATTTATACGCCCATGAGTGGAAGTGCCCTATGCTCTCCAAGCTGTGTTTTTTAGATGTTTCAGAACACACCGTACACTTCTCCAGAGTGGCTGTTGGCAATTTACATCCCACCCATCAGCGTAGCAAGGCTCCCATTTCTCCATGGCCGGTCCTGCATTTCTGGTTTGGACACTTTTTTCCGCATGGCCCTTTTGCCCGCTGGGAAGCGAGACTTCTTTGGAGCGCTGATTTGCCTTTCCAGGTTGCTTGGTTGGCCAAAAAGGGCGTATGCTTTTTTTCCTGAATATATTCAGGAAAAAACGCATACGCCCTTTTTGGCCAAGGGCATCATTGTCCACGTTTTGCCGCTTTTCATGTGCTTTCAAGGCGATTCGAATCTACCTCCTGAAATCTGTTTCCTGCAATTCTGCCTTGCTTTCAAAGCCTCTTCGTTGCCTTCCCTTAATATATTTGTGGACGAGAGGTATCATTTAAAACTCTGCAGGTTTGTGAATTGCAGTGCCCCTGAGCTCCATTTTTCAACTCGCTTTTTTGGGAGCTGGCTGCAAAAGCGCAGGATTGCTTCCGGCCCTCTTCTGGTTCTGGGGGGCAGGCTGAGCTTGTGCTTAATTCTTCTTCCTGATGGGAAAATAGAGTGACCTGTGCCTGTCCCAACACCTAGAGCTAGTCTCTCATTGGTTCCCCCTCTTCCCCTTCATCCTCAGGACAAATTGCAACCTATACGGAACAGGAGGTTAAAGGTGCTGATTCTCCAAGGAGGGAGATGGCTAGTAAATCGGCTGGAATGGCGAACCCGAGCAAAGGTGATGAGAAATGAGGTGCGTTTTAGAAACCTTTCCCGATCACACGGTGTACCATCTTCTTGGTTTCTCATGCCTGTTTTCGATGTAGGAAGATGCCCTTGAACCTGGAGATTTGGGACCCATGGGATGGGTACCATGCAGTATTACTTGAAAGGGTGTGCGTTGGCTCACCCAACCTCACCAAACCTCTCAGCCCCAAGAGTGTCCACCCTTATGTCTCAATCAGCTGTGGGTCTAGATATGGTCAATCCAGGTTGCATCACAGCCCCTGAACGAATTTTGTAAGAATTTCTCTCTCTTTCACTGTCTTTGTTTCACGGGTTTTGAAAAGTAATTTATTTTTATAATGGGGTTTAGCTTCTTTTCACGGCTGTGTTTATGCCGCTTTACACCCCCATGACTCACTTACAGAGAGATATCAATACATACGTTTGAAGATTCTTACTAGTCAGATATATTCTTGTGCGGTGAATAGGGGGTGTTGAGTCCAGTTCACTGAGCAAGGAATAGGTCTTGTCTCTTACATATTGGGTTTATGGAACGGTATCTGAGCTAATTTGAAACCCTTGTTTTATGCATCACCCCACCTCACCTTTCCCGTTCAGCAGCCATAGTGTGTTTCCTAAATGTGTGACTCTGTTCTGTTTTGCAATTCAGTTCAAGTGTAGCGGTTTTTACATTCCCTCTATAAGTGATATCTTATGATAAGTGTCTTTTTCTGTGTGACTTATTTCACTTAGAATCGTCGTACCTAAATCCACTCATCGTGCTGCTACTAGCCTTATGACGTGGATTTCATGGCTGAGTGATATTCCATTGTACATGAGGACCCCAACTTCTTTATCCATTTTTCGCTTTCCTAGGATATTTAAGGTGTAATGAAGTGGGGGTTCTTGTCAACAGAGCAGCCCTAAACTTTGGGGTGCCTGTGTCTTGCTGATTTTTAGTTTTCCCAATTTATACGCCCATGAGTGGAAGTGCCCTATGCTCTCCAAGCTGTGTTTTTTAGATGTTTCAGAACACACCGTACACTTCTCCAGAGTGGCTGTTGGCAATTCACATCCCACCCATCAGCGTAGCAAGGCTCCCATTTCTCCATGGCCGGTCCTGCATTTCTGGTTTGGACACTTTTTTCCGCATGGCCCTTTTGCCCGCTGGGAAGCGAGACTTCTTTGGAGCGCTGATTGGCCTTTCCAGGTTGCTTGGTTGGCCAAAAAGGGCGTATGCGTTTTTTCCTCAATATATTCAGGAAAAAACGCATACGCCCTTTTTGGCCAAGGGCATCATTGTCCACGTTTTGCCGCTTTTCATGTGCTTTCAAGGCGATTCGAATCTACCTCCTGAAATCTGTTTCCTGCAATTCTGCCTTGCTTTCAAAGCCTCTTTGTTGCCTTCCCTTAATATATTTGTGGACGAGAGGTATCATTTAAAACTCTGCAGGTTTGTGAATTGCAGCGCCCCTGAGCTCCATTTTTCAACTCGCTTTTTTGGGAGCTGGCCGCAAAAGCGCAGGATTGCTTCAGGCCCTCTTCTGGTTCTGGGGGGCAGGCTGAGCTTGTGCTTAATTCTTCTTCCTGATGGGAAAATAGAGTGACCTGTGCCTGTCCCAACACCTAGAGCTAGTCTCTCATTGGTTCCCCCTCTTCCCCTTCATCCTCAGGACAAATTGCAACCTGTACGGAACAGGAGGTTAAAGGTGCTGATTCTCCAAGGAGGGAGATGGCTAGTAAATCGGCTGGAATGGCGAACCCGAGCCAAGGAGATGAGAAATGAGGTGCGTTTTAGAAACCTTTCCCGATCACACGGTGTACCATCTTTTGGGTTTCTCATGCCTGTTTTCGATGTAGGAAGATGCCCTTGAACCTGGAGATTTGGGACCCATGGGATGGGTACCATGCAGTATTACTTGAAAAGGTCTGCGTTGGCTCACCCAACCTCACGGAACCTCTCAGCCCCAAGAGTGTCCACCCTTATGTCTCAATCAGCTGTGGATCTAGATATGGTCAATCCAGGTTGCATCACAGCCCCTGAACGAATTTTGTAAGAATTTCTCTCTCTTTCACTGTCTTTGTTTCACGGGTTTTGAAAAGTAATTTATTTTTATAATGGGGTTTAGCTGCTTTTCACGGCTGTGTTTATGCCGCTTTACACCCCCATGACTCACTTACAGAGAGATATCAATACATAGGTTTGAAGATTCTTACTAGTCAGATATATTCTTGTGCGGTGAATAGGGGGTGTTGAGTCCAGTTCACTGAGCAAGGAATAGGTCTTGTCTATTACATATTGGGTTTATGGAACGGTATCTGAGCTAATTTGAAACCCTTGTTTTATGCATCACCCCACCTCACCTTGCCCATTCAGCAGCCATAGTGTGTTTCCTAAATGTGTGACTCTGTTCTGTTTTGCAATTCAGTTCAAGTGTAGCGGTTTTTACATTCCCTCTATAAGTGATATCTTATGATAAGTGTCTTTTTCTGTGTGACTTATTTCACTTAGAATCGTCGTACCTAAATCCACTCATCATGCTGCTACTAGCCTTATGACGTTGATTTCATGGCTGAGTGATATTCCATTGTACAGGAGGACCACAACTTCTTTATCCATTTTTCTCTTTCCTAGGATATTTAAGGTGTAATGAAGTGGGGGTTCTTGTCAACAGAGCAGCCCTAAACTTTGGGGTGCCTGTGTCTTGCTGATTTTTAGTTTTCCAATTTATACGCCCATGAGTGGAAGTGCCCTATGCTCTCCAAGCTGTGTTTTTTAGATGTTTCAGAACACACCGTACACTTCTCCAGAGTGGCTGTTGGCAATTTACATCCCACCCATCAGCGTAGCAAGGCTCCCATTTCTCCATGGCCGGTCCTGCATTTCTGGTTTGGACACTTTTTTCCGCATGGCCCTTTTGCCCGCTGGGAAGCGAGACTTCTTTGGAGCGCTGATTGGCCTTTCCAGGTTGCTTGGTTGGCCAAAAAGGGCGTATGCGTTTTTTCCTGAATATATTCAGGAAAAAACGCATACGCCCTTTTTGGCCAAGGGCATCATTGTCCACGTTTTGCCGCTTTTCATGTGCTTTCAAGGCGATTCGAATCTACCTCCTGAAATCGGTTTCCTGCAATTCTGCCTTGCTTTCAAAGCCTCTTCGTTGCCTTCCCTTAATATATTTGTGGACGAGAGGTATCATTTAAAACTCTGCAGTTTTGTGAATTGCAGCGCCCCTGAGCTCCATTTTTCAACTCGCTTTTTTGGGAGCTGGCCGCAAAAGAGCAGGATTGCTTCAGGCCCTCTTCTGGTTCTGGGGGGCAGGCTGAGCTTGTGCTTAATTCTTCTTCCTGATGGGAAAATAGAGTGACCTGTGCCTGTCCCAACACCTAGAGCTAGTCTCTCATTGGTTCCCCCTCTTCCCCTTCATCCTCAGGACAAATTGCAACCTGTACGGAACAGGAGGTTAAAGGTGCTGATTCTCCAAGGAGGGAGATGGCTAGTAAATTGGCTGGAATGGCGAACCCGAGCCAAGGAGATGAGAAATGAGGTGCGTTTTAGAAACCTTTCCCGATCACACGGTGTACCATCTTCTGGGTTTCTCATGCCTGTTTTCGACGTAGGAAGATGCCCTTGAACCTGGAGATTTGGGACCCATGGGATGGGTACCATGCAGTATTACTTGAAAGGGTCTGCGTTGGCTCACCCAACCTCACCAAACCTCTCAGCCCCAAGAGTGTCCACCCTTATGTCTCAATCAGCTGTGGGTCTAGATATGGTCAATCCAGGTTGCATCACAGCCCCTGAACGAATTTTGTAAGAATTTCTCTCTCTTTCACTGTCTTTGTTTCACGGGTTTTGAAAAGTAATTTATTTTTATAATGGGGTTTAGCTGCTTTTCACGGCTGTGTTTATGCCGCTTTACACCCCCATGACTCACTTACAGAGAGATATCAATACATAGGTTTGAAGATTCTTACTAGTCAGATATATTCTTGTGCGGTGAATAGGGGGTGTTGAGTCCAGTTCACTGAAAAAGGAATCGGTCTTGTCTCTTACAAATTGGGTTTATGGAACGGTATCTGAGCTAATTTGAAACCCTTGTTTTATGCATCACCCCACCTCACCTTTCCCGTTCAGCAGCCATAGTGTGTTTTCTAAATGTGTGACTCTGTTCTGTTTTGCAATTCAGTTCAAGTGTAGCGTTTTTTACATTCCCTCTATAAGTGATATCTTATGATAAGTATCTTTTTCTGTGTGACTTATTTCACTTAGAATCGTCGTACCTAAATCCACTCATCGTGCTGCTACTAGCCTTATGACGTTGATTTCATGGCTGAGTGATATTCCATTGTACATGAGGACCACAACTTCGTTATCCATTTTTCTCTTTCCTAGGATATTGAAGGTGTAATGAAGTGGGGGTTCTTGTCAACAGAGCAGCCCTAAACTTTGGGGTGCCTGTGTCTTGCTGATTTTTAGTTTTCCAATTTATACGCCCATGAGTGGAAGTGCCCTATGCTCTCCAAGCTGTGTTTTTTAGATGTTTCAGAACACACCGTACACTTCTCCAGAGTGGCTGTTGGCAATTTACATCCCACCCATCAGCGTAGCAAGGCTCCCATTTCTCCATGGCCGGTCCTGCATTTCTGGTTTGGACACTTTTTTCCGCATGGCCCTTTTGCCCGCTGGGAAGCGAGACTTCTTTGGAGCGCTGATTTGCCTTTCCAGGTGGCTTGGTTGGCCAAAAAGGGCGTATGCGTTTTTTCCTGAATATATTCAGGAAAAAACGCATACGCCCTTTTTGGCCAAGGGCATCATTGTCCACGTTTTGCCGCTTTTCATGTGCTTTCAAGGCGATTCGAATCTACCTCCTGAAATCTGTTTCCTGCAATTCTGCCTTGCTTTCAAAGCCTCTTCGTTGCCTTCCCTTAATATATTTGTGGACGAGAGGTATCATTTAAAACTCTGCAGGTTTGTGAATTGCAGTGCCCCTGAGCTCCATTTTTCAACTCGCTTTTTTGGGAGCTGGCTGCAAAAGCGCAGGATTGCTTCAGGCCCTCTTCTGGTTCTGGGGGGCAGGCTGAGCTTGTGCTTAATTCTTCTTCCTGATGGGAAAATAGAGTGACCTGTGCCTGTCCCAACACCTAGAGCTAGTCTCTCATTGGTTCCCCCTCTTCCCCTTCATCCTCAGGACAAATTGCAACCTATACGGAACAGGAGGTTAAAGGTGCTGATTCTCCAAGGAGGGAGATGGCTAGTAAATCGGCTGGAATGGCGAACCCGAGCAAAGGAGATGAGAAATGAGGTGCGTTTTAGAAACCTTTCCCGAGCACACGGTGTACCATCTTCTTGGTTTCTCATGCCTGTTTTCGATGTAGGAAGATGCCCTTGAACCTGGAGATTTGGGACCCATGGGATGGGTACCATGCAGTATTACTTGAAAGGGTCTGCGTTGGCTCACCCAACCTCACCAAACCTCTCAGCCCAAAGAGTGTCCACCCTTATGTCTCAATCAGCTGTGGGTCTTGATATGGTCAATCCAGGTTGCATCACAGCCCCTGAACGAATTTTGTAAGAATTTCTCTCTCTTTCACTGTCTTTGTTTCACGGGTTTTGAAAAGTAATTTATTTTTATAATGGGGTTTAGCTGCTTTTCACGGCTGTGTTTATGCCGCTTTACACCCCCTTGACTCACTTACAGAGAGATATCAATACATAGGTTTGAAGATTCTTACTAGTCAGATATATTCTTGTGCGGTGAATAGGGGGTGTTGAGTCCAGTTCACTGAAAAAGGAATCGGTCTTGTCTCTTACAAATTGGGTGTATGGAACGGTATCTGAGCTAATTTGAAACCCTTGTTTTATGCATCACCCCACCTCACCTTTCCCGTTCAGCAGCCATAGTGTGTTTTCTAAATGTGTGACTCTGTTCTGTTTTGCAATTCAGTTCAAGTGTAGCGGTTTTTACATTCCCTCTATAAGTGATATCTTAGGATAAGTGTCTTTTTCTGTGTGACTTATTTCACTTAGAATTGTCGTACTTAAATCCACTCATCGTGCTGCTACTAGCCTTATGACGTTGATTTCATGGCAGAGTGATATTCCATTGTACATGAGGACCACAACTTCTTTATCCATTTTTCTCTTTCCTAGGATATTTAAGGTGTAATGAAGTGGGGGTTCTTGTCAACAGAGCAGCCCTAAACTTTGGGGTGCCTGTGTCTTGCTGATTTTTACTTTTCCAATTTATACGCCCATGAGTGGAAGTGCCCTATGCTCTCCAAGCTGTGTTTTTTAGATGTTTCAGAACACACCGTACACTTCTCCAGAGTGGCTGTTGGCAATTTACATCCCACCCATCAGCGTAGCAAGGCTCCCATTTCTCCATGGCCGGTCCTGCATTTCTGGTTTGGACACTTTTTTCCGCATGGCCCTTTTGCCCGCTGGGAAGCGAGACTTCTTTGGAGCGCTGATTGGCCTTTCCAGGTTGCTTGGTTGGCCAAAAAGGGCGTATGCGTTTTTTCCTGAATATATTCAGGAAAAAACGCATACGCCCTTTTTGGCCAAGGGCATCATTGTCCACGTTTTGCCGCTTTTCATGTGCTTTCAAGGCGATTCGAATCTACCTCCTGAAATCTGTTTCCTGCAATTCTGCCTTGCTTTCAAAGCCTCTTTGTTGCCTTCCCTTAATATATTTGTGGACGAGAGGTATCATTTAAAACTCTGCAGGTTTGTGAATTGCAGCGCCCCTGAGCTCCATTTTTCAACTCGCTTTTTTGGGAGCTGGCCGCAAAAGCGCAGGATTGCTTCAGGCCCTCTTCTGGTTCTGGGGGGCAGGCTGAGCTTGTGCTTAATTCTTCTTCCTGATGGGAAAATAGAGTGACCTGTGCCTGTCCCAACACCTAGAGCTAGTCTCTCATTGGTTCCCCCTCTTCCCCTTCATCCTCAGGACAAATTGCAACCTGTACGGAACAGGAGGTTAAAGGTGCTGATTCTCCAAGGAGGGAGATGGCTAGTAAATCGGCTGGAATGGCGAACCCGAGCCAAGGAGATGAGAAATGAGGTGCGTTTTAGAAACCTTTCCCGATCACACGGTGTACCATCTTCTGGGTTTCTCATGCCTGTTTTCGATGTAGGAAGATGCCCTTGAACCTGGAGATTTGGGACCCATGGGATGGGTACCATGCAGTATTACTTGAAAAGGTCTGCGTTGGCTCACCCAACCTCACGGAACCTCTCAGCCCCAAGAGTGTCCACCCTTATGTCTCAATCAGCTGTGGATCTAGATATGGTCAATCCAGGTTGCATCACAGCCCCTGAACGAATTTTGTAAGAATTTCTCTCTCTTTCACTGTCTTTGTTTCACGGGTTTTGAAAAGTAATTTATTTTTATAATGGGGTTTAGCTGCTTTTCACGGCTGTGTTTATGCCGCTTTACACCCCCATGACTCACTTACAGAGAGATATCAATACATAGGTTTGAAGATTCTTACTAGTCAGATATATTCTTGTGCGGTGAATAGGGGGTGTTGAGTCCAGTTCACTGAGCAAGGAATAGGTCTTGTCTATTACATATTGGGTTTATGGAACGGTATCTGAGCTAATTTGAAACCCTTGTTTTATGCATCACCCCACCTCACCTTGCCCATTCAGCAGCCATAGTGTGTTTCCTAAATGTGTGACTCTGTTCTGTTTTGCAATTCAGTTCAAGTGTAGCGGTTTTTACATTCCCTCTATAAGTGATATCTTATGATAAGTGTCTTTTTCTGTGTGACTTATTTCACTTAGAATCGTCGTACCTAAATCCACTCATCATGCTGCTACTAGCCTTATGACGTTGATTTCATGGCTGAGTGATATTCCATTGTACAGGAGGACCCCAACTTCTTTATCCATTTTTCTCTTTCCTAGGATATTTAAGGTGTAATGAAGTGGGGGTTCTTGTCAACAGAGCAGCCCTAAACTTTGTGGTGCCTGTGTCTTGCTGATTTTTAGTTTTCCAATTTATACGCCCATGAGTGGAAGTGCCCTATGCTCTCCAAGCTGTGTTTTTTAGATGTTTCAGAACACACCGTTCACTTCTCCAGAGTGGCTGTTGGCAATTTACATCCCACCCATCAGCGTAGCAAGGCTCCCATTTCTCCATGGCCGGTCCTGCATTTCTGGTTTGGACACTTTTTTCCGCATGGCCCTTTTGCCCGCTGGGAAGCGAGACTTTTTTGGAGCGCTGATGTGCCTTTCCAGGTAGCTTGGTTGGCCAAAAAGGGCGTATGCGTTTTTTCCTGAATATATTCAGGAAAAAACGCATACGCCCTTTTTGGCCAAGGGCATCATTGTCCACGTTTTGCCGCTTTTCATGTGCTTTCAAGGCGATTCGAATCTACCTCCTGAAATCTGTTTCCTGCAATTCTGCCTTGCTTTCAAAGCCTCTTCGTTGCCTTCCCTTAATATATTTGTGGACGAGAGGTATCATTTAAAACTCTGCAGGTTTGTGAATTGCAGTGCCCCTGAGCTCCATTTTTCAACTCGCTTTTTTGGGAGCTGGCTGCAAAAGCGCAGGATTGCTTCAGGCCCTCTTCTGGTTCTGGGGGGCAGGCTGAGCTTGTGCTTAATTCTTCTTCCTGATGGGAAAATAGAGTGACCTGTGCCTGTCCCAACACCTAGAGCTAGTCTCTCATTGGTTCCCCCTCTTCCCCTTCATCCTCAGGACAAATTGCAACCTATACGGAACAGGAGGTTAAAGGTGCTGATTCTCCAAGGAGGGAGATGGCTAGTAAATCGGCTGGAATGGCGAACCCGAGCAAAGGAGATGAGAAATGAGGTGCGTTTTAGAAACCTTTCCCGAGCACACGGTGTACCATCTTCTTGGTTTCTCATGCCTGTTTTCGATGTAGGAAGATGCCCTTGAACCTGGAGATTTGGGACCCATGGGATGGGTACCATGCAGTATTACTTGAAAGGGTCTGCGTTGGCTCACCCAACCTCACCAAACCTCTCAGCCCCAAGAGTGTCCACCCTTATGTCTCAATCAGCTGTGGGTCTAGATATGGTCAATCCAGGTTGCATCACAGCCCCTGAACGAATTTTGTAAGAATTTCTCTCTCTTTCACTGTCTTTGTTTCACGGGTTTTGAAAAGTAATTTATTTTTATAATGGGGTTTAGCTGCTTTTCACGGCTGTGTTTATGCCGCTTTACACCCCGTTGACTCACTTACAGAGAGATATCAATACATAGGTTTGAAGATTCTTACTAGTCAGATATATTCTTGTGCGGTGAATAGGGGGTGTTGAGTCCAGTTCACTGAAAAAGGAATCGGTCTTGTCTCTTACAAATTGGGTGTATGTAACGGTATCTGAGCTAATTTGAAACCCTTGTTTTATGCATCACCCCACCTCACCTTTCCCGTTCAGCAGCCATAGTGTGTTTTCTAAATGTGTGACTCTGTTCTGTTTTGCAATTCAGTTCAAGTGTAGCGGTTTTTACATTCCCTCTATAAGTGATATCTTAGGATAAGTGTCTTTTTCTGTGTGACTTATTTCACTTAGAATTGTCGTACTTAAATCCACTCATCGTGCTGCTACTAGCCTTATGACGTTGATTTCATGGCAGAGTGATATTCCATTGTACATGAGGACCACAACTTCTTTATCCATTTTTCTCTTTCCTAGGATATTTAAGGTGTAATGAAGTGGGGGTTCTTGTCAACAGAGCAGCCCTAAACTTTGGGGTGCCTGTGTCTTGCTGATTTTTACTTTTCCAATTTATACGCCCATGAGTGGAAGTGCCCTATGCTCTCCAAGCTGTGTTTTTTAGATGTTTCAGAACACACCGTACACTTCTCCAGAGTGGCTGTTGGCAATTTACATCCCACCCATCAGCGTAGCAAGGCTCCCATTTCTCCATGGCCGGTCCTGCATTTCTGGTTTGGACACTTTTTTCCGCATGGCCCTTTTGCCCGCTGGGAAGCGAGACTTCTTTGGAGCGCTGATTGTCCTTTCCAGGTTGCTTGGTTGGCCAAAAAGGGCGTATGCGTTTTTTCCTGAATATATTCAGGAAAAAACGCATACGCCCTTTTTGGCCAAGGGCATCATTGTCCACGTTTTGCCGCTTTTCATTTGCTTTCAAGGCGATTCGAATCTACCTCCTGAAATCAGTTTCCTGCAATTCTGCCTTGCTTTCAAAGCCTCTTCGTTGCCTTCCCTTAATATATTTCTGGACGAGAGGTATCATTTAAAACTCTGCAGGTTTGTGAATTGCAGTGCCCCTGAGCTCCATTTTTCAACTCGCTTTTTTGGGAGCTGGCTGCAAAAGCGCAGGATTGCTTCAGGCCCTCTTCTGGTTCTGGGGGGCAGGCTCAGCTTGTGCTTAATTCTTCTTCCTGATGGGAAAATAGAGTGACCTGTGCCTGTCCCAACACCTAGAGCTAGTCTCTCATTGGTTCCCCCTCTTCCCCTTCATCCTCAGGACAAATTGCAACCTATACGGAACAGGAGGTTAAAGGTGCTGATTCTCCAAGGAGGGAGATGGCTAGTAAATCGGCAGGAATGGCGAACCCGAGCCAAGGAGATGAGAAATGAGGTGCGTTTTAGAAACCTTTCCCGAGCACACGGTGTACCATCTTCTTGGTTTCTCATGCCTGTTTTCGATGTAGGAAGATGCCCTTGAACCTGAAGATTTGGGACCCATGGGATGGGTATCATGCAGTATTACTTGAAAGGGTCTGCATTGGCTCACCCAACCTCACCGAAACTCTCAGCCACAAGAGTGTCCACCCTTATGTCTCAATCAGCTGTGGGTCTAGATATGGTCAATCCAGGTTGCATCACAGCCCCTGAACGAATTGTGTAAGAATTTCTCTCTCTTTTACTGTCTTTGTTTCACTGGTTTTGAAAAGTAATTTATTTTTATAATGGGGTTTAGCTGCTTTTCACGGCTGTGTTTATACCGCTTTACACCCCCTTGACTCACTTACAGAGAGATATCAATACATAGGTTTGAAGATTCTTACTAGTCAGATATATTCTTGTGCGGTGAATAGGGGGTGTTGAGTCCAGTTCACTGAAAAAGGAATAGGTCTTGTCTCTTACATATTGGGTTTATGGAACGGTATCGGAGCTAATTTGAAACCCTTGTTTTATGCATCACCCCACCTCACCTTTCCCGTTCAGCAGCCATAGTGTGTTTCCTAAACGTGTGACTCTGTTCTGTTTTGCAATTCAGTTCAAGTGTAGCGGTTTTTACATTCCCTCTAGAAGTGATATCTTATGATAAGTGTCTTTTTCTGTGTGACTTATTTCACTTAGAATCGTCGTACCTAAATCCACTCATCGTGCTGCTACTAGCCTTATGACGTTGATTTCATGGCTGAGTGATATTCCATTGTACATGAGGACCACAACTTCTTTATCCATTTTTCTCTTTCCTAGGATATTGAAGGTGTAATGAAGTGGGGGTTCTTGTCAACAGAGCAGCCCTAAACTTTGGGGTGCCTGTGTCTTGCTGATTTTTAGTTTTCCCAATTTATACGCCCATGAGTGGAAGTGCCCTATGCTCTCCAAGCTGTGTTTTTTAGATGTTTCAGAACACACCGTACACTTCTCCAGAGTGGCTGTTGGCAATTTACATCCCAACCATCAGCGTAGCAAGGCTCCCATTTCTCCATGGCCGGTCCTGCATTTCTGGTTTGGACACTTTTTTCCGCATGGCCCTTTTGCCCGCTGGGAAACGAGACTTCTTTGGAGCGCTGATTTGCCTTTCCAGGTGGCTTGGTTGGCCAAAAAGGGCGTATGCGTTTTTTCCTGAATATATTCAGGAAAAAACGCATACGCCCTTTTTGGCCAAGGGCATCATTGTCCACGTTTTGCCGCTTTTCATGTGCTTTCAAGGCGATTCGAATCTACCTCCTGAAATCTGTTTCCTGCAATTCTGCCTTGCTTTCAAAGCCTCTTCGTTGCCTTCCCTTAATATATTTGTGGACGAGAGGTATCATTTAAAACTCTGCAGTTTTGTGAATTGCAGCGCCCCTGAGCTCCATTTTTCAACTCGCTTTTTTGGGAGCTGGCCGCAAAAGCGCAGGATTGCTTCAGGCCCTCTTCTGGTTCTGGGGGGCAGGCTGAGCTTGTGCTTAATTCTTCTTCCTGATGGGAAAATAGAGTGACCTGTGCCTGTCCCAACACCTAGAGCTAGTCTCTCATTGGTTCCCCCTCTTCCCCTTCATCCTCAGGACAAATTGCAACCTGTACGGAACAGGAGGTTAAAGGTGCTGATTCTCCAAGGAGGGAGATGGCTAGTAAATTGGCTGGAATGGCGAACCCGAGCCAAGGAGATGAGAAATGAGGTGCGTTTTAGAAACCTTTCCCGATCACACGGTGTACCATCTTCTGGGTTTCTCATGCCTGTTTTCGACGTAGGAAGATGCCCTTGAACCTGGAGATTTGGGACCCATGGGATGGGTACCATGCAGTATTACTTGAAAGGGTCTGCGTTGGCTCACCCAACCTCACCAAACCTCTCAGCCCCAAGAGTGTCCACCCTTATGTCTCAATCAGCTGTGGGTCTAGATATGGTCAATCCAGGTTGCATCACAGCCCCTGAACGAATTTTGTAAGAATTTCTCTCTCTTTCACTGTCTTTGTTTCACGGGTTTTGAAAAGTAATTTATTTTTATAATGGGGTTTAGCTGCTTTTCACGGCTGTGTTTATGCCGCTTTACACCCCCATGACTCACTTACAGAGAGATATCAATACATAGGTTTGAAGATTCTTACTAGTCAGATATATTCTTGTGCGGTGAATAGGGGGTGTTGAGTCCAGTTCACTGAAAAAGGAATCGGTCTTGTCTCTTACAAATTGGGTTTATGGAACGGTATCTGAGCTAATTTGAAACCCTTGTTTTATGCATCACCCCACCTCACCTTTCCCGTTCAGCAGCCATAGTGTGTTTTCTAAATGTGTGACTCTGTTCTGTTTTGCAATTCAGTTCAAGTCTAGCGGTTTTTACATTCCCTCTATAAGTGATATCTTATGATAAGTGTCTTTTTCTGTGTGACTTATTTCACTTAGAATCGTCGTACCTAAATCCACTCATCATGCTGCTACTAGCCTTATGACGTTGATTTCATGGCTGAGTGATATTCCATTGTACAGGAGGACCACAACTTCTTTATCCATTTTTCTCTTTCCTAGGATATTTAAGGTGTAATGAAGTGGGGGTTCTTGTCAACAGAGCAGCCCTAAACTTTGGGGTGCCTGTGTCTTGCTGTTTTTTAGTTTTCCAATTTATACGCCCATGAGTGGAAGTGCCCTATGCTCTCCAAGCTGTGTTTTTTAGATGTTTCAGAACACACCGTTCACTTCTCCAGAGTGGCTGTTGGCAATTTACATCCCACCCATCAGCGTAGCAAGGCTCCCATTTCTCCATGGCCGGTCCTGCATTTCTGGTTTGGACACTTTTTTCCGCATGGCCCTTTTGCCCGCTGGGAAGCGAGACTTTTTTGGAGCGCTGATGTGCCTTTCCAGGTTGCTTGGTTGGCCAAAAAGGGCGTATGCATTTTTTCCTGAATATATTCAGGAAAAAACGCATACGCCCTTTTTGGCCAAGGGCATCATTGTACACGTTTTGCCACTTTTCATGTGCTTTCAAGGCGATTCGAATCTACCTCCTGAAATCTGTTTCCTGCAATTCTGCCTTGCTTTCAAAGCCTCTTCGTTGCCTTCCCTTAATATATTTGTGGACGAGAGGTATCATTTAAAACTCTGCAGTTTTGTGAATTGCAGGGCCCCTGAGCTCCATTTTTCAACTCGCTTTTTTGGGAGCTGGCTGCAAAAGCGCAGGTTTGCTTCAGGCCCTCTTCTGGTTCTGGGGGGCAGGCTGAGCTTGTGCTTAATTCTTCTTCCTGATGTGAAAATAGAGTGACCTGTGCCTGTCCCAACACCTAGAGCTAGTCTCTCATTGGTTCCCCCTCTTCCCCTTCATCCTCAGGACAAATTGCAACCTGTACGGAAAAGGAGGTTAAAGGTGCTGATTCTCCAAGGAGGGAGATGGCTAGTAAATCGGCTGGAATGGCGAACCCGAGCAAAGGAGATGAGAAATGAGGTGCGTTTTAGAAACCTTTCCCGATCACACGGTTTACCATCTTCTGGGTTTCTCATGCCTGTTTTCGACGTAGGAAGATGCCCTTGAACCTGGAGATTTGGGACCCATGGGATGGGTACCATGCAGTATTACTTGAAAGGGTCTGCGTTGGCTCACCCAACCTCACCGAACCTCTCAGCCCCAAGAGTGTCCACCCTTATGTCTCAATCAGCTGTGGGTCTAGATATGGTCAATCCAGGTTGCATCACAGCCCCTGAACGAATTTTGTAAGAATTTCTCTCTCTTTCACTGTCTTTGTTTCACGGGTTTTGAAAAGTAATTTATTTTTATAATGGGGTTTAGCTGCTTTTCACGGCTGTGTTTATGCCGCTTTACACCCCCTTGACTCACTTACAGAGAGATATCAATACATAGGTTTGAAGATTCTTACTAGTCAGATATATTCTTGTGCGGTGAATAGGGGGTGTTGAGTCCAGTTCACTGAGCAAGGAATAGGTCTTGTCTCTTACATATTGGGTTTATGGAACTGTATCTGAGCTAATTTGAAACCCTTGTTTTATGCATCACCCCACCTCACCTTTCCCGTTCAGCAGCCATAGTGTGTTTCCTAAATGTGTGACTCTGTTCTGTTTTGCAATTCAGTTCAAGTGTAGCGTTTTTTACATTCCCTCTATAAGTGATATCTTATGATAAGTATCTTTTTCTGTGTGACTTATTTCACTTAGAATCGTCGTACCTAAATCCACTCATCGTGCTGCTACTAGCCTTATGACGTTGATTTCATGGCTGAGTGATATTCCATTGTACATGAGGACCACAACTTCGTTATCCATTTTTCTCTTTCCTAGGATATTGAAGGTGTAATGAAGTGGGGGTTCTTGTCAACAGAGCAGCCCTAAACTTTGGGGTGCCTGTGTCTTGCTGATTTTTAGTTTTCCAATTTATACGCCCATGAGTGGAAGTGCCCTATGCTCTCCAAGCTGTGTTTTTTAGATGTTTCAGAACACACCGTACACTTCTCCAGAGTGGCTGTTGGCAATTTACATCCCACCCATCAGCGTAGCAAGGCTCCCATTTCTCCATGGCCGGTCCTGCATTTCTGGTTTGTACACTTTTTTCCGCATGGCCCTTTTGCCCACTGGGAAGCGAGACTTCTTTGGAGCGCTGATTTGCCTTTCCAGGTAGCTTGGTTGGCCAAAAAGGGCGTATGCGTTTTTTCCTGAATATATTCAGGAAAAAACGCATACGCCCTTTTTGGCCAAGGGCATCATTGTCCACGTTTTGCCGCTTTTCATGTGCTTTCAAGGCGATTCGAATCTACCTCCTGAAATCTGTTTCCTGCAATTCTGCCTTGCTTTCAAAGCCTCTTCGTTGCCTTCCCTTAATATATTTGTGGACGAGAGGTATCATTTAAAACTCTGCAGGTTTGTGAATTGCAGTGCCCCTGAGCTCCATTTTTCAACTCGCTTTTTTGGGAGCTGGCTGCAAAAGCGCAGGATTGCTTCAGGCCCTCTTCTGGTTCTGGGGGGCAGGCTGAGCTTGTGCTTAATTCTTCTTCCTGATGGGAAAATAGAGTGACCTGTGCCTGTCCCAACACCTAGAGCTAGTCTCTCATTGGTTCCCCCTCTTCCCCTTCATCCTCAGGACAAATTGCAACCTATACGGAACAGGAGGTTAAAGGTGCTGATTCTCCAAGGAGGGAGATGGCTAGTAAATCGGCTGGAATGGCGAACCCGAGCAAAGGAGATGAGAAATGAGGTGCGTTTTAGAAACCTTTCCCGAGCACACGGTGTACCATCTTCTTGGTTTCTCATGCCTGTTTTCGATGTAGGAAGATGCCCTTGAACCTGGAGATTTGGGACCCATGGGATGGGTACCATGCAGTATTACTTGAAAGGGTCTGCGTTGGCTCACCCAACCTCACCAAACCTCTCAGCCCCAAGAGTGTCCACCCTTATGTCTCAATCAGCTGTGGGTCTAGATATGGTCAATCCAGGTTGCATCACAGCCCCTGAACGAATTTTGTAAGAATTTCTCTCTCTTTCACTGTCTTTGTTTCACGGGTTTTGAAAAGTAATTTATTTTTATAATGGGGTTTAGCTGCTTTTCACGGCTGTGTTTATGCCGCTTTACACCCCCTTGACTCACTTACAGAGAGATATCAATACATAGGTTTGAAGATTCTTACTAGTCAGATATATTCTTGTGCGGTGAATAGGGGGTGTTGAGTCCAGTTCACTGAAAAAGGAATCGGTCTTGTCTCTTACAAATTGGGTGTATGGAACGGTATCTGAGCTAATTTGAAACCCTTGTTTTATGCATCACCCCACCTCACCTTTCCCGTTCAGCAGCCATAGTGTGTTTTCTAAATGTGTGACTCTGTTCTGTTTTGCAATTCAGTTCAAGTGTAGCGGTTTTTACATTCCCTCTATAAGTGATATCTTAGGATAAGTGTCTTTTTCTGTGTGACTTATTTCACTTAGAATTGTCGTACTTAAATCCACTCATCGTGCTGCTACTAGCCTTATGACGTTGATTTCATGGCAGAGTGATATTCCATTGTACATGAGGACCACAACTTCTTTATCCATTTTTCTCTTTCCTAGGATATTTAAGGTGTAATGAAGTGGGGGTTCTTGTCAACAGAGCAGCCCTAAACTTTGGGGTGCCTGTGTCTTGCTGATTTTTACTTTTCCAATTTATACGCCCATGAGTGGAAGTGCCCTATGCTCTCCAAGCTGTGTTTTTTAGATGTTTCAGAACACACCGTACACTTCTCCAGAGTGGCTGTTGGCAATTTACATCCCACCCATCAGCGTAGCAAGGCTCCCATTTCTCCATGGCCGGTCCTGCATTTCTGGTTTGGACACTTTTTTCCGCATGGCCCTTTTGCCCGCTGGGAAGCGAGACTTCTTTGGAGCGCTGATTGTCCTTTCCAGGTTGCTTGGTTGGCCAAAAAGGGCGTATGCGTTTTTTCCTGAATATATTCAGGAAAAAACGCATACGCCCTTTTTGGCCAAGGGCATCATTGTCCACGTTTTGCCGCTTTTCATTTGCTTTCAAGGCGATTCGAATCTACCTCCTGAAATCAGTTTCCTGCAATTCTGCCTTGCTTTCAAAGCCTCTTCGTTGCCTTCCCTTAATATATTTGTGGACGAGAGGTATCATTTAAAACTCTGCAGGTTTGTGAATTGCAGTGCCCCTGAGCTCCATTTTTCAACTCGCTTTTTTGGGAGCTGGCTGCAAAAGCGCAGGATTGCTTCAGGCCCTCTTCTGGTTCTGGGGGGCAGGCTGAGCTTGTGCTTAATTCTTCTTCCTGATGGGAAAATAGAGTGACCTGTGCCTGTCCCAACACCTAGAGCTAGTCTCTCATTGGTTCCCCCTCTTCCCCTTCATCCTCAGGACAAATTGCAACCTATACGGAACAGGAGGTTAAAGGTGCTGATTCTCCAAGGAGGGAGATGGCTAGTAAATCGGCTGGAATGGCGAACCCGAGCCAAGGAGATGAGAAATGAGGTGCGTTTTAGAAACCTTTCCCGAGCACACGGTGTACCATCTTCTTGGTTTCTCATGCCTGTTTTCGATGTAGGAAGATGCCCTTGAACCTGGAGATTTGGGACCCATGGGATGGGTACCATGCAGTATTACTTGAAAGGGTCTGCATTGGCTCACCCAACCTCACCGAAACTCTCAGCCACAAGAGTGTCCACCCTTATGTCTCAATCAGCTGTGGGTCTAGATATGGTCAATCCAGGTTGCATCACAGCCCCTGAACGAATTGTGTAAGAATTTCTCTCTCTTTTACTGTCTTTGTTTCACTGGTTTTGAAAAGTAATTTATTTTTATAATGGGGTTTAGCTGCTTTTCACGGCTGTGTTTATACCGCTTTACACCCCCTTGACTCACTTACAGAGAGATATCAATACATAGGTTTGAAGATTCTTACTAGTCAGATATATTCTTGTGCGGTGAATAGGGGGTGTTGAGTCCAGTTCACTGAGCAAGGAATAGGTCTTGTCTATTACATATTGGGTTTATGGAACTGTATCTGAGCTAATTTGAAACCCTTGTTTTATGCATCACCCCACCTCACCTTTCCCGTTCAGCAGCCATAGTGTGTTTCCTAAACGTGTGACTCTGTTCTGTTTTGCAATTCAGTTCAAGTGTAGCGGTTTTTACATTCCCTCTAGAAGTGATATCTTATGATAAGTGTCTTTTTCTGTGTGACTTATTTCACTTAGAATCGTCGTACCTAAATCCACTCATCGTGCTGCTACTAGCCTTATGACGTTGATTTCATGGCTGAGTGATATTCCATTGTACATGAGGACCACAACTTCTTTATCCATTTTTCTCTTTCCTAGGATATTGAAGGTGTAATGAAGTGGGGGTTCTTGTCAACAGAGCAGCCCTAAACTTTGGGGTGCCTGTGTCTTGCTGATTTTTACTTTTCCAATTTATACGCCCATGAGTGGAAGTGCCCTATGCTCTCCAAGCTGTGTTTTTTAGATGTTTCAGAACACACCGTACACTTCTCCAGAGTGGCTGTTGGCAATTTACATCCCACCCATCAGCGTAGCAAGGCTCCCATTTCTCCATGGCCGGTCCTGCATTTCTGGTTTGGACACTTTTTTCCGCATGGCCCTTTTGCCCGCTGGGAAGCGAGACTTCTTTGGAGCGCTGATTGGCCTTTCCAGGTTGCTTGGTTGGCCAAAAAGGGCGTATGCGTTTTTTCCTGAATATATTCAGGAAAAAACGCATACGCCCTTTTTGGCCAAGGGCATCATTGTCCACGTTTTGCCGCTTTTCATGTGCTTTCAAGGCGATTCGAATCTACCTCCTGAAATCTGTTTCCTGCAATTCTGCCTTGCTTTCAAAGCCTCTTCGTTGCCTTCCCTTAATATATTTGTGGACGAGAGGTATCATTTAAAACTCTGCAGGTTTGTGAATTGCAGGGCCCCTGAGCTCCATTTTTCAACTCGCTTTTTTGGGAGCTGGCCACAAAAGCGCAGGATTGCTTCAGGCCCTCTTCTGGTTCTGGGGGGCAGGCTGAGCTTGTGCATATTTCTTCTTCCTGAAGGGAAAATATAGTGACCCGTGCCTGGCCCAACACCTAGAGCTAGTCTCTCATTGGTTCCCCCTCTTCCCCTTCATCCTCAGGACAAATTGCAACCTGTACGGAACAGGAGGTTAAAGGTGCTGATTCTCCAAGGAGGGAGATGGCTAGTAAATCGGCTGGAATGGCGAACCCGAGCCAAGGAGATGAGAAATGAGGTGCGTTTTAGAAACCTTTCCCGATCACACGGTGTACCATCTTCTGGGTTTCTCATGCCTGTTTTCGATGTAGGAAGATGCCCTTGAACCTGGAGATTTGGGACCCATGGGATGGGTACCATGCAGTATTACTTGAAAGGGTCTGCGTTGGCTCACCCAACCTCACCGAACCTCTCAGCCCCAAGAGTGTCCACCCTTATGTCTCAATCAGCTGTGGGTCTAGATATGGTCAATCCAGGTTGCATCACAGCCCCTGAACGAATTTTGTAAGAATTTCTCTCTCTTTCACTGTCTTTGTTTCACGGGTTTTGAAAAGTAATTTATTTTTATAATGGGGTTTAGCTGCTTTTCACGGCTGTGTTTATGCCGCTTTACACCCCCTTGACTCACTTACAGAGAGATATCAATACATAGGTTTGAAGATTCTTACTAGTCAGATATATTCTTGTGCGGTGAATAGGGGGTGTTGAGTCCAGTTCACTGAGCAAGGAATAGGTCTTGTCTATTACATATTGGGTTTATGGAACGGTATCTGAGCTAATTTGAAACCCTTGTTTTATGCATCACCCCACCTCACCTTTCCCGTTCAGCAGCCATAGTGTGTTTTCTAAACGTGTGACTCTGTTCTGTTTTGCAATTCAGTTCAAGTGTAGCGGTTTTTACATTCCCTCTATAAGTGATATCTTATGATAAGTGTCTTTTTCTGTGTGACTTATTTCACTTAGAATCGTCGTACCTAAATCCACTCATCGTGCTGCTACTAGCCTTATGACGTGGATTTCATGGCTGAGTGATATTTCATTGTACATGAGGACCACAACTTCTTTATCCATTTTTCTCTTTCCTAGGATATTTAAGGTGTAATGAAGTGGGGGTTCTTGTCAACAGAGCAGCCCTAAACTTTGGGGTGCCTGTGTCTTGCTGATTTTTAGTTTTCCCAATTTATACGCCCATGAGTGGAAGTGCCCTATGCTCTCCAAGCTGTGTTTTTTAGATGTTTCAGAACACACCGTACACTTCTCCAGAGTGGCTGTTGCCAATTCACATCCCACCCATCAGCATAGCAAGGCTCCCATTTCTCCATGGCCGGTCCTGCATTTCTGGTTTGGACACTTTTTTCCGCATGGCCCTTTTGCCCGCTGGGAAGCGAGACATCTTTGGAGCGCTGATTGGCCTTTCCAGGTTGCTTGGTTGGCCAAAAAGGGCGTATGCGTTTTTTCCTGAATATATTCAGGAAAAAACGCATACGCCCTTTTTGGCCAAGGGCATCATTGTCCACGTTTTGCCGCTTTTCATATGCTTTCAAGGCGATTCGAATCTACCTCCTGAAATCTGTTTCCTGCAATTCTGCCTTGCTTTCAAAGCCTCTTCGTTGCCTTCCCTTAATATATTTGTGGACGAGAGGTATCATTTAAAACTCTGCAGGTTTGTGAATTGCAGGGCCCCTGAGCTCCATTTTTCAACTCGCTTTTTTGGGAGCTGGCCGCAAAAGCGCAGGATTGCTTCAGGCCCTCTTCTGGTTCTGGGGGGCAGGCTGAGCTTGTGCTTAATTCTTCTTCCAGATGGGAAAATAGAGTGACCCGTGCCTGTCCCAAATCCTAGAGCTAGTCTCTCATTGGTTCCCCCTCTTCCCCTTCATCCTCAGGACAAATTGCAACCTGTACAGAACAGGAGGTTAAAGGTGCTGATTCTCCAAGGAGGGAGATGGCTAGTAAATCGGAGGGAATGGCGAACCCGAGCAAAGGAGATGAGAAATGAGGTGCGTTTCAGAAACTTTTCCCGATCACACGGTGTACCATCTTCTGGGTTTCTCATGCATGTTTTCGATGTAGGAAGATGCCCTTGAACCTGGAGATTTGGGACCCATGGGATGGGTACCATGCAGTATTACTTGAAAGGGTCTGCATTGGCTCACCCAACCTCACCGAAACTCTCAGCCACAAGAGTGTCCACCCTTATGTCTCAATCAGCTGTGGGTCTAGATATGGTCAATCCAGGTTGCATCACAGCCCCTGAACGAATTTTGTAAGAATTTCTCTCTCTTTTACTGTCTTTGTTTCACTGGTTTTTAAAAGTAATTTATTTTTATAATGGGGTTTAGCTGCTTTTCACGGCTGTGTTTATGCCGCTTTACACCCCCTTGACTCACTTACAGAGAGATATCAATACATAGGTTTGAAGATTCTTACTAGTCAGATATATTCTTGTGCGGTGAATAGGGGGTGTTGAGTCCAGTTCACTGAGCAAGGAATAGGTCTTGTCTATTACATATTGGGTTTATGGAACGGTATCTGAGCTAATTTGAAACCCTTGTTTTATGCATCACCCCACCTCACCTTTCCCGTTCAGCAGCCATAGTGTGTTTCCTAAACGTGTGACTCTGTTCTGTTTTGCAATTCAGTTCAAGTGTAGCGGTTTTTACATTCCCTCTAGAAGTGATATCTTATGATAAGTGTCTTTTTCTGTGTGACTTATTTCACTTAGAATCGTCGTACCTAAATCCACTCATCGTGCTGCTACTAGCCTTATGACGTTGATTTCATGGCTGAGTGATATTCCATTGTACATGAGGACCACAACTTCTTTATCCATTTTTCTCTTTCCTAGGATATTGAAGGTGTAATGAAGTGGGGGTTCTTGTCAACAGAGCAGCCCTAAACTTTGGGGTGCCTGTGTCTTGCTGATTTTTAGTTTTCCAATTTATACGCCCATGAGTGGAAGTGCCCTATGCTCTCCAAGCTGTGTTTTTTAGATGTTTCAGAACACACCGTACACTTCTCCAGAGTGGCTGTTGGCAATTTACATCCCACCCATCAGCGTAGCAAGGCTCCCATTTCTCCATGGCCGGTCCTGCATTTCTGGTTTGGACACTTTTTTCCGCATGGCCCTTTTGCCCGCTGGGAAGCGAGACTTCCTTGGAGCGCTGATTGGCCTTTCCAGGTGGCTTGGTTGGCCAAAAAGGGCGTATGCGTTTTTTCCTGAATATATTCAGGAAAAAACGCATACGCCCTTTTTGGCCAAGGGCATCATTGTCCACGTTTTGCCGCTTTTCATGTGCTTTCAAGGCGATTCGAATCTACCTCCTGAAATCTGTTTCCTGCAATTCTGCCTTGCTTTCAAAGCCTCTTCGTTGCCTTCCCTTAATATATTTGTGGACGAGAGGTATCATTTAAAACTCTGCAGGTTTGTGAATTGCAGGGCCCCTGAGCTCCATTTTTCAACTCGCTTTTTTGGGAGCTGGCTGCAAAAGCGCAGGATTGCTTCAGGCCCTCTTCTGGTTCTGGGGGGCAGGCTGAGCTTGTGCTTATTTCTTCTTCCTGATGGGAAAATAGAGTGACCCGTGCCTGTCCCAACACCTAGAGCTAGTCTCTCATTGGTTCCCCCTCTTCCCCTTCATCCTCAGGACAAATTGCAACCTGTACGGAACAGGAGGTTAAAGGTGCTGATTCTCCAAGGAGGGAGATGGCTAGTAAATCGGAGGGAATGGCGAACCCGAGCAAAGGAGATGAGAAATGAGGTGCGTTTCAGAAACTTTTCCCGATCACACGGTGTACCATCTTCTGGGTTTCTCATGCATGTTTTCGATGTAGGAAGATGCCCTTGAACCTGGAGATTTGGGACCCATGGGATGGGTACCATGCAGTATTACTTGAAAGGGTCTGCATTGGCTCACCCAACCTCACCGAAACTCTCAGGCACAAGAGTGTCCACCCTTATGTCTCAATCAGCTGTGGGTCTAGATATGGTCAATCCAGGTTGCATCACAGCCCCTGAACGAATTTTGTAAGAATTTCTCTCTCTTTCACTGTCTTTGTTTCACGGGTTTTGAAAAGTAATTTATTTTTATAATGGGGTTTAGCTGCTTTTCACGGCTGTGTTTATGCCGCTTTACACCCCCTTGACTCACTTACAGGGAGATATCAATACATAGGTTTGAAGATTCTTACTAGTCAGATATATTCTTGTGCGGTGAATAGGGGGTGTTGAGTCCAGTTCACTGAGCAAGGAATAGGTCTTGTCTATTACATATTGGGTTTATGGAACGGTATCTGAGCTAATTTGAAACCCTTGTTTTATGCATCACCCCACCTCACCTTTCCCGTTCAGCAGCCATAGTGTGTTTTCTAAACGTGTGACTCTGTTCTGTTTTGCAATTCAGTTCAAGTGTAGCGGTTTTTACATTCCCTCTATAAGTGATATCTTATGATAAGTGTCTTTTTCTGTGTGACTTATTTCACTTAGAATCGTCGTACCTAAATCCACTCATCGTGCTGCTACTAGCCTTATGACGTGGATTTCATGGCTGAGTGATATTTCATTGTACATGAGGACCACAACTTCTTTATCCATTTTTCTCTTTCCTAGGATATTTAAGGTGTAATGAAGTGGGGGTTCTTGTCAACAGAGCAGCCCTAAACTTTGGGGTGCCTGTGTCTTGCTGATTTTTAGTTTTCCCAATTTATACGCCCATGAGTGGAAGTGCCCTATGCTCTCCAAGCTGTGTTTTTTAGATGTTTC
Organism: Balaenoptera acutorostrata; assembly: GCF_949987535.1. Classification (NCBI taxonomy): domain Eukaryota; kingdom Metazoa; phylum Chordata; class Mammalia; order Artiodactyla; family Balaenopteridae; genus Balaenoptera; species Balaenoptera acutorostrata. The sequence continues at coordinate 347,626 of NW_026646632.1, forward strand.
AGAACACACCGTACACTTCTCCAGAGTGGCTGTTGGCAATTCACATCCCACCCATCAGCGTAGCAAGGCTCCCATTTCTCCATGGCCGGTCCTGCATTTCTGGTTTGGACACTTTTTTCCGCATGGCCCTTTTGCCCGCTGGGAAGCGAGACATCTTTGGAGCGCTGATTGGCCTTTCCAGGTTGCTTGGTTGGCCAAAAAGGGCGTATGCGTTTTTTCCTGAATATATTCAGGAAAAAACGCATACGCCGTTTTTGGCCAAGGGCATCATTGTCCACGTTTTGCCGCTTTTCATGTGCTTTCAAGGCGATTCGAATCTACCTCCTGAAATCTGTTTCCTGCAATTCTGCCTTGCTTTCAAAGCCTCTTCGTTGCCTTCCCTTAATATATTTGTGGACGAGAGGTATCATTTAAAACTCTGCAGGTTTGTGAATTGCAGGGCCCCTGAGCTCCATTTTTCAACTCGCTTTTTTGGGAGCTGGCCGCAAAAGCGCAGGATTGCTTCAGGCCCTCCTCTGGTTCTGGGGGGCAGGCTGAGCTTGTGCTTAATTCTTCTTCCAGATGGGAAAATAGAGTGACCCGTGCCTGTCCCAAATCCTAGAGCTAGTCTCTCATTGGTTCCCCCTCTTCCCCTTCATCCTCAGGACAAATTGCAACCTGTACAGAACAGGAGGTTAAAGGTGCTGATTCTCCAAGGAGGGAGATGGCTAGTAAATCGGAGGGAATGGCGAACCCGAGCAAAGGAGATGAGAAATGAGGTGCGTTTCAGAAACTTTTCCCGATCACACGGTGTACCATCTTCTGGGTTTCTCATGCATGTTTTCGATGTAGGAAGATGCCCTTGAACCTGGAGATTTGGGACCCATGGGATGGGTACCATGCAGTATGACTTGAAAGGGTCTGCATTGGCTCACCCAACCTCACCGAAACTCTCAGCCACAAGAGTGTCCACCCTTATGTCTCAATCAGCTGTGGGTCTAGATATGGTCAATCCAGGTTGCATCACAGCCCCTGAACGAATTTTGTAAGAATTTCTCTCTCTTTTACTGTCTTTGTTTCACTGGTTTTTAAAAGTAATTTATTTTTATAATGGGGTTTAGCTGCTTTTCACGGCTGTGTTTATGCCGCTTTACACCCCCTTGACTCACTTACAGAGAGATATCAATACATAGGTTTGAAGATTCTTACTAGTCAGATATATTCTTGTGCGGTGAATAGGGGGTGTTGAGTCCAGTTCACTGAGCAAGGAATAGGTCTTGTCTATTACATATTGGGTTTATGGAACGGTATCTGAGCTAATTTGAAACCCTTGTTTTATGCATCACCCCACCTCACCTTTCCCGTTCAGCAGCCATATTGTGTTTCCTAAACGTGTGACTCTGTTCTGTTTTGCAATTCAGTTCAAGTGTAGCGGTTTTTACATTCCCTCTAGAAGTGATATCTTATGATAAGTGTCTTTTTCTGTGTGACTTATTTCACTTAGAATCGTCGTACCTAAATCCACTCATCGTGCTGCTACTAGCCTTATGACGTGGATTTCATGGCTGAGTGATATTCCATTGTACATGAGGACCACAACTTCTTTATCCATTTTTCTCTTTCCTAGGATATTGAAGGTGTAATGAAGTGGGGGTTCTTGTCAACAGAGCAGCCCTAAACTTTGGGGTGCCTGTGTCTTGCTGATTTTTAGTTTTCCCAATTTATACGCCCATGAGTGGAAGTGCCCTATGCTCTCCAAGCTGTGTTTTTTAGATGTTTCAGAACACACCGTACACTTCTCCAGAGTGGCTGTTGGCAATTTACATCCCACCCATCAGCGTAGCAAGGCTCCCATTTCTCCATGGCCGGTCCTGCATTTCTGGTTTGGACACTTTTTTCCGCATGGCCCTTTTGCCCGCTGGGAAGCGAGACTTCTTTGGAGCGCTGATTGGCCTTTCCAGGTTGCTTGGTTGGCCAAAAAGGGCGTATGCGTTTTTTCCTGAATATATTCAGGAAAAAACGCATACGCCGTTTTTGGCCAAGGGCATCATTGTCCACGTTTTGCCGCTTTTCATGTGCTTTCAAGGCGATTCGAATCTACCTCCTGAAATCTGTTTCCTGCAATTCTGCCTTGCTTTCAAAGCCTCTTCGTTGCCTTCCCTTAATATATTTGTGGACGAGAGGTATCATTTAAAACTCTGCAGGTTTGTGAATTGCAGGGCCCCTGAGCTCCATTTTTCAACTCGCTTTTTTGGGAGCTGGCCGCAAAAGCGCAGGATTGCTTCAGGCCCTCCTCTGGTTCTGGGGGGCAGGCTGAGCTTGTGCTTAATTCTTCTTCCAGATGGGAAAATAGAGTGACCCGTGCCTGTCCCAAATCCTAGAGCTAGTCTCTCATTGGTTCCCCCTCTTCCCCTTCATCCTCAGGACAAATTGCAACCTGTACAGAACAGGAGGTTAAAGGTGCTGATTCTCCAAGGAGGGAGATGGCTAGTAAATCGGAGGGAATGGCGAACCCGAGCAAAGGAGATGAGAAATGAGGTGCGTTTCAGAAACTTTTCCCGATCACACGGTGTACCATCTTCTGGGTTTCTCATGCATGTTTTCGATGTAGGAAGATGCCCTTGAACCTGGAGATTTGGGACCCATGGGATGGGTACCATGCAGTATTACTTGAAAGGGTCTGCATTGGCTCACCCAACCTCACCGAAACTCTCAGCCACAAGAGTGTCCACCCTTATGTCTCAATCAGCTGTGGGTCTAGATATGGTCAATCCAGGTTGCATCACAGCCCCTGAACGAATTTTGTAAGAATTTCTCTCTCTTTTACTGTCTTTGTTTCACTGGTTTTTAAAAGTAATTTATTTTTATAATGGGGTTTAGCTGCTTTTCACGGCTGTGTTTATGCCGCTTTACACCCCCTTGACTCACTTACAGAGAGATATCAATACATAGGTTTGAAGATTCTTACTAGTCAGATATATTCTTGTGCGGTGAATAGGGGGTGTTGAGTCCAGTTCACTGAGCAAGGAATAGGTCTTGTCTATTACATATTGGGTTTCTGGAACGGTATCTGAGCTAATTTGAAACCCTTGTTTTATGCATCACCCCACCTCACCTTTCCCGTTCAGCAGCCATAGTGTGTTTCCTAAACGTGTGACTCTGTTCTGTTTTGCAATTCAGTTCAAGTGTAGCGGTTTTTACATTCCCTCTAGAAGTGATATCTTATGATAAGTGTCTTTTTCTGTGTGACTTATTTCACTTAGAATCGTCGTACCTAAATCCACTCATCGTGCTGCTACTAGCCTTATGACGTGGATTTCATGGCTGAGTGATATTCCATTGTACATGAGGACCACAACTTCTTTATCCATTTTTCTCTTTCCTAGGATATTGAAGGTGTAATGAAGTGGGGGTTCTTGTCAACAGAGCAGCCCTAAACTTTGGGGTGCCTGTGTCTTGCTGATTTTTAGTTTTCCCAATTTATACGCCCATGAGTGGAAGTGCCCTATGCTCTCCAAGCTGTGTTTTTTAGATGTTTCAGAACACACCGTACACTTCTCCAGAGTGGCTGTTGGCAATTTACATCACACCCATCAGCGTAGCAAGGCTCCCATTTCTCCATGGCCGGTCCTGCATTTCTGGTTTGGACACTTTTTTCCGCATGGCCCTTTTGCCCGCTGGGAAGCGAGACTTCTTTGGAGCGCTGATTGGCCTTTCCAGGTGGCTTGGTTGGCCAAAAAGGGCGTATGCGTTTTTTCCTGAATATATTCAGGAAAAAACGCATACGCCCTTTTTGGCCAAGGGCATCATTGTCCACGTTTTGCCGCTTTTCATGTGCTTTCAAGGCGATTCGAATCTACCTCCTGAAATCTGTTTCCTGCAATTCTGCCTTGCTTTCAAAGCCTCTTCGTTGCCTTCCCTTAATATATTTGTGGACGAGAGGTATCATTTAAAACTCTGCAGGTTTGTGAATTGCAGGGCCCCTGAGCTCCATTTTTCAACTCGCTTTTTTGGGAGCTGGCTGCAAAAGCGCAGGATTGCTTCAGGCCCTCTTCTGGTTCTGGGGGGCAGGCTGAGCTTGTGCTTATTTCTTCTTCCTGATGGGAAAATAGAGTGACCCGTGCCTGTCCCAACACCTAGAGCTAGTCTCTCATTGGTTCCCCCTCTTCCCCTTCATCCTCAGGACAAATTGCAACCTGTACGGAACAGGAGGTTAAAGGTGCTGATTCTCCAAGGAGGGAGATGGCTAGTAAATCGGCTGGAATGGCGAACCCCGAGCCAAGGAGATGAGAAATGAGGTGCGTTTTAGAAACCTTTCCCGATCACACGGTGTACCATCTTCTGGGTTTCTCATGCCTGTTTTCGATGTAGGAAGATGCCCTTGAACCTGGAGATTTGGGACCCATGGGATGGGTACCATGCAGTATTACTTGAAAGGGTCTGCGTTGGCTCACCCAACCTCACCGAACCTCTCAGCCCCAAGAGTGTCCACCCTTATGTCTCAATCAGCTGTGGGTCTAGATATGGTCAATCCAGGTTGCATCACAGCCCCTGAACGAATTTTGTAAGAATTTCTGCTCTCTTTTACTGTCTTTGTTTCACTGGTTTTTAAAAGTAATTTATTTTTATAATGGGGTTTAGCTGCTTTTCACGGCTGTGTTTATGCCGCTTTACACCCCCTTGACTCACTTACAGAGAGATATCAATACATAGGTTTGAAGATTCTTACTAGTCAGATATATTCTTGTGCGGTGAATAGGGGGTGTTGAGTCCAGTTCACTGAGCAAGGAATAGGTCTTGTCTATTACATATTGGGTTTATGGAACGGTATCTGAGCTAATTTGAAACCCTTGTTTTATGCATCACCCCACCTCACCTTTCCCGTTCAGCAGCCATAGTGTGTTTCCTAAACGTGTGACTCTGTTCTGTTTTGCAATTCAGTTCAAGTGTAGCGGTTTTTACATTCCCTCTAGAAGTGATATCTTATGATAAGTGTCTTTTTCTGTGTGACTTATTTCACTTAGAATCGTCGTACCTAAATCCACTCATCGTGCTGCTACTAGCCTTATGACGTGGATTTCATGGCTGAGTGATATTCCATTGTACATGAGGACCACAACTTCTTTATCCATTTTTCTCTTTCCTAGGATATTGAAGGTGTAATGAAGTGGGGGTTCTTGTCAACAGAGCAGCCCTAAACTTTGGGGTGCCTGTGTCTTGCTGATTTTTAGTTTTCCCAATTTATACGCCCATGAGTGGAAGTGCCCTATGCTCTCCAAGCTGTGTTTTTTAGATGTTTCAGAACACACCGTACACGTCTCCAGAGTGGCTGTTGGCAATTTACATCCCACCCATCAGCGTAGCAAGGCTCCCATTTCTCCATGGCCGGTCCTGCATTTCTGGTTTGGACACTTTTTTCCGCATGGCCCTTTTGCCCGCTGGGAAGCGAGACTTCTTTGGAGCGCTGATTGGCCTTTCCAGGTGGCTTGGTTGGCCAAAAAGGGCGTATGCGTTTTTTCCTGAATATATTCAGGAAAAAACGCATACGCCCTTTTTGGCCAAGGGCATCATTGTCCACGTTTTGCCGCTTTTCATGTGCTTTCAAGGCGATTCGAATCTACCTCCTGAAATCTGTTTCCTGCAATTCTGCCTTGCTTTCAAAGCCTCTTCGTTGCCTTCCCTTAATATATTTGTGGACGAGAGGTATCATTTAAAACTCTGCAGGTTTGTGAATTGCAGGGCCCCTGAGCTCCATTTTTCAACTCGCTTTTTTGGGAGCTGGCTGCAAAAGCGCAGGATTGCTTCAGGCCCTCTTCTGGTTCTGGGGGGCAGGCTGAGCTTGTGCTTATTTCTTCTTCCTGATGGGAAAATAGAGTGACCCGTGCCTGTCCCAACACCTAGAGCTAGTCTCTCATTGGTTCCCCCTCTTCCCCTTCATCCTCAGGACAAATTGCAACCTGTACGGAACAGGAGGTTAAAGGTGCTGATTCTCCAAGGAGGGAGATGGCTAGTAAATCGGCTGGAATGGCGAACCCGAGCCAAGGAGATGAGAAATGAGGTGCGTTTTAGAAACCTTTCCCGATCACACGGTGTACCATCTTCTGGGTTTCTCATGCCTGTTTTCGATGTAGGAAGATGCCCTTGAACCTGGAGATTTGGGAACCCATGGGATGGGTACCATGCAGTATTACTTGAAAGGGTCTGCGTTGGCTCACCCAACCTCACCGAAACCTCTCAGCCCCAAGAGTGTCCACCCTTATGTCTCAATCAGCTGTGGATCTAGATATGGTCAATCCAGGTTGCATCACAGCCCCTGAACGAATTTTGTAAGAATTTCTCTCTCTTTCACTGTCTTTGTTTCACGGGTTTTGAAAAGTAATTTATTTTTATAATGGGGTTTAGCTGCTTTTCACGGCTGTGTTTATGCCGCTTTACACCCCCTTGACTCACTTACAGAGAGATATCAATACATAGGTTTGAAGATTCTTACTAGTCAGATATATTCTTGTGCGGTGAATAGGGGGGTGTTGAGTCCAGTTCACTGAGCAAGGAATAGGTCTTGTCTATTACATATTGGGTTTATGGAACGGTATCTGAGCTAATTTGAAACCCCTTGTTTTATGCATCACCCCACCTCACCTTTCCGTTCAGCAGCCATAGTGTGTTTTCTAAACGTGTGACTCTGTTCTGTTTTGCAATTCAGTTCAAGTGTAGCGGTTTTTACATTCCTCTATAAGTGATATCTTATGATAAGTGTCTTTTTCTGTGTGACTTATTTCACTTAGAATCGTCGTACCTAAATCCACTCATCGTGCTGCTACTAGCCTTATGACGTGGATTTCATGGCTGAGTGATATTTCATTGTACATGAGGACCACAACTTCTTTATCCATTTTTCTCTTTCCTAGGATATTTAAGGTGTAATGAAGTGGGGGTTCTTGTCAACAGAGCAGCCCTAAACTTTGGGGTGCCTCTGTCTTGCTGATTTTTAGTTTTCCCAATTTATACGCCCATGAGTGGAAGTGCCCTATGCTCTCCAAGCTGTGTTTTTTAGATGTTTCAGAACACACCGTACACTTCTCCGAGAGTGGCTGTTGGCAATTTCACATCCCACCCATCAGCGTAGCAAGGCTGCCCATTTCTCCATGGCCGGTCCTGCATTTCTGGTTTGGACACTTTTTTTCCGCATGGCCCTTTTGCCCGCTGGGAAGCGAGACTTCTTTGGAGCGCTGATTGGCCTTTCCAGGTTGCTTGGTTGGCCAAAAAGGGCGTATGCGTTTTTTCCTGAATATATTCAGGAAAAAACGCATACGCCGTTTTTGGCCAAGGGCATCATTGTCCACGTTTTGCCGCTTTTCATGTGCTTTCAAGGCGATTCGAATCTACCTCCTGAAATCTGTTTCCTGCAATTCTGCCTTGCTTTCAAAGCCTCTTCGTTGCCTTCCCTTAATATATTTGTGGACGAGAGGTATCATTTAAAACTCTGCAGGTTTGTGAATTGCAGTGCCCCTGAGCTCCATTTTTCAACTCGCTTTTTTGGGAGCTGGCCGCAAAAGCGCAGGATTGCTTCAGGCCCTCTTCTGGTTTCTGGGGGGCAGGCTGAGCTTGTGCTTAATTCTTCTTCCTGATGGGAAAATAGAGTGACCCTGTGCCTGTCCCAAATCCTAGAGCTAGTCTCTCATTGGTTCCCCCTCTTCCCGTTCATCCTCAGGACAAATTGCAACCTGTACAGGAACAGGAGGTTAAAGGTGCTGATTCTCCAAGGAGGGAGATGGCTAGTAAATCGGCTGGAATGGCGAACCCGAGCAAAGGAGATGAGAAATGAGGTGCGTTTTCAGAAACTTTCCCGATCACACGGTGTACCATCTTCTGGGTTTCTCATGCATGTTTTCGACGTAGGAAGATGCCCTTGAACCTGGAGATTTGGGACCCATGGGATGGGAACCATGCAGTATGACTTGAAAGGGTCTGCAGTTGGCTCACCCAACGCTCACCGAAACTCTCAGCCACAAGAGTGTCCACCCTTATGTCTCAATCAGCTGTGTGTCTAGATATGGTCAATCCAGGTTGCATCACAGCCCCGTGAACGAATTTTGTAAGAATTTCTCTCTCTTTACTGTCTTTGTTTCACGGGTTTTGAAAAGTAATTTATTTTTATAATGGGGTTTAGCTGCTTTTCACGGCTGTGTTTATGCCGCTTTACACCCCCTTGACTCACTTACAGAGAGATATCAATACATAGGTTTGAAGATTCTTACTAGTCAGATATATTCTTGTGCGGTGAATAGGGGGTGTTGAGTCCAGTTCACTGACAAGGAATAGGTCTTGTCTATTACATATTGGGTTTATGGAACGGTATCTGAGCTAATTTGAAACCCTTGTTTTATGCATCACCCCACCTCACCTTTCCCGTTCAGCAGCCATAGTGTGTTTCCTAAACGTGTGACTCTGTTCTGTTTTGTCAATTCAGTTCAAGTGTAGCGGTTTTTACATTCCCTCTATAAGTGATATCTTATGATAAGTGTCTTTTTCTGTGTGACTTATTTCACTTAGAATCGTCGTACCTAAATCCACTCATCGTGCTGCTACTAGCCTTATGACGTTGATTTCATGGCTGAGTGATATTCCATTGTACATGAGGACCACAACTTCTTTATCCATTTTTCTCTTTCCTAGGATATTTAAGGTGTAATGAAGTGGGGGGTTCTTGTCAACAGAGCAGCCCTAAACTTTGGGGTGCCTGTGTCTTGCTGATTTTTACGTTTTCCCAATTTATACGCCCATGAGTGGAAGTGCCCTATGCTCTCCAAGCTGTGTTTTTTAGATGTTTCAGAACACACCGTACACTTCTCCAGAGTGGCTGTTGGCAATTTACATCCCACCCATCAGCGTAGCAAGGCTCCCATTTCTCCATGGCCGTCCTGCATTTCTGGTTTGGACACTTTTTTCCGCATGGCCCTTTTGCCCGCTGGGAAGCGAGACTTCTTTGGAGCGCTGATTGGCCTTTCCAGGTTGCTTGGTTGGCCAAAAAGGGCGTATGCGTTTTTTCCTGAATATATTCAGGAAAAAACGCATACGCCCTTTTTGGCCAAGGGCATCATTGTCCACGTTTTGCCGCTTTTCATGTGCTTTCAAGGCGATTCGAATCTACCTCCTGAAATCTGTTTCCTG